>NC_143393.1:16901953-17243381 GCF_980474605.1 Leiobunum rupestre | reverse complement strand
TCGGGGTCTTGGGCCCGGAAGAGTCCAACGCAGAAGGCTTCATCCGTTCCTGCCTTCTGTTTACCTTTAACATATTCTTCGGTTCTCCATCCATCTCTTCGCCCAGACCACCCGCCTCATTTATTTTAATCATATTCAGCTTTATTTATACGCTCGGATCTCTTTGACTATATACATTTTTTTATTTATTTGTTGTCAGTCACTATCTTCAGCCACGGTCACACTTGAGCTTAAAAAGTCAGTTTAGTTTGGTTTGAATTCCAGTTTTGACCGTCGACGATAATTCTTGCAGGGTTGCCATGGAACCAGCCATACCGGCTATAAACACCTGGTTAAAACCGGTTATAGACACTTAAAAAATCCATATTTTTTTTCCTTTTTTAAAAAATGAATTTTACTAAAATAATATAAAGTTTGGCTTTTGCTTCATATTTAAACAAATGGGTTGGAGTTCAACTTATCCTCTAATTTAGGGCGACAGGGGTAGGTTTAAAGCTCAAAATTTTGCTGCCTCGCTCCGGTGATTCGGTCGGCGCGTCATAATCAAAAATTAGATGGAAATCCAAAGAATTTAATTATTTAATATAGTTATTTTGCTTACTTTGTTTAGTTACTAAATTACAACAGTAAGAGCGGACAATTTCCTACTTAGAAAGTGAGTGACATAAGTAAAATAGGCTGTTTATATTTTAGCCGGCTTTAAAACCAATTAAAACCATTGGTTTGAGTTTTTTTTTTTAAATCTGGCTTTATTTCCAAACGTGAATTCTTGGTTTACACGTGCGAAATCGCTTCACCCCGGTTCGCTTATAGCCAAGGCTTAACGTCATTTCAAATTATGACTAGAATTTTGAAAACACTAAAATGTATCCCAAAACAATTAGTTAATTATGTTTACTATAAATACAGTAATATTATTTGACATTATTTAGAATTTAATTCCCAATATGTTTGGAAATACGAGCAATTTTACTTCCCCACCTGGTCGTTTTGAAAGCGATTCTAAGCAAACTGACTTGGCTTTAGAGCAAAACTTAAGTATGACTGAGCACCCCTATTTGAGAAAAACAAGTTTTTGTTTATATCTACAATTAGGACCATCGAAAAATATTAAAGTACACGAAAAGAAGGTTAAAAATACGTTTACAAAATTAAGTCTTGAGTCATCCAAATGCAGAATTTGTATTTGCTTTGACGAAGCGAGGGATGGTACGCGTTCGATAAGACATAATTTTCGTAAGTTATATTTCGTTCTAGCCGTTGTTATTAATGGATTAAGCTATAATTGTGTTGCTTTCTAATTAATCAATTAAGATGATTTAAAAATAATTAATCATATTATAAAATGAATTATTCATAAATGGAAGAACTAATCATTATTTTTAATATTTAAATTAACTATAAATTTATAACCCATAATTACAGCCAATGTTTAATATCATATAATTTTCTTATAACAGAATCACTCACTTAATAATATTCATACAATTTAAAATATAAAGTTTTAGTTTCCCGTATTGATAGATAAAGTTACAGCAATTATATTTCAATTATTTGCAGGTCATAACGTTCGACAATAAAATAAACAAATTTAATTACCTCTACAATTAAAATGATACCAATTATGTTCAAACTGCTAGCTTACATTTATTAATTAAAGTAACTATTAGTTTTCAGTATTAGTCGGTCGTTGCGCGCTGAATTCCCAATTAAAAGGAGTTACGATTTAGTAGACGAAGTCGGAATTATTTTTGTTTTAATTGAATTAATTAAATGGACGACGTTATCTTTTTTATTATTTCCGGAGATAATATTCGTTCGTATTTATTTTCTAATGGGCGAAGCAGGCCCCCCGATTAGCCCATTGTATAGGGTGTAATTGACGCGCTATAAAGAATTCCCAGGACATTAGCTCTCCTCACTCTTTGGCCTCTCATTATGAAGTGGGCTCACGGAGCTCGCGCCCTCTACCGACAAACTCCCCAAACACGTCATAAAATATTAACCGCGGAGCTGAGCAAACTATTGGTGAATATTCCACCCTCCCTGACTTCAATTCATACGAGACCTCCGCTTTCATTTCCAAGTTGGCCTATATCAGAAGTCTATAATAACGCGCTTCATGGGGAAGTGTGAAATTCAAATCTAGTAACAATAAAACTTGTAATCTTGCGCGTTCGATTGGAGACTGAAAATCAATTTCTTTTTTAAATGTTCTTTAAAATTTTATTATCGCGATGAAAACATGATTTTACAATTTAATTCATACCAAGAAATACTCATTGTAAACATGATTATGGGTTTAAATTTTAAGTTTTTCAATAGTGACCATTTTTCTTTCTATAAATAAACGCGTACAATGCTCAATGTAACAAATAGATACTGCTTTAATCGCTAATCATATCTTCAAAGCTCTGATTTTATAGTTTAAGAAGAAACAATATCGTTCTTATTTTTAGCATGCAGGGTTATCAGAACATTCATACTTCCCCAGCAAACTGGGTTGTTATAGACTTTTCATTATACTTATATCTCCAAAGGAGCATATTTTTTTTAACTTGCAATAAACAAATTGCACTTATTGGTTTAACTCGGTGACACCAGGGCCTGATTAACATTATTGAGGGGCATGAGGGCCCTGTGAATAGTAGAATTTTGGGCGCCTTAAAACATTCAGACCTAAACAAAATATTGAACTAATAAAATCAAAAAAAAATAGTAAACATTTATTTCGAAGACGGCGGGCCCTCTAATCTTGGGGGTCCCTGGGCCATGGCACACTTGGCACATGCCTTAATACGGTCCTGGGTGCCACATCCTTTGGAAATTATAGTTAATTTTTTAAGTTAATAAAAGATGGAATTGGTTTAAGTCCACAAAATCGTTTAAACGACTATCTGACCCTTTAAAGTAACGTAATTTGCGTTAAAGGCCTAGGTTTTCTTCTGCCTGTAACCCTTTAAATTTACTTTCCTTCCAAACAAATACCCTGGTGGTAGGCCAACAGCAGAGCACATTGACGTGTATTTTTAGACCTTTTTCCCTTGAAATTTTATATTTTCCGGGTTTAATTTTGGAAATTAACCTTGATAAGACCCGACGTGAAATAGTTGCCTTCCATATCTAACCTAACCCAACCTAACCCAACCTAACCTAATCAAACCTAACCTAACCTAACCTAACCCAACCCAACCCAACCTGAACTAACCTAACCTAACCTAACCCAACCCAACCTAACCTAACCTAACCCAACCTGAACTAACCTAACCTAACCTAACCCAACCTGAACTAACCTACCCGAAGTGAAAACGAACCAGATTTAAATTTCCCATTCAACTGAATCCCGCCATGTTGGGCTATAAACGAAAATACTTTTCGGTTCAATGGGATTCGGTCAAACGGGATTCGGCCCAATAGTATACAACCTATTTGTTTGGAAGGAAAGTAAATTTAAAGGTCTTTAATAAATAAAAATAAAAATTTTAAATGACAAGAGGCAGGCGTAGTTAACAATGGATACTGGAGCGCCAATAGATGGCGTTCATCAATGAGTATTCTGAGGTAGGGGGAACAGGTTGTATCCATTCATCCTGGTCGATCTCCGCCTCTCATGACACGATCCGTGCATATATAGACGTTTCCATGTTCTTTTGAACCCTATAATGATTCTCTACCGTCTCTCTATACGGAGGGATATATCTAAAAACTCTATTTACGCGAACGTAGAGAGGTCCAAGCTATAGAGAATGAATTGTAGCGCTGTAGAGCCGGCCTTTTCGCGGATCGATGCCCGGAACGACTAGTGGAGCGACGCCTGGCGGAGAAGGGACTTTATACTCTGCGAATCTTTTGCACGCGCAAACACGTAGGCCTCGAGCTCTTCCTACGGATCGAAGAGGCGCGCGGGGAGGGGGACGGAACGGGGGAAGAAGAAATAATCCCGCGCACGCGCGTCGCATTAGGCTGCCCCCCGCGACCCGCCATTACTACGCTGGAAACGCGTCGCCTCGCTTTTCGCCGACGATGAGCGGACGCCATGTTCATCTATCGTAACACGTGGTTTTGAAGCCGGGTTTTTTCGAAATTTTTTAGCCCCCATTTCTACACCTTATATCGGCGAATAGAGGAGGAAAGAGAAGGATTCGCTATCGCGGTAATTTTTGCGTCTTCGTTATTCCCAACCGCGTATACGGATTTCTAGTTAATTTCGCGTACGCTGCGTGGCGTCTAGGTCTTTGCGCGTTTTGTGCCGGAGAGAGAAAGGACGCGTTTTAAAACAACATTTCCCCCAATAACATTTTCGCCGGTTTTGTTTTCGGTGGAACTCCGGAGCTCCCCTCGCGCGTTCGAATTTAAGGCCTAATAAAGGACTATTACGTAACGGCGTTAACGGACGAGGCTTAACCAAGATTAGAGAATTCGTGTAAAGACTTTTGAAAACACTCGGGGAAGCCAACGAGGGCAGACACAATTGAACCAGGAGAATGGCTTCGGATTCTAGCGCAGGTAGTAATATTTACTTTATCTTTTGTGTGTCTTCATAATCCCAATGTAAAGAAGCCCCCTCTTGCGGTTTCGTTTCGATAATTAATGTTCTTATCCGGACGGGTTTATTTTTATCGGAAAATGGGAGGTTATTAGTTTGATTTTCCGAGGTTTTGGCTCGAGCACGTCTGACTTATTTGGCGCGCGCGTTCGGGATCTGCTAGGGGCATTAGGGATTGTTGTCTACTTGGGAGTTCCACGTTCCAGTGATTAAAGTGGCGACGTGAGGTCAACCTTTAATGAACTTTTCGCCTTCTGATTCGTTTTTAACAGTCACCTCCGTCGAGGACCCACCGAAGCCCTTTTAGGCTCATTTCGAAATTACTTTTAGTTTCTTACTGGTTTTTGGTTGCTTAGGTCTTCATTATATTTTCTTTGAAAGTGTAACAAGGAAAGTTTGGGCTTATATAAAGTATTTTCGTGGTTCTGCAGTTTCGATATTAGTATACAAGCTAAGCCACCTCTCGCGTATCCCGGCTAATATTTACATTATCGACTCGAATACATCATAGATCAAATCCAATAACATTTTGTATCAGAATGATGGACCATTAAATCTGAAACCTACGTTCGGATGTAGATTTAAATTGCTGGGAATTTCTTACCAAAAAAGCATCATGGCTCAAAATTTACGGTTCATATTTACTTATTTATAAATTATAATTTCCAAGGGTACTAGTTTTAGAAAATCACTATACGACGTATTTAAAAAATAATAATAATCAGCTAGGCTTATACCCAAGGCACCACCTTAGGCCTAAGTCATCAAGCGACTTATAATGCCTTTAAATCAGGTGGCAGAGTTACAATGCGTAGAAGGATGGTAGCAAGCCCTTCAAGCCAGCCAACAGTTCCCTACACTCCCTATCACCGTTAACCTCAAGTTTTTTTGGAAAGGGGAAACCGACGGACTCGGGTGAAAACCCCTTTGTCCAGTGAGGATAGAACGTGCAAACACAATAGCGGAAGGAGTGGCCCCGAATTTTCACCCAGTGCCACAAGCTGGGATCGAACCCGGCTCCTCTTGCTGCGAGGCGAAAGTGTTAACCACTCCAGCTCCTAAAATCCGCGTTAGTTTAGGTGGGGTGACGAAGTGGTTAGCACTTTCACCTCGCCGGGTTCGATCCCAGCTTGTGGCACTGCGTTAAAGGGGTTTTCCACCGAGTTCTTCGGTTTCCCCTTCACATAAAAACTTGTCGAGGTTAACGGTAATAGGTAGTGTAGGGTGCTGTTGGCTCTCGTGGCATGCAGGGCTGGCCACCACCCTCCTACGCGTTGTAACCCGTCCACCTGTTTAATGGCATTATAAGTCGCTAGATGACTTGGTGGTGCCTTGGGTATTAGCCTAGCTGATTATTATTTATTATATCTGGATACTTCTCTCGTAAGGAATATATTATTTACTTCTGTTTGTACTAATACGAGTCCAGTTTCAACGGCGAATTCAAAAGCTATATTTATTTTAAAAAATGCATTACTCTCCAGTGAGCATAGAGGTCGGGGATGGTTAACTTTTATTCAATAGATAAAGCTCTCAAAATTATTCGTAAAATGTTTTGATCAAGTAATTTATATTTCTGTATTATCCGATTAATTTTTTGATAAATTTGTAAAATTAATCGGAAAAACGACGTTTTTTTCGATGAAAAGCTCAAATTTTCTGAATAATACATGTTTTTTAATCATTTTCCGAAATATTAACCGGTAAATTTCTTTGTCTACATTTTTCCCCCGAAAAAAATCAATTTAAACATGGATAATGATTAACCGTCCCCGACACCATTAGTAAACGTAAAAGGGTGACCTTTTACACCGAGTTTCCCGACATGTTACAAACCAACCTAATAATGTACCGTATACAAATGAATCCCCACCATTATTTCCCCTCGCTTAAACAGGATTAAACCGCAACTGGACAAACATCGTTTTCCAATCTACAGTCTTTTGGTCCACGCTCCTCCGGTACGCCTTGCGCCCATCCAGAAGATTCATTAAGTCCTCCAGGATGAATCAGAGTCTGGGGAGGGTGAGGGAGATTTGTTATAAGCCACTGTACGCGGACGGTTCTGCCATCATCATCATCTCGGCTGCTCTATAAATGTAGCCTAAGCTTTCAGCGTCGTTTTCTATTAGCAACCGAACGGAGGACACGCTAGGCTCTTCACTAATTTGAACCCCCGGCCTGTGTGTGACGCATCGCGTAATGTTCCCCTTTGACCTGTCTCTCGACCTATAACAGTTGTTTCGGGTATACGCAACAAGCTACATCCCGCAGACTCAACCTCTCTCCCCTCCTTTGACCGCGTCATCTGGTTAGTTTGTCACTGGGCCACTAGGGTCCTCTACTCCTTCTGTCGTCTCAGTATCGAAAATAATTCCCTTTTCAGACAGTCTCCCTCGCGCCTTCAAAGCGCGCTTCCCACCCCGTATTCAGACTTCTCCTCGATGCGTTATCCAAATATTCGCTCGGCTCCTCCTTAGTCTTACACCTAGAGATCAGACTGTAGAAAAACACCGCTTCGATATGGAGGGATGGTGAAATACATTCCTTGAGGCTTTTTCCTTCGTCATACTTTCCTACAAGTTTTATTCGTTTTTGTTTCGCAAAACATACATTTATTTATAAGTTAAGAGCCACTCTAGTAGAGTGGTATATCATTTCTATAAACAAATTATAAAAACGTGTATAAAAAATTATAAAAATGTATATAAAATTTATTAAAATGTATAAAAAAAATATAAAACATTATATACACAATTATGAAAATGTATTAAAATGTATAAAAAAATTATAAAACATAAAAAATTATGAAAATTTATATAAGAAATTATGAAAATTTATATAAAAATTATGAAAATTTATATAAAAAAAATTATAAAAATTTATATTAAAAATTAAAAAAATGTATATAAAAAATTATAAAAATTTATATTAAAAATTATAAAAATGTATATAAAAAATTATAAAAATTTATATTAAAAATTATAAAAATGTGTATAAAAATTATAAAAATATTTTAAAAATTTATATAAAAATAAAAATTAAAGTGAAGTATTCATGATTAAGTATTATTAATCAACTTTAAGTTCAAATTGAACCTTGAACAAATTAACTACTGGACCCGCAACTAAAGGAGCGCCGCTTGTAGCGCCACAGTGTACGTTATTGTAAAGATTTTCACGCAAATATTGAACAATATAATAAGTTAACTAAGTTAAGCATAATACTATTAGATCGTAACTTTTACGTTCTTACGAATTCGCTTTGTAATAGGGTGGGAAAAGTTCGTATTTCTCTCGATAGGAGCGCTGGTGAACTCTGCAATTTGAAGAGTTATATTTTGGTTTATAATTCGGGTCCAATAGATAATTAGTCCCAGATTGAACGAACCCAGTATTTTTAAATGGTTTAAGCTGGATCCATATCCTTGTAAAAAAATACAATACGCAGCGGCGCTAGACTTTTATCAATAAGCAATCTCTTCTTATGTAACTTATAATCTCCCATTTGATCGTAGCGGGGATGTGAGCTTACGCACAAACTCAAGACTGGGCGAAGACATCAAAGAACGGGCCTGCTCTGTTTCAATCGTTATTTTCCCCCTCTCTTCCTCGAATTTTCATCGGATGGTTCAGACTTAGGAATCCCCATCCTAGCAATAATGTGTTGACTGCTATAAAAAAACGGTGACCATATAAATCTATTAAATACATAAAATTTAATTCGGACTCCCCTACTTCGCGGAAGGTTTTACGACCTCGTGAAAACGGTAGCCTTGCTTTTTATGGTCGTGGATTTATTCTATGACACAGTGCACTTGGTAGTACACCACTGGGTTTAGTATGGGTATATTTTTATAGTTATTTTTATAAAGTAACGTGGCCTTCTTGTTTCAGTGTTGCTCTTACGTCACAGGCTCTTACTTATTGTGTTGGGAACATAGTAGTTTCCAAAATTTGTATTTGATGGCGGGGGACACTTTCTGGAAATCATGTACGAACCAGAACAGTTATCATTAGTCTATGGCGTCATCCACCGCGAGTTAAACTACTAGTAAACGTATCGCAAGCGTTACGTCACTTCCACGTCGCACGACGTTTTATCTGAGTTTTATTTACGTTTCAAAAAGCGCAGTTTTTAGCGCACGTCCATTATCTCTGATGCTAATACGGAGACGCTGATTTTCAACAAAAAGTAATGGACGCCATCTTTCGGTTATTTTACGTTCAACATACGGAACACGTAACTTCAGGTGGACCACTAGCTTAAGTGCTGAGAATAATTGAAGCAAGTGGTGCTATCTCATTGAGTTGGGAATATTAATCTAGAGATCCAATCAAATCTGCTCCCCGCGAAACAAGTTTTTGAAAATTACGAATGTGCCGTCTCCTCTAAAATGACGAGAAAACGTTATCATATGACCCGTGGCGTCATCCATTATTTTTGAAAAAAACATTGAGAGATAGACGGCGCCATGGGTAGTTTTCTCCTCATTTGGGAGCAGGCGGCAGTTTGCTTATTTTTTAAAAACTTGTTTCGCGAAATACTGAAATCCGACGTTTTGATTGGACCTCTAGATTAATATTCCCAACTCAATGTGTTATCTACCACTAGCGTGAAAAGGGTATAAGCAGACGATATTTAAAAAAATTATATTTTCTTTGAAAGATAGGTGACGCCACGGACTAATGATAACTGTTTCGGTTTGTACATGATTTCAAGAAAGTGTTTTTCAAGACTCCAACCATAGCAGATATAAATTATGGCTCTATAAGTACTACATTCCCAACTGAATGTTCTAAAGACCTTTTCACACGAGTTAGCTTTTTAAATCAAAATGCTGAGTCAGCAAAAATGGATTTTTGGTGGATCAACTCATCGAACTTTTATTCACACGAACCAACTAGTTGACTGGCTCGTGTGAAAATACCTTTACTTTTAATAATAATCAGCTAGGCTAATACCCAAGGCACCACCTTAGGCCCAAGTCATCGAGCGACTTTTAATGCCTATAAACAGGTGGCCGGGTTTCAATGCGTAGGAGGGTGGTGGCAAGCCCTTCACGCCACGCGAGCCAACAGCTCCGTACTCTAACTATTACTTTAACCTCTACAAGTTTTTAGAAGAACTCGGGGGAAAATCCCTTTTACTAGTGGGGAGGGAACTTACAAACTCAACGCAGAAGGAGAGGTTCCGAGTTTTCACCCAGTGCCACATGCTGGGATCGAACCCGCCTACTCTTGCTGCGAGGCGATAAGTGCTAACCATTCCGCCACCCCATCAAGTCTACGAGCACGCGCTACAATCGCCAGAGGAATATAGGTTTTCTGGCGTGCGTGCAAATTGCTCGTGTGAAAAGCAATACTAATGAAGCTGGGTCTCGTGACGTTAAGAGCAAAATTTTAATAATTTAGGCAAAACCACTTTTTATTTTATAAAATCAACTATTGCTATTTCTAACGAAGGTTTTATCGATGTACGCTATTAAGAAAAATAAAATACTAAGCGTGAAATGATCACGAGGATAGTGAACTATTTAATCATGGATAGTAGATTTTAGAGGATCGGTAAAAAGCCTGGTTTTAAGCCCCCGTAAACCAATCACACTAAGGGAGTCGTCCAAGGTTATTTGAAAGAACCAAGTGGACGATACTGTTCGAAAAAAGAAAAAAAATAAACACGAAGTACATTTTTACGCCAATAGGTATTTTTTCACGTTTTTATAGATTAAATATGATATACTAAATATCAGTTGATAGTTTTTATTGAATTAAAAAACCAAAATTAAAAATTACTAAAATATAAAGCGCAAAAAAATGACGTAACAATATCAACCGCGTTAGATTGCCATTTTGAAATTTTAAGATCACGTGGTACAAACGACCTTGCAATACTCCCTAGGAGTATCTCGAGCTGATTGATACGCGGGGATAAATAAAATTCACTGTGGAAGGGTATCGAAAACCTGTCCTCTTAATTTACTGTCCATGATTTAATCGCGTGTAAGAAATGACAATGAAATGAGTAACCAGCTAGACGGACGTTTCTTTATCGATATGAGAATAGACGCTAAAAGAAATTATTCGCTCCAAAATAATAACCGTCAAAAGGAAGGGTTTTTAAATTAAAAACGCGTGAATCTCGATGATATCGCCCATTTTTTCGTCGCACGTGTAATTATTTATTCTGATAATAAAATAGAATCACGTGGGCTTAGCAATATTTATCCGCATTTGTCTTGGCCAATAAGATTATCCCTTCCGAGCAAGCACGCGCCAATTTACACAATGAACCGATGAAGATTTTCAAATCAATTTCTTTTAAGATCTATTCACGGCGTGTTTCAGCCCTTCGCACCATTACTCCATTAGGCTTCGAATGGAAAGTAAATGACTCTTTTTATCGGGAGCTTATAATAATAAAAATACAGTGCCAGAGCGTTAAAGCATCTAGCGTGACTGTTTCGAGTAAAAAGCCACGCGAATTTATATATTCGTTTTCTTTATATTTGTACATAATCTGTCACTTTGTTTTTCCATCGACGAATTTGGTAGGCCGCACACGTACAATCACGTATTTGTGCAAAATGAACGTGCTTAGAAATCAAGAAATGTATATTTTCCTTGATTTCAGCAATCAAATTTGATATTGTTTTTCAAATTATAATAAATGTACGTTATTTTGTATAAAGTACTTCAATAACATCCTGATAATAATAAATAATTGAAATCATGTTGGCTCCGAAATGTATTTTTGGTACATGCGAAACTGAGTCGATCGATCCAATTATTGTATCCTAGATTCAATCAAATTATAGGTTTGAAATACAAAGGTTTTATATTATTAACTATATGTAATATAGTTTCCGTATTTTTCCGAAAAAATAGGAAAAAAAAATGTTTTCTTTACATGATTAGCCTAATATGGTTCGCAAATTTAAATTTCGAGGCACTTTCATCTCATTTGGTCGAATTCAAAAGTAAAACTAAACCTCTAGGCTAGTCTAAAATAAAAACCCTTAAGGGGGAAGACTACAGTGGCCATTGTCTAGTTTCGCGCTATTTCAAACTGAACTGTTTTGTTTTGTGTTTTAACTTATAAAATTAATATTTATGTGTAGAACAGCCTCTTGTTTAGTGCTTAAAATAATTTTGACAATTTTAAATTTAAAAGTAATTTAATTATTACGTTTTAATTCGGACCCCCGGAGCTAAACAAGCTGGGCAAGCACCCAAACTACCCTTTAGTTAGGACCTTATGTCTCGTTAACTATTAATATTAGAATTATCAAAATTATTTTAAGCACTAGAGGAAGGTTCAGCCTATTAATAAAAATATAATTCGATTGTGTAACTGCTAAAACTAAAACGTTCAGCTTGAACGAAAAAGAGGTTTTTACCATAGTCTTCCCCCTTAAAAAGTAATATAAGTTTCAATTTTTTATTTTTCCGATTTCGCGTTTAAATGAACAACTCTAAGGTGTACAGTGTCCTTATATGATATTGTCCCCTATTTACACAGTAAATCATATTATTGTAGAGTTCGATCATTTTCATTTTCAGGTAAGCCTAATTCATTTTAGCCTCGTAGACAGAGTGAGCTTGAAGCCTTTAGAGCATACATAAACCCTTCTTTTATAACATTGACTGTGTAACCCGGAGGGACCAATCAGCCGCCCTTAAGATGGATGGTGATCAAACAGCGACCGCCGAGAGACTTCCTTCCATATCGCGGTACACCCTCTCTCTTATATATCCATCCTGAGCGATTTGCCGCGATGAAAGGGGCTTACCGGACCTTCGTGTCGACAACCGTACCAAACGGACTTTACCCAATCGGAATCTTATATTGGAACTATTAGCTGAGAGGTTTTCCGAAACTCTATTACACGTATACATTCCATTTGCAAGAAAAGAACATTCTTTACGTGGTGACAAGCTGAAGCTGATTCCGTTACTGCCCTCTGGCGCTGGAGACGTATCACTTTTTGGCGGGTGTATGACGATGCCTTTTCATTGTTTTAATACAGGGTGGCAGTTTTCCGAGGTGTTAAATGCCAGGTGGACAATAGTGTGGAAAATTCTGGCCTGGACAAAAGTGAATTTTAGTGGCCAATAAATATTTTTACACCAGAAAATTATAAAATAATTATAAAAAAATATTTTTAAACAGAAAGTTCAGATTGGGCTACTTAAGGCAAATATATATGCATAGGAATGATCAGTAATGGTCAGATTCTGATTTACATTAGAATAATCGGTAAAATTTTTTGGAATCATTAATTCTAACATTGTAAGTTCAGTGTAAACTAAGACATTTTTACAATAAACATCTTAAAAATTTAATTACAATTAATTTTTTGAGCTTTGAAATGCATTTTTTCTTTATTAGTCACTATTTTCCACTTTTGCCAAATTTTCCACTATTTGCCACTGGCCTGGACTTTTCTCCAAAAAGGTGGCTTTTTAGGAACACTGCCAACTACGATGACAACCATTTCGACATTTGATCCCGGGATATGAAAGCTACGCTCGCTTCGCTTCAATAAAGATTTTGCCCATCAATTCTCCATCAATTCTTAATATTAAATAAATATTTTTACCACAGAAAATTATAAAATAATAATAAAAAATATTTGAATACTACTACTAAAACATTTTTACAATAAACTTCTTAAAAATTGTATTCCAATTACTTTTTTAATCTTTAAAATGCCATTTTTCCTTATTAGCCAATTTTGGCCAATTTTCCACTATTTGCCACTGGCCTGGACTTTTCTCCAAAAAGGTGGCTTTTTAGGAACACTGAAGGGGGGTTGGGGGACCTCCCACATTGATACGCTTGGCGGAATGTCTGGTTTGGTGTAATTTGATCGCAGTGGGGAGGCCTTCATGGGTGGTTGAATACAGACCTGCCAGATTATGAAAGTAAATATAATCAGATCAGTTTTCATTTTATTGGAAGCCATCTAATTTTTGACGTTATTGATATCATAAGTAACGTATTAGCATATGTAACATAATTACTCATAAGTATGCCAATGTACCTTTATTCCATTCAAAAATCTTCAATAACGGTTTGTTTCACCACGAACCAGTAAAAAGGGGGACTACGTTAGATTTTAACCTTTTTATTCATCCTAGTAATTTTAGTCACACTATTGGCTACTAACATACTGTATCTCAAAATTGAGAAGAAATATTTGTGTCGGAATTTAGGCAGCCCAATGTAGATTTATTGAAATTTATAAACTCTCTCGGTTTGTGCGGATGAAGTTAAATAATGAGTAGTTTAGAAAAAGAAAAGGTTGGGGAAAATGACCAATACGCTTTCCGAAAATGGAACAAGTCGTCGAAGTGGGATATTCCACCAGCGTTATTAAAACCCATACCAAGCCTAGAATAGTTAGGCCTAGGCTCAAAAGTACCTGAAAAGACTCCAACCTTGTAGATGCCTCAGGAAAGCTCAACCTGAATTTCAACTATTTTTTCCAATAAACCTGCTTCTTTTATTTGAGAATGCAAATTTATTTTAGAACCTGAGTCTCCGAAAACTTTATTAATTTGCATATTAATTGCATTAACAGCACTTATATTGTAGTTCATTTTAGCTCCTAAGCCTTGGTTGTTCAAACCGGTTTGTTTACTAAAATAATGGCAGTCGGTTTATCAGACGTAGAGCTAACTGTGCGACGGCATAATCGGGATTTGAGATTCGATGACGTCAAATATGACATCAAATATGACGTCAAATATTACGTAGGGTACGGATGACGCAATATCTGTGTAACAAACCGTTAGTGAAGAAATAAAGATATTGGCATACTTATGAGTAATTATGTTACATATGGTAATAGCCGTAAGGATGGCAGTTGTATCCATCTCCAATTTGGAGCAATTTCTTCCGCGTTGAGTTTTCAAGTTCATTGGCTAGAGGGGTGTTCGCGCGATTTCTCCTTTCCATAAAACATTGTTGACAAACAAATTGGACACTTAGTCAATCTGGCTCGTAATAATAAATAATAATAATCAGCTAGGCTAATACCTTTGACCGAAGTCATCTAGCGATTTTTAATGTCTTTAACAGGTGACCGGGTTACAATGCGTAGGAGGGTGGTGGCAAGCCCTTCATGCCACGCGAACTAAAGATGCTAATCTCCGCACAAAACTATTTAAGGCACTTAATTTCGAAGAATATTTCCTCTAGAGACGAAGCGAGGATTCAATAACAAAAAATTTATTTTTGTCAAAGTAAGACAGAGAAATTTTAAGGGCTTTAAAAATATTTATAAGTCTTTTCCTCAAACAAGCGCAGGCAAAACCATTTATAATAATAATAATCAGCTTAGCGATTTTTAATGCATTTAAATCAGGTGGCAATGCGTATTAGGGTAGTAGCAAGCCCTTCAAGTCACGCGAGTCAAGAGCTCCCTGCACTCGCTAATTATTAACGAGTACCTCAAACCGTTTTTGTTTTTATTTCACTAAGTCGCTACTTAAAATCACAATTTTAATATTTTTGGCTTCACTTTAATAATTCTTATGGATATTATTTTTAATTTACATAATATGACTGATAATGATAATGTCTAAAATTGGTCTACAAACGCCTGTAGAAATGTTTCAACTGCCAGGCATTAGTGTTCAGGGTAAAGTAAACCACCAGGAAACGGTATAGGGAAAATATTAATAGTTTTTTTTAAATTATAAATTAGAATATTATAATTATGTATGGTAATCATACACGTTGAATTTTTTAGTCATGGCTAGTAATTAAAAAAAATTGCTACGATGGAAACTTCATGGTACTACGTTTATTTCTAAAAATATTATGTGGTAATATTTTTCCAATTAGTCAAAACTATAAGAAATCAAAAACTAAACGGTGGATATGATATTAATATGATAACTAAGTGTGATAATATTTTTCCAATTAGTCAAAACCATAAGAAATCAATAACTAAGGTCAAACTATAACTTAAGTTTATTTGTAGAAAAATCCTATAGAATTTATAGTAGCTGCAATTCTTTCCCAGGGAATGATAAAGTCAACAAGATTAGTTTTTCAAGTCCACCCCTGCCATTCATTTTATCTGACGGGCCGCGTCTCAAGCCGCCCTCCTCATCTAGGCTAAGAGTAACTGTTTAGGCGGAGTAGCTTGTCCTATTCGTCTTTTAAAGAACCCCCAGTTTATTTTCCACTGGCATCTGGAATTGGGATGTCTAACCCCTACTTCATCCTCCCTGCGTTCTTCAATTGTACGCCTCGGCCCCATCTTTAATCCGATTGATTGGTATACTTCTTTTTGTCTTTGACTCTATCTCCGTCTCTTGGTGGTCTTATTTTGCTTGCCTATGTCGTTAAACTCGCCAAGCTCCCGAGAAGTTGGTTTAATCTTCTTGTTCCTCTTTCACTTTAGACTTGTCAGTTTCTCGGAAAAAAAAACCCCTTCTTTTCCTTACTCGCTGCTTTCACGGATTCCCCAATTTTATTTGTCCAAGAAAAACACATTGGTTGAAATTATCTTTTGCCCCCTAACATATACCTATAATTGTACTTTTTATAATTTTTTATCTTACATCTGCTGGCTATTATGAAGAACGATTTTAGGTTGCCAAGAACGTACGAGTACGGAATCGCCCCATTTTCCCAATTGTATCGCGCCATCTATTAGTAAAAACGTTCTATTTTTATCTTTAAAGGGAGTATAATCCTATCTTGTTTGGTAGGATGCGCTTAGACTATACCGAATAGCTTCCACAAGCCTTCCTAGCGACGGGCGACAAGAAGTTAGTTTGATCGGGTTAACCCCCAAATTCCGAAAAAGGTTATACTTAACCCGATCAAACTAACTCCTTGCCGCCTCTCGCTAGGAAGGCTTGTGGAAGCTACTCCTTATAGTCTAAGCGCACCCTACCAAACAAGAAGGGTTATACTCCCTTTAAGGAAAACGCGTATAATTAAAATTGAATTTAACTATATATTTTTATATCAATTCATAATAAATAACAAAATAGTCTGTTATATATAAATCACAGATAGATGGCGTTACTACTTCAATTGGAAATACGATTTTCAGGCTAGCTGGCCTCGCACATTCTTATAGTCATTCGTTTTTTGTTATTATCAGAAATTGTTCCTGACAAGAATTTATTCGGGTAGCTTCCTTCGTAGCGATAGTTAGTCTGCTTTTCTCCCACACCAATTAAATGTAACTAAAGAAAGCGAAAGCAGACGAATTTTCACCACAAATTTTACGAAGATTGCTAAAATGAACACCGAAACAGTAGAAATGTTTGAGAATCTAAATAGTGAATAATCCTTTATTCGCCTTTCAGCACTTTCATATGGCTTTTACCATTTCAAATATTAAGGTTCATTTTTAAAGAATTCCTTTCTTATTTGAAATTTATTAGCATTCTGTGAAAGATTTATTCCAAGAAAACGCCCGGAGGATTCATTTCAAATCTGCTAGATAATTTTACCAAACGAAGACAAACATTTCTAAAAAGCAATGAAACTGGAGAAGATCACACGGTATAAATTTATTATTTGGAGACGTTTCGAGTCGTGGCCCTTTATCAATCCACTTTTTTTAAGCCTTAAACATTTCTACTGGAAGTTTTTCCGGATAAATTAAGATTGAAAGCGAATAAAATAAGAAATAAAATTTAAATGGGGGAAACCTTAGGTATTACGAAAGGGGGAAGTCTAGAGCTCGGGGTTCTGATAAGAAATATCCGTTTTATTTGTTTTTATCCATAACCGAAAATTATCCGAATAAAAAATTATTTTTTTTGGCATATTAAATCGTTTTATAACCGCGAATAATATCCATAAATATACAGTTCACGGAAATTTTTATGAATAATCGAAATTTTGGCGGTTAATTTATCTGTTCCGCTGAGCTTTAGGGAAATCAATATAAATCGCGTAGCAGCTCATCAACGAATAAACTCGATATTTGATTTCCATGTCCAAAATGCCAATTGCATCTTTTCCTCTCCATTTAACACGATCTTTTTTTATGGCCGGAAATAGAGCTTAACCGAAGCGTGGATCGTAAATTTGGTTTTCACGGCATTTCACGCGGAAGGATGGTTTTCCGGATTTAACTCGGCCACAAACGCGGCAAATCCAGATATGGCTAACTCGAGTCCATTCCACCTATTTTTCCCCTTCCCGTGATTCACCCTCTTTTTTTTCCCGGGAACCGCTATCTGGGAAAACCAGAATAAAGAATATATAGGAAAAATATTCTAGCGTGTTACGTTCGCGTTATAGCCGTTCGCCTTCTCGCCCAGGAGTCGCGCTGACCGTCGTGGCCGCTGCACGCTGTTGCCGCCAAATGAAGGATATACGGCTCTTCTTGATTTCGTCTCCTTTTCTTTTAGGTCGATAGAGCGCCTACCCTAATATACAAGCTTTTGCAGTTTTGACCGCACTCCCCACCAACAACGAAAATATCCTCATCGACCCACCCCCTCTCGGTCTTTAAGGGACGTTTCCTAAAGCAGGGAAAGGTCATAATTGTAAAAATTAGTCCACAATTCAGGGAAAGGTCATAATTGTAAAAATTAGTCCACAATTCAGGGAAAGGTCATAATTGTAAAATTTAGTCTACAATTCAGGGAAAAGTCATAATTGTAAAAATTAGTCCACAATTCAGGGAAAGGTCATAATTGTAAAAATTAGTCCACAATTCAGGGAAAGGTCATAATTGTAAAAATTAGTCCACAATTCAGGGAAAGGTCATAATTGTAAAAATTAGTCTACAATTCATGGAAAGGTCATAATTGTAAAAATTAGTCCACAATTCAGGGAAAGGTCATAATTGTAAAAATTAGTCCACAATTCAGGGAAAGGTCATAATTGTAAAAATTAGTCCACAATTCAGGGAAAGGTCATAATTGTAAAAATTAGTCTACAATTCATGGAAAGGTCATAATTGTAAAAATTAGTCCACAATTCAGGGAAAGGTCATAATTGTAAAAATTAGTCTACAATTCATGGAAAGGTCATAATTGTAAAAATTAGTCCACAATTCAGGGAAAGGTCATAATTCTAAAAATTAGTCCACAATTCAGGGAAAAGTCATAATTGTAAAAATTAGTCCACAATTCAGGGAAAGGTCATAATTGTAAAAATTAGTCCACAATTCAGGGAAAGGTCATAATTGTAAAAATTAGTCCACAATTCAGGGAAAGGTCATAATTGTAAAAATTAGTCCACAATTCAGGGAAAGGTCATAATTGTAAAAATTAGTCTACAATTCATGGAAAGGTCATAATTGTAAAAATTAGTCCACAATTCAGGGAAAGGTCATAATTGTAAAATTTAGTCTACAATTCAGGGAAAAGTCATAATTGTAAAAATTAGTCCACAATTCAGGGAAAGGTCATAATTGTAAAAATTAGTCCACAATTCAGGGAAAGGTCATAATTGTAAAAATTAGTCTACAATTCAGGGAAAGGTCATAATTCTAAAAATTAGTCCACAATTCAGGGAAAAGTCATAATTGTAAAAATTAGTCCACAATTCAGGGAAAGGTCATAATTGTAAAAATTAGTCCACAATTCAGGGAAAGGTCATAATTGTAAAAATTAGTCCACAATTCAGGGAAAAGTCATAATTGTAAAAATTAGTCTACAATTCATGGAAAGGTCATAATTGTAAAAATTAGTCCACAATTCAGGGAAAGGTCATAATTGTAAAAATTAGTCTACAATTCATGGAAAGGTCATAATTGTAAAAATTAGTCCACAATTCAGGGAAAGGTCATAATTGTAAAAATTAGTCCACAATTCAGGGAAAGGTCATAATTGTAAAAATTAGTCTACAATTCATGGAAAGGTCATAATTGTAAAAATTAGTCCACAATTCAGGGAAAGGTCATAATTGTAAAAATTAGTCCACAATTCAGGGAAAGGTCATAATTGTAAAAATTAGTCCACAATTCAGGGAAAGGTCATAATTGTAAAAATTAGTCCACAATTCAGGGAAAGGTCATAATTGTAAAAATTAGTCCACAATTCAGGGAAAGGTCATAATTGTAAAAATTAGTCTACAATTCATGGAAAGGTCATAATTGTAAAAATTAGTCCACAATTCAGGGAAAGGTCATAATTGTAAAATTTAGTCTACAATTCAGGGAAAAGTCATAATTGTAAAAATTAGTCCACAATTCAGGGAAAGGTCATAATTGTAAAAATTAGTCCACAATTCAGGGAAAGGTCATAATTGTAAAAATTAGTCTACAATTCATGGAAAGGTCATAATTGTAAAAATTAGTCCACAATTCAGGGAAAGGTCATAATTGTAAAAATTAGTCCACAATTCAGGGAAAGGTCATAATTGTAAAAATTAGTCCACAATTCAGGGAAAGGTCATAATTGTAAAAATTAGTCTACAATTCATGGAAAGGTCATAATTGTAAAAATTAGTCCACAATTCAGGGAAAGGTCATAATTGTAAAAATTAGTCCACAATTCAGGGAAAGGTCATAATTGTAAAAATTAGTCTACAATTCATGGAAAGGTCATAATTGTAAAAATTAGTCCACAATTCAGGGAAAGGTCATAATTGTAAAAATTAGTCCACAATTCAGGGAAAGGTCATAATTCTAAAAATTAGTCCACAATTCAGGGAAAAGTCATAATTGTAAAAATTAATCCACAATTCAGGGAAAGGTCATAATTGTAAAAATTAGTCCACAATTCAGGGAAAGGTCATAATTGTAAAAATTAGTCCACAATTCAGGGAAAGGTCATAATTGTAAAAATTAGTCTACAATTCATGGAAAGGTCATAATTGTAAAAATTAGTCCACAATTCAGGGAAAGGTCATAATTGTAAAAATTAGTCCACAATTCAGGGAAAGGTCATAATTCTAAAAATTAGTCCACAATTCAGGGAAAAGTCATAATTGTAAAAATTAGTCCACAATTCAGGGAAAGGTCATAATTGTAAAAATTAGTCCACAATTCAGGGAAAGGTCATAATTGTAAAAATTAGTCCACAATTCAGGGAAAAGTCATAATTGTAAAAATTAGTCTACAATTCATGGAAAGGTCATAATTGTAAAAATTAGTCCACAATTCAGGGAAAGGTCATAATTGTAAAAATTAGTCTACAATTCATGGAAAGGTCATAATTGTAAAAATTAGTCCACAATTCAGGGAAAGGTCATAATTGTAAAAATTAGTCCACAATTCAGGGAAAGGTCATAATTGTAAAAATTAGTCTACAATTCATGGAAAGGTCATAATTGTAAAAATTAGTCCACAATTCAGGGAAAGGTCATAATTGTAAAAATTAGTCCACAATTCAGGGAAAGGTCATAATTGTAAAAATTAGTCCACAATTCAGGGAAAGGTCATAATTGTAAAAATTAGTCTACAATTCATGGAAAAGTCATAATTGTAAAAATTAGTCCACAATTCAGGGAAAAGTCATAATTGTAAAAATTAGTCCACAATTCAGGGAAAGGTCATAATTGTAAAAATTAGTCTACAATTCATGGAAAGGTCATAATTGTAAAAATTAGTCCACAATTCAGGGAAAGGTCATAATTGTAAAAATTAGTCCACAATTCAGGGAAAGGTCATAATTGTAAAAATTAGTCCACAATTCAGGGAAAGGTCATAATTGTAAAAATTAGTCCACAATTCAGGGAAAGGTCATAATTGTAAAAATTAGTCTACAATTCATGGAAAGGTCATAATTGTAAAAATTAGTCCACAATTCAGGGAAAGGTCATAATTGTAAAAATTAGTCCACAATTCAGGGAAAGGTCATAATTCTAAAAATTAGTCCACAATTCAGGGAAAAGTCATAATTGTAAAAATTAGTCCACAATTCAGGGAAAGGTCATAATTGTAAAAATTAGTCCACAATTCAGGGAAAGGTCATAATTGTAAAAATTAGTCCACAATTCAGGGAAAAGTCATAATTGTAAAAATTAGTCTACAATTCATGGAAAGGTCATAATTGTAAAAATTAGTCCACAATTCAGGGAAAGGTCATAATTGTAAAAATTAGTCTACAATTCATGGAAAGGTCATAATTGTAAAAATTAGTCCACAATTCAGGGAAAGGTCATAATTGTAAAAATTAGTCCACAATTCAGGGAAAGGTCATAATTGTAAAAATTAGTCTACAATTCATGGAAAGGTCATAATTGTAAAAATTAGTCCACAATTCAGGGAAAGGTCATAATTGTAAAAATTAGTCCACAATTCAGGGAAAGGTCATAATTGTAAAAATTAGTCCACAATTCAGGGAAAGGTCATAATTGTAAAAATTAATCTACAATTCATGGAAAGGTCATAATTGTAAAAATTAGTCCACAATTCAGGGAAAGGTCATAATTGTAAAAATTAGTCCACAATTCAGGGAAAGGTCATAATTGTAAAATTTAGTCTACAATTCAGGGAAAGGTCATAATTGTAAAAATTAGTCCACAATTCAGGGAAAGGTCATAATTGTAAAAATTAGTCCACAATTCAGGGAAAGGTCATAATTGTAAAAATTAGTCCACAATTCAGGGAAAGGTCATAATTGTAAAAATTAGTCCACAATTCAGGGAAAGGTCATAATTGTAAAAATTAGTCTACAATTCATGGAAAGGTCATAATTGTAAAATTTAGTCTACAATTCAGGGAAAGGTCATAATTGTAAAAATTAGTCCACAATTCAGGGAAAGGTCATAATTGTAAAATTTAGTCTACAATTCAGGGAAAGGTCATAATTGTAAAAATTAGTCCACAAATCAGGGAAAGGTCATAATTGTAAAAATTAGTCTACAATTCATGGAAAGGTCATAATTGTAAAAATTAGTCCACAATTCAGGGAAAGGTCATAATTGTAAAAATTAGTCCACAATTCAGGGAAAGGTCATAATTGTAAAATTTAGTCTACAATTCAGGGAAAGGTCATAATTGTAAAAATTAGTCCACAATTCAGGGAAAGGTCATAATTGTAAAATTTAGTCTACAATTCAGGGAAAGGTCATAATTGTAAAAATTAGTCCACAAATCAGGGAAAGGTCATAATTGTAAAAATTAGTCTACAATTCATGGAAAGGTCATAATTGTAAAAATTAGTCCACAATTCAGGGAAAGGTCATAATTGTAAAAATTAGTCCACAATTCAGGGAAAGGTCATAATTGTAAAAATTAGTCTACAATTCATGGAAAGGTCATAATTGTAAAAATTAGTCCACAATTCAGGGAAAGGTCATAATTGTAAAAATTAGTCCACAATTCAGGGAAAGGTCATAATTGTAAAAATTAGTCCACAATTCAGGGAAAGGTCATAATTGTAAAAATTAGTCTACAATTCATGGAAAAGTCATAATTGTAAAAATTAGTCCACAATTCAGGGAAAAGTCATAATTGTAAAAATTAGTCCACAATTCAGGGAAAGGTCATAATTGTAAAAATTAGTCCACAATTCAGGGAAAGGTCATAATTGTAAAAATTAGTCCACAATTCAGGGAAAGGTCATAATTGTAAAAATTAGTCTACAATTCATGGAAAGGTCATAATTGTAAAAATTAGTCCACAATTCAGGGAAAGGTCATAATTGTAAAAATTAGTCCACAATTCAGGGAAAGGTCATAATTGTAAAAATTAGTCCACAATTCAGGGAAAGGTCATAATTGTAAAAATTAGTCCACAATTCAGGGAAAGGTCATAATTGTAAAAATTAGTCTACAATTCATGGAAAGGTCATAATTGTAAAAATTAGTCCACAATTCAGGGAAAGGTCATAATTGTAAAAATTAGTCCACAATCCAGGGAAAGGTCATAATTCTAAAAATTAGTCCACAATTCAGGGAAAAGTCATAATTGTAAAAATTAGTCCACAATTCAGGGAAAGGTCATAATTGTAAAAATTAGTCCACAATTCAGGGAAAGGTCATAATTGTAAAAATTAGTCCACAATTCAGGGAAAAGTCATAATTGTAAAAATTAGTCTACAATTCATGGAAAGGTCATAATTGTAAAAATTAGTCCACAATTCAGGGAAAGGTCATAATTGTAAAAATTAGTCTACAATTCATGGAAAGGTCATAATTGTAAAAATTAGTCCACAATTCAGGGAAAGGTCATAATTGTAAAAATTAGTCCACAATTCAGGGAAAGGTCATAATTGTAAAAATTAGTCTACAATTCATGGAAAGGTCATAATTGTAAAAATTAGTCCACAATTCAGGGAAAGGTCATAATTGTAAAAATTAGTCCACAATTCAGGGAAAGGTCATAATTGTAAAAATTAGTCCACAATTCAGGGAAAGGTCATAATTGTAAAAATTAGTCTACAATTCATGGAAAGGTCATAATTGTAAAAATTAGTCCACAATTCAGGGAAAGGTCATAATTGTAAAAATTAGTCCACAATTCAGGGAAAGGTCATAATTGTAAAAATTAGTCCACAATTCAGGGAAAGGTCATAATTGTAAAAATTAGTCTACAATTCATGGAAAGGTCATAATTGTAAAAATTAGTCCACAATTCAGGGAAAGGTCATAATTGTAAAAATTAGTCCACAATTCAGGGAAAGGTCATAATTGTAAAAATTAGTCCACAATTCATGGAAAGGTCATAATTGTAAAAATTAGTCCACAATTCAGGGAAAGGTCATAATTGTAAAAATTAGTCCACAATTCAGGGAAAGGTCATAATTGTAAAAATTAGTCCACAATTCAGGGAAAGGTCATAATTGTAAAAATTAGTCTACAATTCATGGAAAAGTCATAATTGTAAAAATTAGTCCACAATTCAGGGAAAAGTCATAATTGTAAAAATTAGTCCACAATTCAGGGAAAGGTCATAATTGTAAAAATTAGTCCACAATTCAGGGAAAGGTCATAATTGTAAAAATTAGTCCACAATTCAGGGAAAGGTCATAATTGTAAAAATTAGTCTACAATTCATGGAAAGGTCATAATTGTAAAAATTAGTCCACAATTCAGGGAAAGGTCATAATTGTAAAAATTAGTCCACAATTCAGGGAAAGGTCATAATTGTAAAAATTAGTCCACAATTCAGGGAAAGGTCATAATTGTAAAAATTAGTCCACAATTCAGGGAAAGGTCATAATTGTAAAAATTAGTCTACAATTCATGGAAAGGTCATAATTGTAAAAATTAGTCCACAATTCAGGGAAAGGTCATAATTGTAAAAATTAGTCCACAATTCAGGGAAAGGTCATAATTCTAAAAATTAGTCCACAATTCAGGGAAAAGTCATAATTGTAAAAATTAGTCCACAATTCAGGGAAAGGTCATAATTGTAAAAATTAGTCCACAATTCAGGGAAAGGTCATAATTGTAAAAATTAGTCCACAATTCAGGGAAAAGTCATAATTGTAAAAATTAGTCTACAATTCATGGAAAGGTCATAATTGTAAAAATTAGTCCACAATTCAGGGAAAGGTCATAATTGTAAAAATTAGTCTACAATTCATGGAAAGGTCATAATTGTAAAAATTAGTCCACAATTCAGGGAAAGGTCATAATTGTAAAAATTAGTCCACAATTCAGGGAAAGGTCATAATTGTAAAAATTAGTCTACAATTCATGGAAAGGTCATAATTGTAAAAATTAGTCCACAATTCAGGGAAAGGTCATAATTGTAAAAATTAGTCCACAATTCAGGGAAAGGTCATAATTGTAAAAATTAGTCTACAATTCATGGAAAGGTCATAATTGTAAAAATTAGTCCACAATTCAGGGAAAGGTCATAATTGTAAAAATTAGTCCACAATTCAGGGAAAGGTCATAATTGTAAAATTTAGTCTACAATTCAGGGAAAGGTCATAATTGTAAAAATTAGTCCACAATTCAGGGAAAGGTCATAATTGTAAAAATTAGTCCACAATTCAGGGAAAGGTCATAATTGTAAAAATTAGTCTACAATTCATGGAAAGGTCATAATTGTAAAAATTAGTCCACAATTCAGGGAAAGGTCATAATTCTAAAAATTAGTCCACAATTCAGGGAAAAGTCATAATTGTAAAAATTAGTCCACAATTCAGGGAAAGGTCATAATTGTAAAAATTAGTCCACAATTCAGGGAAAGGTCATAATTGTAAAAATTAGTCCACAATTCAGGGAAAGGTCATAATTGTAAAAATTAGTCCACAATTCAGGGAAAGGTCATAATTGTAAAAATTAGTCTACAATTCATGGAAAGGTCATAATTGTAAAAATTAGTCCACAATTCAGGGAAAGGTCATAATTGTAAAATTTAGTCTACAATTCAGGGAAAAGTCATAATTGTAAAAATTAGTCCACAATTCAGGGAAAGGTCATAATTGTAAAAATTAGTCCACAATTCAGGGAAAGGTCATAATTGTAAAAATTAGTCTACAATTCAGGGAAAGGTCATAATTCTAAAAATTAGTCCACAATTCAGGGAAAAGTCATAATTGTAAAAATTAGTCCACAATTCAGGGAAAGGTCATAATTGTAAAAATTAGTCCACAATTCAGGGAAAGGTCATAATTGTAAAAATTAGTCCACAATTCAGGGAAAAGTCATAATTGTAAAAATTAGTCTACAATTCATGGAAAGGTCATAATTGTAAAAATTAGTCCACAATTCAGGGAAAGGTCATAATTGTAAAAATTAGTCTACAATTCATGGAAAGGTCATAATTGTAAAAATTAGTCCACAATTCAGGGAAAGGTCATAATTGTAAAAATTAGTCCACAATTCAGGGAAAGGTCATAATTGTAAAAATTAGTCTACAATTCATGGAAAGGTCATAATTGTAAAAATTAGTCCACAATTCAGGGAAAGGTCATAATTGTAAAAATTAGTCCACAATTCAGGGAAAGGTCATAATTGTAAAAATTAGTCCACAATTCAGGGAAAGGTCATAATTGTAAAAATTAGTCCACAATTCAGGGAAAGGTCATAATTGTAAAAATTAGTCCACAATTCAGGGAAAGGTCATAATTGTAAAAATTAGTCTACAATTCATGGAAAGGTCATAATTGTAAAAATTAGTCCACAATTCAGGGAAAGGTCATAATTGTAAAATTTAGTCTACAATTCAGGGAAAAGTCATAATTGTAAAAATTAGTCCACAATTCAGGGAAAGGTCATAATTGTAAAAATTAGTCCACAATTCAGGGAAAGGTCATAATTGTAAAAATTAGTCTACAATTCATGGAAAGGTCATAATTGTAAAAATTAGTCCACAATTCAGGGAAAGGTCATAATTGTAAAAATTAGTCCACAATTCAGGGAAAGGTCATAATTGTAAAAATTAGTCCACAATTCAGGGAAAGGTCATAATTGTAAAAATTAGTCTACAATTCATGGAAAGGTCATAATTGTAAAAATTAGTCCACAATTCAGGGAAAGGTCATAATTGTAAAAATTAGTCCACAATTCAGGGAAAGGTCATAATTGTAAAAATTAGTCTACAATTCATGGAAAGGTCATAATTGTAAAAATTAGTCCACAATTCAGGGAAAGGTCATAATTGTAAAAATTAGTCCACAATTCAGGGAAAGGTCATAATTCTAAAAATTAGTCCACAATTCAGGGAAAAGTCATAATTGTAAAAATTAATCCACAATTCAGGGAAAGGTCATAATTGTAAAAATTAGTCCACAATTCAGGGAAAGGTCATAATTGTAAAAATTAGTCCACAATTCAGGGAAAGGTCATAATTGTAAAAATTAGTCTACAATTCATGGAAAGGTCATAATTGTAAAAATTAGTCCACAATTCAGGGAAAGGTCATAATTGTAAAAATTAGTCCACAATTCAGGGAAAGGTCATAATTCTAAAAATTAGTCCACAATTCAGGGAAAAGTCATAATTGTAAAAATTAGTCCACAATTCAGGGAAAGGTCATAATTGTAAAAATTAGTCCACAATTCAGGGAAAGGTCATAATTGTAAAAATTAGTCCACAATTCAGGGAAAAGTCATAATTGTAAAAATTAGTCTACAATTCATGGAAAGGTCATAATTGTAAAAATTAGTCCACAATTCAGGGAAAGGTCATAATTGTAAAAATTAGTCTACAATTCATGGAAAGGTCATAATTGTAAAAATTAGTCCACAATTCAGGGAAAGGTCATAATTGTAAAAATTAGTCCACAATTCAGGGAAAGGTCATAATTGTAAAAATTAGTCTACAATTCATGGAAAGGTCATAATTGTAAAAATTAGTCCACAATTCAGGGAAAGGTCATAATTGTAAAAATTAGTCCACAATTCAGGGAAAGGTCATAATTGTAAAAATTAGTCCACAATTCAGGGAAAGGTCATAATTGTTAAAATTAGTCTACAATTCATGGAAAAGTCATAATTGTAAAAATTAGTCCACAATTCAGGGAAAAGTCATAATTGTAAAAATTAGTCCACAATTCAGGGAAAGGTCATAATTGTAAAAATTAGTCTACAATTCATGGAAAGGTCATAATTGTAAAAATTAGTCCACAATTCAGGGAAAGGTCATAATTGTAAAAATTAGTCCACAATTCAGGGAAAGGTCATAATTGTAAAAATTAGTCCACAATTCAGGGAAAGGTCATAATTGTAAAAATTAGTCCACAATTCAGGGAAAGGTCATAATTGTAAAAATTAGTCTACAATTCATGGAAAGGTCATAATTGTAAAAATTAGTCCACAATTCAGGGAAAGGTCATAATTGTAAAAATTAGTCCACAATTCAGGGAAAGGTCATAATTCTAAAAATTAGTCCACAATTCAGGGAAAAGTCATAATTGTAAAAATTAGTCCACAATTCAGGGAAAGGTCATAATTGTAAAAATTAGTCCACAATTCAGGGAAAGGTCATAATTGTAAAAATTAGTCCACAATTCAGGGAAAAGTCATAATTGTAAAAATTAGTCTACAATTCATGGAAAGGTCATAATTGTAAAAATTAGTCCACAATTCAGGGAAAGGTCATAATTGTAAAAATTAGTCTACAATTCATGGAAAGGTCATAATTGTAAAAATTAGTCCACAATTCAGGGAAAGGTCATAATTGTAAAAATTAGTCCACAATTCAGGGAAAGGTCATAATTGTAAAAATTAGTCTACAATTCATGGAAAGGTCATAATTGTAAAAATTAGTCCACAATTCAGGGAAAGGTCATAATTGTAAAAATTAGTCCACAATTCAGGGAAAGGTCATAATTGTAAAAATTAGTCCACAATTCAGGGAAAGGTCATAATTGTAAAAATTAGTCTACAATTCATGGAAAGGTCATAATTGTAAAAATTAGTCCACAATTCAGGGAAAGGTCATAATTGTAAAAATTAGTCCACAATTCAGGGAAAGGTCATAATTGTAAAATTTAGTCTACAATTCAGGGAAAGGTCATAATTGTAAAAATTAGTCCACAATTCAGGGAAAGGTCATAATTGTAAAAATTAGTCCACAATTCAGGGAAAGGTCATAATTGTAAAAATTAGTCCACAATTCAGGGAAAGGTCATAATTGTAAAAATTAGTCCACAATTCAGGGAAAGGTCATAATTGTAAAAATTAGTCTACAATTCATGGAAAGGTCATAATTGTAAAATTTAGTCTACAATTCAGGGAAAGGTCATAATTGTAAAAATTAGTCCACAATTCAGGGAAAGGTCATAATTGTAAAATTTAGTCTACAATTCAGGGAAAGGTCATAATTGTAAAAATTAGTCCACAAATCAGGGAAAGGTCATAATTGTAAAAATTAGTCTACAATTCATGGAAAGGTCATAATTGTAAAAATTAGTCCACAATTCAGGGAAAGGTCATAATTGTAAAAATTAGTCCACAATTCAGGGAAAGGTCATAATTGTAAAATTTAGTCTACAATTCAGGGAAAGGTCATAATTGTAAAAATTAGTCCACAATTCAGGGAAAGGTCATAATTGTAAAATTTAGTCTACAATTCAGGGAAAGGTCATAATTGTAAAAATTAGTCCACAAATCAGGGAAAGGTCATAATTGTAAAAATTAGTCTACAATTCATGGAAAGGTCATAATTGTAAAAATTAGTCCACAATTCAGGGAAAGGTCATAATTGTAAAAATTAGTCCACAATTCAGGGAAAGGTCATAATTGTAAAAATTAGTCTACAATTCATGGAAAGGTCATAATTGTAAAAATTAGTCCACAATTCAGGGAAAGGTCATAATTGTAAAAATTAGTCCACAATTCAGGGAAAGGTCATAATTGTAAAAATTAGTCCACAATTCAGGGAAAGGTCATAATTGTAAAAATTAGTCTACAATTCATGGAAAAGTCATAATTGTAAAAATTAGTCCACAATTCAGGGAAAAGTCATAATTGTAAAAATTAGTCCACAATTCAGGGAAAGGTCATAATTGTAAAAATTAGTCCACAATTCAGGGAAAGGTCATAATTGTAAAAATTAGTCCACAATTCAGGGAAAGGTCATAATTGTAAAAATTAGTCTACAATTCATGGAAAGGTCATAATTGTAAAAATTAGTCCACAATTCAGGGAAAGGTCATAATTGTAAAAATTAGTCCACAATTCAGGGAAAGGTCATAATTGTAAAAATTAGTCCACAATTCAGGGAAAGGTCATAATTGTAAAAATTAGTCCACAATTCAGGGAAAGGTCATAATTGTAAAAATTAGTCTACAATTCATGGAAAGGTCATAATTGTAAAAATTAGTCCACAATTCAGGGAAAGGTCATAATTGTAAAAATTAGTCCACAATTCAGGGAAAGGTCATAATTCTAAAAATTAGTCCACAATTCAGGGAAAAGTCATAATTGTAAAAATTAGTCCACAATTCAGGGAAAGGTCATAATTGTAAAAATTAGTCCACAATTCAGGGAAAGGTCATAATTGTAAAAATTAGTCCACAATTCAGGGAAAAGTCATAATTGTAAAAATTAGTCTACAATTCATGGAAAGGTCATAATTGTAAAAATTAGTCCACAATTTAGGGAAAGGTCATAATTGTAAAAATTAGTCTACAATTCATGGAAAGGTCATAATTGTAAAAATTAGTCCACAATTCAGGGAAAGGTCATAATTGTAAAAATTAGTCCACAATTCAGGGAAAGGTCATAATTGTAAAAATTAGTCTACAATTCATGGAAAGGTCATAATTGTAAAAATTAGTCCACAATTCAGGGAAAGGTCATAATTGTAAAAATTAGTCCACAATTCAGGGAAAGGTCATAATTGTAAAAATTAGTCCACAATTCAGGGAAAGGTCATAATTGTAAAAATTAGTCTACAATTCATGGAAAGGTCATAATTGTAAAAATTAGTCCACAATTCAGGGAAAGGTCATAATTGTAAAAATTAGTCCACAATTCAGGGAAAGGTCATAATTGTAAAAATTAGTCCACAATTCAGGGAAAGGTCATAATTGTAAAAATTAGTCTACAATTCATGGAAAGGTCATAATTGTAAAAATTAGTCCACAATTCAGGGAAAGGTCATAATTGTAAAAATTAGTCCACAATTCAGGGAAAGGTCATAATTGTAAAAATTAGTCCACAATTCATGGAAAGGTCATAATTGTAAAAATTAGTCCACAATTCAGGGAAAGGTCATAATTGTAAAAATTAGTCCACAATTCAGGGAAAGGTCATAATTGTAAAAATTAGTCCACAATTCAGGGAAAGGTCATAATTGTAAAAATTAGTCTACAATTCATGGAAAAGTCATAATTGTAAAAATTAGTCCACAATTCAGGGAAAAGTCATAATTGTAAAAATTAGTCCACAATTCAGGGAAAGGTCATAATTGTAAAAATTAGTCCACAATTCAGGGAAAGGTCATAATTGTAAAAATTAGTCCACAATTCAGGGAAAGGTCATAATTGTAAAAATTAGTCTACAATTCATGGAAAGGTCATAATTGTAAAAATTAGTCCACAATTCAGGGAAAGGTCATAATTGTAAAAATTAGTCCACAATTCAGGGAAAGGTCATAATTGTAAAAATTAGTCCACAATTCAGGGAAAGGTCATAATTGTAAAAATTAGTCCACAATTCAGGGAAAGGTCATAATTGTAAAAATTAGTCTACAATTCATGGAAAGGTCATAATTGTAAAAATTAGTCCACAATTCAGGGAAAGGTCATAATTGTAAAAATTAGTCCACAATTCAGGGAAAGGTCATAATTCTAAAAATTAGTCCACAATTCAGGGAAAAGTCATAATTGTAAAAATTAGTCCACAATTCAGGGAAAGGTCATAATTGTAAAAATTAGTCCACAATTCAGGGAAAGGTCATAATTGTAAAAATTAGTCCACAATTCAGGGAAAAGTCATAATTGTAAAAATTAGTCTACAATTCATGGAAAGGTCATAATTGTAAAAATTAGTCCACAATTCAGGGAAAGGTCATAATTGTAAAAATTAGTCTACAATTCATGGAAAGGTCATAATTGTAAAAATTAGTCCACAATTCAGGGAAAGGTCATAATTGTAAAAATTAGTCCACAATTCAGGGAAAGGTCATAATTGTAAAAATTAGTCTACAATTCATGGAAAGGTCATAATTGTAAAAATTAGTCCACAATTCAGGGAAAGGTCATAATTGTAAAAATTAGTCCACAATTCAGGGAAAGGTCATAATTGTAAAAATTAGTCTACAATTCATGGAAAGGTCATAATTGTAAAAATTAGTCCACAATTCAGGGAAAGGTCATAATTGTAAAAATTAGTCCACAATTCAGGGAAAGGTCATAATTGTAAAATTTAGTCTACAATTCAGGGAAAGGTCATAATTGTAAAAATTAGTCCACAATTCAGGGAAAGGTCATAATTGTAAAAATTAGTCCACAATTCAGGGAAAGGTCATAATTGTAAAAATTAGTCCACAATTCAGGGAAAGGTCATAATTGTAAAAATTAGTCCACAATTCAGGGAAAGGTCATAATTGTAAAAATTAGTCTACAATTCATGGAAAGGTCATAATTGTAAAATTTAGTCTACAATTCAGGGAAAGGTCATAATTGTAAAAATTAGTCCACAATTCAGGGAAAGGTCATAATTGTAAAATTTAGTCTACAATTCAGGGAAAGGTCATAATTGTAAAAATTAGTCCACAAATCAGGGAAAGGTCATAATTGTAAAAATTAGTCTACAATTCATGGAAAGGTCATAATTGTAAAAATTAGTCCACAATTCAGGGAAAGGTCATAATTGTAAAAATTAGTCCACAATTCAGGGAAAGGTCATAATTGTAAAATTTAGTCTACAATTCAGGGAAAGGTCATAATTGTAAAAATTAGTCCACAATTCAGGGAAAGGTCATAATTGTAAAATTTAGTCTACAATTCAGGGAAAGGTCATAATTGTAAAAATTAGTCCACAAATCAGGGAAAGGTCATAATTGTAAAAATTAGTCTACAATTCATGGAAAGGTCATAATTGTAAAAATTAGTCCACAATTCAGGGAAAGGTCATAATTGTAAAAATTAGTCCACAATTCAGGGAAAGGTCATAATTGTAAAAATTAGTCTACAATTCATGGAAAGGTCATAATTGTAAAAATTAGTCCACAATTCAGGGAAAGGTCATAATTGTAAAAATTAGTCCACAATTCAGGGAAAGGTCATAATTGTAAAAATTAGTCCACAATTCAGGGAAAGGTCATAATTGTAAAAATTAGTCTACAATTCATGGAAAAGTCATAATTGTAAAAATTAGTCCACAATTCAGGGAAAAGTCATAATTGTAAAAATTAGTCCACAATTCAGGGAAAGGTCATAATTGTAAAAATTAGTCCACAATTCAGGGAAAGGTCATAATTGTAAAAATTAGTCCACAATTCAGGGAAAGGTCATAATTGTAAAAATTAGTCTACAATTCATGGAAAGGTCATAATTGTAAAAATTAGTCCACAATTCAGGGAAAGGTCATAATTGTAAAAATTAGTCCACAATTCAGGGAAAGGTCATAATTGTAAAAATTAGTCCACAATTCAGGGAAAGGTCATAATTGTAAAAATTAGTCCACAATTCAGGGAAAGGTCATAATTGTAAAAATTAGTCTACAATTCATGGAAAGGTCATAATTGTAAAAATTAGTCCACAATTCAGGGAAAGGTCATAATTGTAAAAATTAGTCCACAATTCAGGGAAAGGTCATAATTCTAAAAATTAGTCCACAATTCAGGGAAAAGTCATAATTGTAAAAATTAGTCCACAATTCAGGGAAAGGTCATAATTGTAAAAATTAGTCCACAATTCAGGGAAAGGTCATAATTGTAAAAATTAGTCCACAATTCAGGGAAAAGTCATAATTGTAAAAATTAGTCTACAATTCATGGAAAGGTCATAATTGTAAAAATTAGTCCACAATTCAGGGAAAGGTCATAATTGTAAAAATTAGTCTACAATTCATGGAAAGGTCATAATTGTAAAAATTAGTCCACAATTCAGGGAAAGGTCATAATTGTAAAAATTAGTCCACAATTCAGGGAAAGGTCATAATTGTAAAAATTAGTCTACAATTCATGGAAAGGTCATAATTGTAAAAATTAGTCCACAATTCAGGGAAAGGTCATAATTGTAAAAATTAGTCCACAATTCAGGGAAAGGTCATAATTGTAAAAATTAGTCCACAATTCAGGGAAAGGTCATAATTGTAAAAATTAGTCTACAATTCATGGAAAGGTCATAATTGTAAAAATTAGTCCACAATTCAGGGAAAGGTCATAATTGTAAAAATTAGTCCACAATTCAGGGAAAGGTCATAATTGTAAAAATTAGTCCACAATTCATGGAAAGGTCATAATTGTAAAAATTAGTCCACAATTCAGGGAAAGGTCATAATTGTAAAAATTAGTCCACAATTCAGGGAAAGGTCATAATTGTAAAAATTAGTCCACAATTCAGGGAAAGGTCATAATTGTAAAAATTAGTCTACAATTCATGGAAAAGTCATAATTGTAAAAATTAGTCCACAATTCAGGGAAAAGTCATAATTGTAAAAATTAGTCCACAATTCAGGGAAAGGTCATAATTGTAAAAATTAGTCCACAATTCAGGGAAAGGTCATAATTGTAAAAATTAGTCCACAATTCAGGGAAAGGTCATAATTGTAAAAATTAGTCTACAATTCATGGAAAGGTCATAATTGTAAAAATTAGTCCACAATTCAGGGAAAGGTCATAATTGTAAAAATTAGTCCACAATTCAGGGAAAGGTCATAATTGTAAAAATTAGTCCACAATTCAGGGAAAGGTCATAATTGTAAAAATTAGTCCACAATTCAGGGAAAGGTCATAATTGTAAAAATTAGTCTACAATTCATGGAAAGGTCATAATTGTAAAAATTAGTCCACAATTCAGGGAAAGGTCATAATTGTAAAAATTAGTCCACAATTCAGGGAAAGGTCATAATTCTAAAAATTAGTCCACAATTCAGGGAAAAGTCATAATTGTAAAAATTAGTCCACAATTCAGGGAAAGGTCATAATTGTAAAAATTAGTCCACAATTCAGGGAAAGGTCATAATTGTAAAAATTAGTCCACAATTCAGGGAAAAGTCATAATTGTAAAAATTAGTCTACAATTCATGGAAAGGTCATAATTGTAAAAATTAGTCCACAATTCAGGGAAAGGTCATAATTGTAAAAATTAGTCTACAATTCATGGAAAGGTCATAATTGTAAAAATTAGTCCACAATTCAGGGAAAGGTCATAATTGTAAAAATTAGTCCACAATTCAGGGAAAGGTCATAATTGTAAAAATTAGTCTACAATTCATGGAAAGGTCATAATTGTAAAAATTAGTCCACAATTCAGGGAAAGGTCATAATTGTAAAAATTAGTCCACAATTCAGGGAAAGGTCATAATTGTAAAAATTAGTCCACAATTCAGGGAAAGGTCATAATTGTAAAAATTAGTCTACAATTCATGGAAAGGTCATAATTGTAAAAATTAGTCCACAATTCAGGGAAAGGTCATAATTGTAAAAATTAGTCCACAATTCAGGGAAAGGTCATAATTGTAAAAATTAGTCCACAATTCAGGGAAAGGTCATAATTGTAAAAATTAGTCTACAATTCATGGAAAGGTCATAATTGTAAAAATTAGTCCACAATTCAGGGAAAGGTCATAATTGTAAAAATTAGTCCACAATTCAGGGAAAGGTCATAATTGTAAAAATTAGTCCACAATTCAGGGAAAGGTCATAATTGTAAAAATTAGTCTACAATTCATGGAAAAGTCATAATTGTAAAAATTAGTCCACAATTCAGGGAAAAGTCATAATTGTAAAAATTAGTCCACAATTCAGGGAAAGGTCATAATTGTAAAAATTAGTCCACAATTCAGGGAAAGGTCATAATTGTAAAAATTAGTCCACAATTCAGGGAAAGGTCATAATTGTAAAAATTAGTCTACAATTCATGGAAAGGTCATAATTGTAAAAATTAGTCCACAATTCAGGGAAAGGTCATAATTGTAAAAATTAGTCCACAATTCAGGGAAAGGTCATAATTGTAAAAATTAGTCCACAATTCAGGGAAAGGTCATAATTGTAAAAATTAGTCCACAATTCAGGGAAAGGTCATAATTGTAAAAATTAGTCTACAATTCATGGAAAGGTCATAATTGTAAAAATTAGTCCACAATTCAGGGAAAGGTCATAATTGTAAAAATTAGTCCACAATTCAGGGAAAGGTCATAATTCTAAAAATTAGTCCACAATTCAGGGAAAAGTCATAATTGTAAAAATTAGTCCACAATTCAGGGAAAGGTCATAATTGTAAAAATTAGTCCACAATTCAGGGAAAGGTCATAATTGTAAAAATTAGTCCACAATTCAGGGAAAAGTCATAATTGTAAAAATTAGTCTACAATTCATGGAAAGGTCATAATTGTAAAAATTAGTCCACAATTCAGGGAAAGGTCATAATTGTAAAAATTAGTCTACAATTCATGGAAAGGTCATAATTGTAAAAATTAGTCCACAATTCAGGGAAAGGTCATAATTGTAAAAATTAGTCCACAATTCAGGGAAAGGTCATAATTGTAAAAATTAGTCTACAATTCATGGAAAGGTCATAATTGTAAAAATTAGTCCACAATTCAGGGAAAGGTCATAATTGTAAAAATTAGTCCACAATTCAGGGAAAGGTCATAATTGTAAAAATTAGTCCACAATTCAGGGAAAGGTCATAATTGTAAAAATTAGTCTACAATTCATGGAAAGGTCATAATTGTAAAAATTAGTCCACAATTCAGGGAAAGGTCATAATTGTAAAAATTAGTCCACAATTCAGGGAAAGGTCATAATTGTAAAATTTAGTCTACAATTCAGGGAAAGGTCATAATTGTAAAAATTAGTCCACAATTCAGGGAAAGGTCATAATTGTAAAAATTAGTCCACAATTCAGGGAAAGGTCATAATTGTAAAAATTAGTCCACAATTCAGGGAAAGGTCATAATTGTAAAAATTAGTCCACAATTCAGGGAAAGGTCATAATTGTAAAAATTAGTCTACAATTCATGGAAAGGTCATAATTGTAAAATTTAGTCTACAATTCAGGGAAAGGTCATAATTGTAAAAATTAGTCCACAATTCAGGGAAAGGTCATAATTGTAAAATTTAGTCTACAATTCAGGGAAAGGTCATAATTGTAAAAATTAGTCCACAAATCAGGGAAAGGTCATAATTGTAAAAATTAGTCTACAATTCATGGAAAGGTCATAATTGTAAAAATTAGTCCACAATTCAGGGAAAGGTCATAATTGTAAAAATTAGTCCACAATTCAGGGAAAGGTCATAATTGTAAAATTTAGTCTACAATTCAGGGAAAGGTCATAATTGTAAAAATTAGTCCACAATTCAGGGAAAGGTCATAATTGTAAAATTTAGTCTACAATTCAGGGAAAGGTCATAATTGTAAAAATTAGTCCACAAATCAGGGAAAGGTCATAATTGTAAAAATTAGTCCACAATTCAGGGAAAGGTCATAATTGTAAAATTTAGTCTACAATTCAGGGAAAGGTCATAATTGTAAAAATTAGTCCACAATTCAGGGAAAGGTCATAATTGTAAAATTTAGTCTACAATTCAGGGAAAGGTCATAATTGTAAAAATTAGTCCACAATTCAGGGAAAGGTCATAATTGTAAAAATTAGTCCACAATTCAGGGAAAGGTCATAATTGTAAAATTTAGTCTACAATTCAGGGAAAGGTCATAATTGTAAAAATTAGACCACAATTCAGGGAAAGGTCATAATTGTAAAATTTAGTCTACAATTCAGGGAAAGGTCATAATTTAAAAAATTAGTCTAAAAATCAGGGAAATATCAGGGAATATTTAAATATGGTCAAAAAATCAGGGAAATATCAGGGAATTTTTAAATTGGTCTAAAAATTAGGGAAATATCAGGGAATTTTGTAAATTGGTCTAAGAATTAGGGAAATATTAGGGAATTTTTTAAATTAGTCTAAAAATTAGAGAAATATCAGGGAATTTGTTAAATTGGACTACAAATCAGGGAAATATCAGGGAATTTGTTAAATTGGTCTACAAATCAGTTAAATATCAGGGAACTTATTTCGGTGGGAAATAGGAAACATTTACTTAAATATAGATTAAAAATACAAAATTAAAATAAGTCAGGGAAAACCGAGAAGAGTCAGGGAAGTTTCTTTTGTAGTTCTTTTAAATATACCTCTTGTATATAATAATATATTAAAGATTCAATTAATTCCTTCTAAAGTCAAAATAATCGATTGGTATTCACTCAACGTTTGAGATATTTTTAAAAAGTAGCGTTCGAAATACTTGAAATGCAATTTTGAAAATATTAATTAATCGTTGCGATTGGAATGCGAGCTTTTGTTAAATTGCGCTTCGAATAATTATCGGCGGTCGAGTTCCCGTTTCCCCCGCGCATTAAACACGCCGGCTTATAGACATTTACATATAGAACTATATATATATATCAGCATTACCAGCACATAGATGGCTCCCCAATACGGTAGCAACATTTTATCCTGGCGATTTATAGGTGGCATCTACGGTCAGATCTTAGGCGCCAAGTGAAGGAAGCGATAGAGTATAGGGGGACCAACATTGTTAGGCCTTGATTAGAAGGAGGTTAGTCGCGATGTAGCTCGAACAAATTACCTTCTAAGGCGCCCTCTCGCGGGCGACGCTTCGTTCGCCGCTCTGAAATATAAATCCAGGTGTCGCTGGCATTGCTCCATTTATTCTTGACGGTCGCTCTATCTCGTTGTTACACCCTGCCTGTTATCAGTTTATAAGGCAGAAAGGCGCGGGATAAAGCTCAACCGGAGCAACTAATTCACTTTTATATACTAGAAACAATTCTATATAAGGTAAGGGATAACGAGAAGGTATTTTTATCTAGTCATATATTCCATTAAATTAACTACATATAAATAGCACACTTCATAAATTTGACAGTTTGCGCCTTGTTTTTGACAAGGGTTTTATTCTTACTAGTACGTCACGAATAACGACGATCGTTACCCTATGCAATTTCGATAGATAACTATCGATCGTTACCCTATGCAATTTTTATAAATTGCGATCGATCGCTACCCTATACAATTTCGATATATAACTATCGATCGTTACCCTATGCAATTTTATAGATTGCGATCGATCGCTACCCTATGCAATTTCGATATATAACTATCGATCGTTACCCTATGTAATTTCGATAGATAACGATCGATCGCTACCCTATACAATTTCGATATATAACTATCGATCGTTACCCTATGCAATTTTTATAGATTGCGATCGATCGCTACCCTATGCAATTTCGATATATAACTATCGATCGTTACCCTATGTAAATTCGATAGATAACGATCGATCGCTACCCTATACAATTTCGATATATAACGATCAATCGTTACTCTATGCAATTTCGATAGATAACGATCGATCGTTACTCTATGCAATTTCGATATATAACTATCGATCGTTACCCTATGTAATTTCGATAGATAACGATCGATCGCTACCCTATACAATTTCGATATATAACTATCGATCGTTACCCTATGTAATTTCGATAGATAAAGATCGATCGCTACCCTATACAATTTCGATATATAACGATCGATCGTTACTCTATGCAATTTCGATAGATAACGATCGATCGTTACTCTATGCAACTTCGATAGATAATGATCGATCGCTACCCTATGCAATTTCGATAGATAACGATCGATCGTTACTCTATGCAATTTCGATAGATAACGATCGATCGCTACACTATGCAATTTCGATAGATAACGATCGATCGCTACTCTATGCAATTTCGATAGAAAACGATCGATCGTTACTCTATGCAATTTCGATAGAAAACGATCGATCGTTACTCTATGTAATTTCGATAGATAACGATCGATCGCTACCCTATACAATTTCGATATATAACGATCGATCGTTACTCTATGCAATTTCGATAGATAACGATCAATCGTTACTCTATGCAATTTCGATAGATAACGATCGATCGTTACTCTATGCAACTTCGATAGATAATGGTCGATCGCTACCCTATGCAATTTTGATAGATAACGATCGATCGTTACTCTATGCAATTTTGATAGATAACGATCGATCGTTACTCTATGCAACTTAGATAGATAACGATCGATCGCTACACTATGCAATTTCGATAGATAACGATCGATCGCTACTCTATGCAATTTCGATAGAAAACGATCGATCGTTACTCTATGCAATTTCGATAGATAACGATCGATCGCTACACTATGCAATTTCGATAGATAACGATCGATCGCTACTCTATGCAATTTCGATAGAAAACGATCGATCGTTACTCTATGCAATTTCGATAGAAAACGATCGATCGTTACTCTATGTAATTTCGATAGATAATGATCGATCGCTACCCTATACAATTTCGATATATAACGATCGATCGTTACCCTATGTAATTTCGATAGATAACGATCGATCGCTACCCTATACAATTTCGATATATAACTATCGATCGTTACCCTATGCAATTTTTATAGATTGCGATCGATCGCTACCCTATGCAATTTCGATATATAACTATCGATCGTTACCCTATGTAATTTCGATAGATAACGATCGATCGCTACCCTATACAATTTCGATATATAACGATCAATCGTTACTCTATGCAATTTCGATAGATAACGATCGATCGTTACTCTATGCAATTTCGATATATAACTATCGATCGTTACCCTATGTAATTTCGATAGATAACGATCGATCGCTACCCTATACAATTTCGATATATAACTATCGATCGTTACCCTATGTAATTTCGATAGATAAAGATCGATCGCTACCCTATACAATTTCGATATATAACGATCGATCGTTACTCTATGCAATTTCGATAGATAACGATCGATCGCTACCCTATACAATTTCGATATATAACGATCGATCGTTACCCTATGTAATTTCGATAGATAACGATCGATCGCTACCCTATACAATTTCGATATATAACGATCAATCGTTACTCTATGCAATTTCGATAGATAATGATCGATCGTTACTCTATGCAATTTCGATATATAACTATCGATCGTTACCCTATGCAATTTTTATAGATTGCGATCGATCGCTACCCTATGCAATTTCGATATATAACTATCGATCGTTACCCTATGTAATTTCGATAGATAACGATCGATCGCTACTCTATGCAATTTCGATAGAAAACGATCGATCGTTACTCTATGCAATTTCGATAGATAACGATCGATCGCTACACTATGCAATTTCGATAGATAACGATCGATCGCTACTCTATGCAATTTCGATATATAACTATCGATCGTTACCCTATGTAATTTCGATAGATAACGATCGATCGCTACCCTATACAATTTCGATATATAACGATCAATCGTTACTCTATGCAATTTCGATAGATAACGATCGATCGTTACTCTATGCAATTTCGATATATAACTATCGATCGTTACCCTATGTAATTTCGATAGATAAAGATCGATCGCTACCCTATACAATTTCGATATATAACGATCAATCGTTACTCTATGCAATTTCGATAGATACCGATCGATCGTTACTCTATGCAACTTCGATAGATAATGATCGATCGCTACCCTATGCAATTTCGATAGATAACGATCGATCGTTACTCTATGCAATTTCGATAGATAACGATCGATCGCTACACAATGCAATTTCGATAGATAACGATCGATCGCTACTCTATGCAATTTCGATAGAAAACGATCGATCGTTACTCTATGCAATTTCGATAGAAAACGATCGATCGTTACTCTATGTAATTTCGATAGATAACGATCGATCGCTACCCTATACAATTTCGATATATAACGATCAATCGTTACCCTATACAATTTCGATATATAACGATCAATCGTTACTCTATGCAATTTCGATAGATAACGATCGATCGTTACTCTATGCAACTTCGATAGATAATGATCGATCGCTACCTATGCAATTTCGATAGATAACGATCGATCGTTACTCTATGCAATTTCGATAGAAAACGATCGATCGTTACTCTATGCAATTTCGATAGATAACGATCGATCGCTACACTATGCAATTTCGATAGATAACGATCGATCGCTACTCTATGCAATTTCGATAGAAAACGATCGATCGTTACTCTATGCAATTTCGATAGAAAACGATCGATCGTTACTCTATGCAATTTCGATAGATAACGATCGATCGTTACTCTATGCAATTTCGATAGATAACGATCGATCGTTACTCTATGCAATTTCAATAGCCCTATAGCCGGTTCACACCAGTCAAAACCTTTACGGAAACATTGTTGACCAACACGGTCGCTCAGTTGGAATGTGAAAGCCATTTTGTTAAGAATGGCAATTTTACGGTTTGATTGATCAAAAATATTTATAAAATTAATAATGTTACCAGAAGTATATAATTTATATCTTACGATAGAAGTATCCATCCAGGCTTTAGAAATGAAACATGTATTTTTGCAGCCCCAAAGCAGTCTACTAAGGTCCCGAATTTCCCATACTGTATAAATTTTATAAATTCTACCGCACCATTTTGGCCTAATCATCGGGAACCTTCGCGGGCACACGTTACAAGCGAATAATATTAGCAGAATAGCGAAATGGATACTTCTGTCGTCAAAGATATTTAATATACTTCTGCAACTAGTAATACTGGCATAAATAACAATAACAAATGAACTCCCAAGCTGTATTAATTTTATAAAACATCTAATGCTTTTCATAATAGAATGAATAAAATTGGAATTCAAATATTATAAGATTACAATGGGTGTTTCTATAAAATAAATCAGGAATCCATAATGCTACTTGGAATGAGTATCTCCCCATATCCCCTGTGGCATTTTGTGGCGGAACATTGTGGGAGGGGCTAAAAACGCTTATACCGCCTTAAATGACGTCAAATTCAGTGACAAACAAAGGCTTATAAGCTCCGCCTACTATGTTCCGCCACAACGGCGGGGAATCGAAGCCGTTATTCATTCCAAGTAGCGTTATGGATTCCTGAATAAATCAATAAAAACGTTAGAAGCATAAAAGGTTTTTCTCTGTGTCGCGAGCGTAAGATTATTAGTACTTTATTGGCACGCGCGTTTCGCACGTGGACTTCAAATTTCAAAATCCGTATCGACTCGAGCGCGTGCTCTCTATCTTGAATAGCTATAGCTAGTGACGTAGAAAAAACATTTACACGTGACCTCCCGTATTTTATAGAAACACCTATTTCATATCCGAGATTAAAAATTACATTCTAAGCTAAAAAATTGAAACCTCAACGGCAATTCTTAATAAAAAAAGGTTTTGAAATTATCCTTTTTAAAGCCCCATTTTCATGCTCGCTGGTAGCGGGTACAAATCGACAAAATCCGCTTCCGCTACACACTTTTTCACTTTCCACGTCGATCTGTTTCAAACAGATATCTTAGCTTTATTTTCACGCTTGCGAGTGGCGGATGCGAATTTTGATGATTTTTATCCGCTACCAGCGAGCATGAAAATGGGGCTTAAGAGCGCTGCAACGGTGAAGCTGGTACTTTTTATTATCCCCCTGAAATTTGTATTCGCTGGTAATAACGAAGCAACTTAGCCAGCTCCTCGGGGGAAATGCTCCCCATCTATAAATTAAGTAAAGGACGGAAACGAACGAACAGGCAAAGGCTTAAAGGTTATCACGATGAAATAGAAAAATCCCAGTTTAAAAACTTTTAAGGAAAAGGGCACGTTGCTATTCGCAAAAATAAGGTGTAATTGTGAAAAAATAAGGAGAAAGGATTCGGAAGAAGGATAAAAGTAATTTCACTCGCAGTAGTCCTCGGGAATAATCGATAAACAAAAAGGCGCCCAGGATTGCCATAAAATTGCGTTTGGTCGAGACGAGAGCAACTTCATACCGTGACCGTACTCCCTCTCTCTTAGAGGAAAGACCCTGGCGATGTAAAGTTGCGGAAACTGAAGACGCGCACGATGGGAAAGCGAGAAGTGAAGGAACCAAAGATAACAAAGGAAGTGTTTTTCTGGGTTTTCTCTTCGTAGTTATTCCGAAGCAATTCTAAAGGGTCTTTTGGCTATCTGGGCGACGCACAATAGACCACTAGCCGACGAAATATCAGAAAGAAAAGAACTACCCAATCTTTTTCAAGCATATTTGTTCGTCTTCCATATCTCAAAAACATTTTTACGGCCAATTACAGCGTACTGCCGTACACCGTACGCTAGACTGGTCATTCAATTTATACTCTACAAACCCTTTTTGGCAACCCTTGAGTTGAAGTTTATCATTTATATGGTATGTTTTTAAATTGTTCGTTTCACATTTCACAAACATCTAGACTATTAATTTTCAATCCTTTAAGGGGTTTTTTTTGGTCTCAAATTTAACACTGGAACAGGTTTATAAAGGATGTTATTCTATATCTTGAATAGCATTTTCCTTTAAAGGGTGTATATTTACACTGTTTAAGGTACTTTGGTTCTCCGTTTTGGTTCCTTTATTACACCGTTTGTGGTATAAAACTACTCCATTCAGGGTTCTTAGCTACTCCCTTTAGGGTACAAGACTACTCCTTTTAGGGGACTAAACGACTCCCTTCAAGGTGTTACGCTACTCCCTTAATAGTTCTACAATACTACCTTTATGGTCTAAACTAGTATACTGCCTTAAGGGTTCTACAATAATCCCTTAAAAGTGTTAAGCTATTCCCTTTAGTTTACTAAACTACTGCCTTAAGGGTTCTACAATACTCCCTTTAGGGTACTAAACTACTGCCTTAAGGGAGCTACTCCCTACAGGGTGTTACACTACTCCCTTAAGAGTTCTACAATACTCTCTTAGGGTACTAAACTACTGCCTTAAGGTTTCTACAATATACTCCCTTCCCTTTAGGGTACTAAACTAATCCCTTAAGAGTTCTACAATACTCCCTTTGGGGTACTAAACTACTGCCTTAAGGGTTCTACAATAATCCCTTAAAAGTGTTTAAACTATTTCCTTCAGGGTACTAAACTACTGCTTTAAGGGAGCTACTCCCTTCAGGGTGTTACACTACTTCCTTAAGGAAGTTACACCCTACCGGTGGTTAATCACTCTATTTACGACGTAATATAACGCCGTTTTTACACCTTTTCAAGTTTTAAATTTGGGACAAGAAAAAACCCCCTAAAGAGTGTTTTTATATATTTTATAACCTAAATTTACCATTAAGAAACCATTTTTTTAAGAGTGTACTCAGCTTACGACGAAAATTCTGTAAAAAATAATATTACTTCTACAAGAAATGTCGTTTAGGTTTAAATTTAATTGCGTGTAATGTCGGAAGTATATTACACTCCAAATTTGAGGTACATTTAAAGAACACAATAAAAACACATTAAGATCACCTAAAACGGTATCGATTTAAGATCACATACACTTCCGGAATGTTAGAAGAACACATACAAAGTGTCCTAAAAGTGCTCTAATCATGTTCGTAGCACTTTTCAACGTTCTTAAAACGTTCACATTATATGAACTAAAAATGTTCTTATGATCTAAAAGTGTGCTATTAAAGTGAACTTAATATGTTCTGAAATTGTATGGTGCTCTTAAATTCCCAATTTAAGAGCACCTAAAGTGTTCTACAGATGTTGTTTTTGGAAGTGTACTTAAAATGTTCCTGGAAAAATAAAAATCAATTTAAAGGAATTTTATTTACATTTAATTACCAATAAAAATGAAAATGAATTTAATGAAATTTTAATTTTATTTGTTTAAATAAAAAAAACTATTTTAATTTGAAATAGAGATTAATTTAAGAAAATGTCAATTATATTTGTTTAAATAAAAAAGCCTATTTTAATTTGATTCAGAAAGGAATTTTAGTAGGAAATAAAACTTCACCAATAATTCTAAGATACAGTCGACTCGGTTCAAATAATATCCCCCCCCCCCCCCAGGGTCAAACAGAAGTTACCCAAGGTACAGCAAATTAACCCAAAAAGACCCACCAAAATAATCTAATACAGATGCCAGTGGATTACATAAAAGTCTAGAAAGTCTGGTACTGCAATAGAAATAGTACCTGGTGGCAGTACTTGACCATTACAAACCAGATTTGTGTTTTTTTCTCATACTTTTGTTATCCACTGGCAGCAGTATTAGGTTATTTTGGTGCTTCGCACTTTGAATAGTTGAGAAATAACACCTGGTGGCAGTACTTGACCATTACAAACCAAATTTTATTTTTCCTATACTTTTTGTTATCCACTGGCAGCTTTATTAGATTATTTTGGTCACTGGCACTTTGAATAGTTGAGAAATAGTACCTGGTGGCAGTACTTGACCATTACAAACCAGATTTGTGTTTTTTTCTCATACTTTTTGTTATCCACTGGTAGCAGTATTAGATTATTTTGGTGTTTTGCACTTTGAATAGTTGAGAAATAACACCTGGTGGCAGTACTTGACCATTACAAACTAAATTGTTTTTTCCTATACTTTTTGTTATCAACTGCAAGCAATATTAGATTATTTTGGTCGCTCTCAGCCTCACACTGAGTAGTTAAGAAATAGCACCCATTACGAATGGTCAAGTACTGTAAACTAGGTGCTATTTCTCAACTAATTTTAGATCAAAACACCCAAATAATGTAATAGAGCTGCCAGTGGTTTAAATTTTAAGTATTTGAAATGAAAAATCTAATATTCTGAATCAAAACCTTAACACGTTATGCCTGTGTAATATGAAAAACTAGAGACATCTCAAGATCACTTTGAAAGAATAGTGTTCTTGATATGCGAAACAAACGTTCTTGAAATGTAAAGTGTTCTGAAAATTTTAATTCTACAATTTTAGAACACTTGAACACTTTAATAACACCATGGTTTACAAGAAGAACACATAATGATTTTTAAGAACATTGTGAGTTCACATAGACACATTACAAGATCACATGGGAGCACATAAGTGTTCTCGACATGTTCTCTAAATGTACCTCAAATTTGCAGTGTATTTATCACCCTATAATGCTTTCGGGGGATTCAAAATAGCGTTTTGGAAGACCAAATTGTTATGTACTAAATCTGTTAAATCTGGAAAACATGGTAAATATCTCCACGCAATTAATTATCTACAATGCGAAGGAACACGTTTCATTTTTATACCTTATACGGATACTCTATTAAGAAGTATATTATCTACTTTCGCCGATATTTTAACTGGCTGAATGAAGCCATTCTGAAGCCTTTCGGAAGAGATTGTGGCTAAATAAAGAGTAGAAAACTTTAATTAAATGCTGGCGAACGAACGTGGTAAACCAACACCTGTAATTGAAAATCAATTTGGCCACTTGAAAGATGAGGAGGCTGTCCCGGATGGCGCCCAAATTAGGCGCTAATTGATAGTTAAAAATTCCTTTTTCGCCTTTCTCTCCGCGGCTGCAACCGATAAGAGACGAACCACCTCGACTCTCATAAATCACTTCAGCTGCAATGTAAACAAGACCACGCCAAAAAATCTGCCCCTTTTTAACCCCACTTTCTCTCTCGGTCTCAGGTGTTTTCTCTCGCCAACCCCTGCCGCGTTCTACAATCCGGTTACGGACAGGATTACGGCGCGTCGCCTCGGTTGCCACGGTAACGGATGACACTCCTTCAACGTCACTCTCTTTTGGAGCCCCTGCAATATCCGGAGCTATCTTCTCGGCGTACGCCCCGAGCGCCGGAGCGCGACGTATATCCGCTCACCTTAATCTGACAGTATGGACGGGGTCAAGTCCGCGCGGGGATTACCTTTGACCGCGCTCCCAGATAACCCCGCTTCCAACTGCCGGGAATGAAAAAAATATATATGTATATCCGCTCTTTATGCGGGCGTATTTCTTCCGCACCCACCACTTTTCAATCCGCTCGCGTTTTCTGACAGTTCTTCCTGTTAGCGTCGTCGACTTTTCAAAAGAAAACGTAAAACGGTTTATTAGGGTGAAAAGATGGAATACGACCGGCCTTCGCGTATCGCTTTCACTTTAAACTGACGCAAATGGTTCGGTAGCCTTTGCTTTTTTTCCCCGCGATTTCGCGTGTACTCGGAATCTCTGGATCAGAAAGGTTGTGTGTGCGCGCGATCCTTTGATGAATACGTTGAAAAGTGGGCAAGGTTTTTTTTTACGGGGAATAGCCGAATGTTTATTTTAACTCCTTGCAATGGTGAAAACTCGGAATATCGCTGCGCCGTCCGCGATCCAAAAGTCGGGCATGAATACGAAAAAATTGCCGAGGAGGATGGATGAGATTTCGTTCTTTGGATTCTATTACCATATTTCCTCCACTCACCGGTTCGCCTAAATCGCATTTTCTTTTTTACTTTTTGGGCCTTGGCCCATTTTCAGTCGAAGTTTAAGATGCGAAAATAATAGCTCCTTCGCAAGAATTCGAGACGAAGGATTGGAATTTTATATTTCCCGAAATTCAAGCTTCGGCTTATACCTGGTGATTTGAAAATAAAGGATATAATAAACTTTGTTGTTTCGTCACAAGTTTTATAAATAACGACACCCAGCAACAAACCCAGAATGGATTCTCATTAACCATCGCGTCTTCTCCGAAAACCACACGTGGTATAGCTTTATAAGTTATATTAGAGAGTTTCAGCAACCCATTTCTAGACGTAAACGCGAACGTTTACATTTCTTCCCGACGTGTGGGTGAAAATTTCTTTCAGCAAAATTTTTTAAAATTTTTTACGTCAAGCGAAGTGAAATACCGTGCTATCTATGTTTCAAATAATATACTATGTACCAACAACATCTCTCTAACTTTAAACAATATGGTATGAAGGCCACGACGCCATATGCACCAAAAGTAAATGAACCGAAGTTATCAGGCTGCTATACTCCCCATATTGGAGGCGTTTTCCTTATGAAGTTTCATTTAGACCTCGAATTTGAAATTTTGCTCGCTCCTAGGCCGAAAAAAAAAGTTTTTGTTTTTATGAAACCATTTGCATGCATAGAAATAGCTATACCCACAATTCCCAAGTGCAATTTACGGCCTCAAAAGACGGGGATGGAAATTAGCTTTTACTTGACTCGATTTTATCATAAGGAAAACGCCATTTGATTCTGAGCGCTATTTTGATAACTTCGGTTCATTTATTTCTGATATGCACCCAATAAAAGTTCATTTCGAAAAATAAAGTGACATACAACATTTGGTTTGCTATACGACCTAACACTGGGTTGAAAATTCGGAACCACTCCTTCTGCGTAGAGTTTGCAAGCTTTCTCCCCACTGGTTAAAGGGGTTTTCCCCTGAGATCTTCGGTTACCCGTTCCCATCAAAACTTGTCGAGGTTAACGGTGATAGTGAGTGTAGGGAGCTTTTCCCTCGCGTGGCATGAAGGGCTTGCCACCACCCTCCTACGCTTGTAACCCGGCCACCTGCTTAAGGCATTAAAAGTCGCTAGATGACTTGGGCCTATAGAGTGGTGCCTAGGGTATTAGCCTAGCTGATTATTATCCTGTGTTCCCAACGTCAGATAAATTTATCGGATCTGGCGTAGACGTTCGCGTTTCCTCCTAGAAATGGGTTGCTGAAGCTCTAATATTTCGAATTTATAAGACTATTAAACATCAACAAATCGTTATTTCCGGAGTAAACCATTTATCAGGCGGACGGAAACCAACATTGTTTGAACGATTTGTCAAATGATATCCAGTTACTTTTGCTCGCGTTTTCAATCTATCCCCTTAAGCCAAGCGCTCACTGCTCTTCGTAACGTCTCCATCCTAGCTTCCACAAGCCTTTGCTTCGAAAAGGAGACAATGCCATGTGGAAGGCCGGATGGATACGAAACGGAGAGCCAGTGGGCGCCTAGCCTTAAGCGTAGAACTTCGGCAGATGTCTCGAATAGCTACAATGTACCTCGACAGAGCTAGGCCGATCGAGAGTGCCGGTAAAGTCTGCGTATTCGCCTTCGCTTTAGCCCTTTGGCGCGGTAAACTCGACGACTATCCGACTGGGATACGCAGCCGAGGATGGATTTAGTCACTCAATGACGCGACAAATGGTTTTCAAGCCCGCCATCTATCGGGCTTTCTTTTTGTAAACGCTCTTCACTGGTAACAATAAAAAGAGCCGGCCTCCACCATCGGCTTGCTTAATCGTCCGAGTGTTTACCAAGATGACCCCGGGGTCCTGGCTGCCCCCCGCCCTTTCACGATTGACTCTTCAGCGTACAACGATCTGCCTCCGGGCCCCTCCCACAAGCTTCTTTTTATCGCGATCATGAATAAAACATCATATTCCCTTTTTTCTCGCTAACAATAGAACAACTTCATTCCGAGAGCAAACTCGGCATTTTTCATTTGGCTCATTTTTTGGGGAAGGTATTTTACTAACAAGGGGAGTACCCGAGGGGTTTATTTCCGATTTCGTTCAAAGTCGGGCGTAATGTAGACCTATATGAGATATGAAATTTCCCAAAAGGAGACGTTGCACCTTAGACCAAGAAACACAGGGACGTCACACGGTAGATATTTCGCGCCCGAATCTTCGTTGCGGCTACTATTTCCTATTTATCTCGCGCTGTGTCGCTAGTAGCGAAGGTGAGTCAATTTTTATTTGCTATTTGAGTCACGTGCGCAGTCCTACAATCTGTCAGCACGCGGCCTGCAACAGCGTGGCTCCAAATATCAAAATTTCTGGTATGTTTTTTAACATTTGTGTCCCTAAAATATTAAAAAAATATAAAAAAAAATTAAAAATATGTAACTCTTAGCTGATTATTTTTTTTTGTTCTTTAAAAAACGTTATTTTTATCTCTCATTTATGGCACCTATTTACTATCCGTATCACCTTACCCCCTCTCCCTATCGCAGCCGCAACAAAGCCCCGCCGAAAAATAAAGCGTTGGGTATGCTACGAGCGAGACATCCCTGTGTTTCTTGGTCTAAGGTTGCACTACCCAATTTTCTCAGAGTTACCACTTTTATCAAAATTAGATTTTTTCCTTATTTCACCCAAAAATTGTTACAATTTTACCCCAAAAATGTTACAATTTACCCAGACTTTATGAAATTTACCTAAATGTGGTACAAATTACCCATTTCGCAATTTAAAGAAAAATAAAATTTTTAATTTTTTTTTTAATTTTTCGTAGGTAGTAAGTTACCCTGTGAAACCGAGAAAATCCCATGCTTTTTTAAATGGAGATTTTTTGTTTTAAGTGGTCAAAAACATTTTCGGTTGCCATGGCAAATCGAATGGGTAGTGCAACGTCTCGTTTTGGTAAATTTCATATGTCATATATGTCTACATTACGACCGACTTTGAACAAAATCGGTGATAAACACCTCAGGTATTCCCCTTGTAAGTTTATCACGTTGACAGTAATATTTTTTTTTCAAATGCCGATTCTGTAAAAAATAAAATGATTATAATCACATTGTTAAAAGATAATCTATTAAAAGTTGATTACTTTTTAAAAGATAAAACATAAAATATTTAAATCATAAGTTCATTAATGGCAGTTTTAAAAAAAATTATAATTTAAACGTAATTAAAATAAAGTAATTAAAATTAATGAAATGTTAAACAATTGGTGATTTTATATTTATAATATTTAAATATAGCTATTTAAATTCAGTTTATTTGAACTAAAATAGCTGTTTATATCATACGTTATTTGAAAATATTCAATTAAAATTATTTATTTAGCAATTTATATTAACCTATTGCAGAATTAGTTTAATCGAAAATTGTTGTAATTGAACCGAATAAATTATTGCGTATGAAAGCCTACTCATTTATTGGATATTTTTTCTAAAACAAATCATTGAATGCAGTGAAATAACGATATCAAAATGGGGCGTTATTATTCCATTTATAAATATTCTATATTTCGATAAATATTTTATTCACGTATGCCACCTTAGCTATATACAAAAACGAAATTCTGTTTGGTAATTTAGAAAATATTAAATTAAGTGTAGGGATCTGTTGGCTCGCGTGGCATGAAGCCACGTTCACACGTACCCTCGGAAAGGTTTGCCTCGTTTCGATCTCACTGCGGTTCGTAGCGTTTGGAAATCTTTTTGTCCACACGTTTGATTTCCAGTGAGTTTTGAAGAAAATTGGGCATGCGTAGTATAGAAATATAATTAGAAGTTCGTCTGCTCACGCATTTGAGTGACGTTTCAAAACATTCTATTTAAAAATGAATGCACCCAGAAGAAATTTGTTGTATTTTTAAACAAATAGACAAAAAGTTGTGAGACATTTTCTCTTAAAAAAGGCATAAAAATGTTATTAGGCGCAAAAAAAAGGATCACGAATGACGATTTTTGTAAAAAAAAAAAGTCTATTTTTGGTCTACCAGCGCCTGTAGAAGTGTTCCACTCGCAGTACTCTGGTGTACTAGGAGAAGTACCAAAGCTGGACCACGGCTGGGGCTTCCACCCTGTATTATATAAAACCTCCGATAATTATCTAAAACAAATAAAATGCGTTGCTAAACACGAGAATGACCACATTAATCTCAGACGTGAAACTCACGTGTGAAAATAGCAAAGAATCCAATTCACGGTGTCACGTATCTGGCTGCAAAATTTGTCACTCTTTCGTTCAGTTTCTTTCACGCTCAGCCGAGCACCGTCATTCCTTAACTTCCAAAGATAAACTTCGTAGGCAAACTTATATTTCTGTCATGGAATTTCAGTGAGCGAGTAGATTTCGCGGGGAAGTTGAGGTTTGATAACGTTGGCAGCGAGGATTTTATATACCATGACGTCCAAACTCGGAGGAGGCCTCGCTTCATTTCTCAAAGCCCCATAACTGCGTCAGCAATATGTCATATTTTTCTCCCATTCATGTTTTCTCTTTGACACGGCTATTATTCACGGCCATTAGAAGCGAAACCGACATGTTTCCCCTCGCAACTTCGCGAACCCCGATAAACTTTGTCAATTCTATAGAATATAAATTTGCAGGAAAAAAATAAAACCTAGCAGCGTTTGGCGAGATCAACTTTATTGAACTTTCTCGAAACGAAAAAGTTGGAGAATAATTTAGAAATGTGACTAAAATTGCGAATATGTTATATCTTGAAAAAATGAGTCTGGCTATATCTGTAAAAAAACTTTCTATCGAATCTTTATAGAGGTTGAATGGGGTTCTATAGCCCATAGAGTGTTCTGTTAATAACTGGTAGAAAGGTCCGTATAAAATTTCTACTAAGTATTAGCTCAAATTCGAAATAAAATAATAAACAAATTCTGATGAAGTTCTATTAAATTCTTAGAGACCTTGAGATAATATCACTTTAGAAATTAAAAAAACTGTAAGAAGTTTAAAGAAAATACCCTAAATGTTTATTTAAACTTTCCAGATTATTAAAGATAATATTCTATGGAATCTATAGAAGCATCTTAAGCTTTTCTAAAGATACTCTAAAAACATTTTTTAGAAAATGACCCATTTGCTAAAGACAATCTATGAAATCTTTACTTAATATTCTAAAGACTTTTGTTCAAAATTGATCTATTAACTTACATTCTATAAAACCGCTTTACAAAAATGTCTGTAGAAAGGTTTTGGGTAATCGTATTAAGTAATGTGATATGCTTGTTTTTAATGTAGCTCTTTCGTCACTAGTTCTTACGTCACTATTTCTTACGTCACTAGTTCTTACGTCACTAGTCCTTACGTCACTCCTTACTTTCACAAGTCTACGAGCGCGTACTAGAGTTGCTGTATTATGAAATAAGTGCAACATTTTTAATATCTACTTTTTATTCACTTTATGAAATAAACATGTACTGTTTAATTTGAAGGCTATACAGTTCTGTTTTATTACTAATTAGGCAAATCCGCTTCGTTTGTTCTGGAACTAAATTTACCCTGAATCGTACTATTCGCCTGTTCCTGTGCTCATCTAATGGTTTGTCAGGTTCTGAACAGTCGAAAAGTATTCTTATAAATTATTCTTTTTTAGAAAACCTCAATAAATCAATATCAATAATCAGCTAGGCTAATACCCAAGGCACCACCTCAGGCCCAAATCATCTAGCAACCTTTTTCAAAGAGCTACTCTACCTAATCTAATATTAAACTTTCCCCATATAATATTGCTTTTTCCGTATAAGTTCCCCCGTGAGGTTTGGAGTATATTTCAAAACGACTACGAAAATGAGACGTTATTGCCAAATCGAAATGTCAAAAAACACTCTGTTTTTGAGATAAAAACAAAACTTTTATCGCATGTACGCTATGTCCCCGCCGAATTGACGAAAGAAAAATAATGGAAAGTGTAAATTTACTTAGAAGAAAGGAGGGAGTCAGAGCTCTAGGAAAATATACTTCTGGAATGGAAAACGGTTCCCCTCGCGACAATTGGCCCAAAACAAACACAGAGCCGAATAAAAAGGGCCGAAAAAGAGGGTGAAACCTCCTCCTCAGAAAAGAAGGCAAAGTTCGTTTTCAATTCTTATTTAGTTTGCCCTTCCTCCCTCGTTCGCTTTTATGCCTCTAACCATTAAACTCGCCTTCGTTCCATCGCTGAGGTCGCTAAAGAACTGCGCCATGTATAACGAGTAGGGAAGGAATCCGGCTCCGACACTCACCCTACATTAGCCTAGTAGCTTAGGCCACTCAGCTTTTACTCCCATCCGGACTATCGATTGCTAGCGCGCGTTGACGCGCCGATATCAGAGCGGCGAAGGGTGTGGGTGGGCCACTAACGCGAGAAAAAGAGGATGCTGAAAATCGATATCTTTTTTCCCGTACAAAGGCTCAGTCACACGTACCTGATAAGAAGGGACTGAGAGGAGATTCCAGGATGCCTGTAGGCTACAATCCGCTTCTATCCAGGCCGGCTAAGTAGCCTATAGGTACGGATTTCCCTCTTTGGCCTCTGTAGCCGCGTCTCATCAGTATTGCCCTCGGAGATTGGCCGACTTTGCGGGTAAAAGAGCGCCTCGAGAAGTCATATTTCATTCGAAGTTCAAAGGCCTCTCGTAGAGATAATATTGATCAACTGGTTGACCGGCGATGATGGGTATCGGGGAACTTACGATGTTAAAAGAAACAATAGGCACTGAATTCCATTGTATCTGCCCTACGAAGAACTCGCTTCCTGTTTGCCATCGTCGAGAGATCGTTGTCAGGTATATTTTAGACGCGTGAGACCCGAAGTAGCTCGGTTATACGGAATTTATTGACCAAAAGCTCAACTATCCGTGCAAGGCTCTCTCGTATTTACCTTTAGCACTGGGCTTCTAGCGTCTTAGATACTATTATCGCGTTTATGGAGGTTTGGAATACCTTATTTCCATACATATACAGGGGGTAAGCTTCAGCCGTGGTCTAGCCTCGGTACTTTTCCTAGTACAACAAAGTGCTGCGGGTGGAGCACTTCTACAGGCGCTGGTGGGCCAAAAATATACCAATGGGAGAATTAGAAACGCATCCTCGAAATGCTTTTTCGGGCGATTGGATAAAGATGCTTCTAATTCTCCCATTGGTCTATTTGGGGCCTACTAGCGCCTGTAGAAGTGTTCCTACCGCAGCATACATACATACATATTTATTTTCCATTTAAATATGGATTCACAGGAGTTGATACAAAAATAAAATTTCAGACCACCCCAACGGCCTAAAATTTGTTTTGTGATATCAATATCTTGCGAGTCAGCATACACATTCCCTAAGCCAAGAAGAAAGGCTACGCAGCAGTGGCGTAGACAAGGGGGGGGGGGGGTTTCAGGGTCCAGACCTACCTTTGACTGTACTAAATTTCCACACCCTTCTCGACCCCCCTCTTAACATTCACATACTTCGACCCCCCCCCCTTGACGAATTTCTTGCTACGCCACTGCGTCGGTTTATCATATAATCATTTTTGGAGGGGTTTGCGATCAAACTGCTAAGCATAACTGATTTATTTCGGGTTATCAGCGAAGCTCATCTTCGTTCTGCAATCGTAAAAAAATAATTTCCAATATCGATAATGCTTCTTCCTTTATTTATTGCTTTACTAGTCGCGGGACCCGGACAAAGTCCAGTTGACTTTTTTGCTCATTTAGTTTCCAAGGAAAGAACTCCCCTTCATTGTTAAATATTTTTTGGCTTTTCCTATCTTTTATGGTAGAGTAGAGTAGAATACGGTAGAGAAGTAGCACCCCTCGGCCATTTCTGCGAAATTGAAAATCGAACGCAGCCTTGATTTGGGAAATGGAGCGACGGGGTGTGGGTGACGCGACTGCCCTCTCTCGGCGTCTTTCAACTCTCTGCCCCTAAACTTCCATTCTCCTGGCGTGATTAGGGTGAATTTGACTATTTGAAATAATTAAGAACGCTGGCAGTGGAGCCAGAGAGTGAAACCATTGGATGCCCGAGTCGGGGCTCGGGGAGTGTTGGCTATTTTCGGGCGTACCGACCATGCTATTGATTTTTCCTCCAACCACCTTATAAAATTGCTCTGCACGATGAAAGGTTCGCTGGGTTACGCGGTTCTACTTTCTCTCTTCATTTCTTTCGATCCAATTCCTTTTTGTTACACGACTAATTTCATTTACATGTATTTAAAAGTTATCTTTCTCGCCGCTTATTCCCATTCTTTTTAAATTGACCTTTTTTCTATCCAGAATATCGCTCCCTTCTCCATTCTCATTTCTTCTACTCTTCCGTTCTCGGTTCTTCTGACTGGCTCGTAGCTCAACGATAGAAATTTTCATTTTAATTGACTCACATTTACCCTCCCCCTAATCTAATTAAGTTTCATTTTGGGCTGGCCGAAATTGGCAGGAATTAATATGACCCGAGTTTCTCTCGGTGCGTGGTTGAGTTTCGTACGTTCATTCCAGCAATTAACATTCATTCTAGTGTCAAACTGTTTCGTTTTTTTTTAAAGAGAACGTGCTGGATTTAAAATATTTTCGTTCTGGACTAAAAGAATGGTTGAATTTGGTTAAAATTTTGTTTCTGCTCTAATGCGTTAGGGCTGTTCAAAAGAGGTGGTTTTGGTCCAAGCAATTGGGAACGCTCAAAATAGCGTCGAAATAAGCGATTGTTTTCGAAAGAGTCGGTTTTGGGCAAAGCAGTTGGTTGAATCTGGTCACAAACGTTGTAGTTGCTCAAATGATACGGAACCAGTCCAAATGATACGAAACAAGGTCAAATGATACGGAATAAGTCCAAATGATACGAAACAAGGTCAAATGATACGGAATAAGTACAAAGATACGGAACAAGTCAAAAGATTCGGAACAAGTTCAAAGATTCGGAACAAGTTCAAAGATTCGGAACAAGCCCCAAAGATTCGGAACAAGCCTCAAAGATTCGGAACAAGTCCCAAGATACGAAACAAGTCCAAAGATACGAAACAAGTCCCAAGATACGGAACAAGTCCCAAGATACGGAACAAGTCCCAAGATACGGAACAAGTCCCAAGATACGGAGCAAGTCCAAAGATACGGAACAAGTCCAAAGATACGGAACAAGTCCCAAGATACGGAACAAGTCCAAAGATACGGAACAAATCCCAAGATACGGAGCAAGTCCAAAGATACGGAACAAGTCCAAAGATACGGAACAAGTCCCAAGATACGGAACAAGTCCAAAGATACGGAACAAGTCCCAAAATACGGAACAAGTCCAAAGATACGGAACAAGTCCCAAGATACGGAACAAGTCCCAAGATACGGAACAAGTCCCAAGATACGGAACAAGTCCCAAGATACGGAACAAGTTCAAAGATACGGAACAAGTCCCAAGATACGGAACAAGTCCCAAGATACGGAACAAGTCCCAAGATACGGAACAAGTCCCAAGATACGGAACAAGTTCAAAGATACGGAACAAGTCCCAAGATACGGAACAAGTTCAAAGATACGGAACAAGTCCAAAGATACGGAACAAGTTAAAAGAGGTGGTTCGGTTCGAAAGGGTTTTGTTTTGGGCAAAATAGTTGTTTAAATCTGGCTAAAAGTCTTTGTTCTGGTCATAAGAGATCTCCTGAAGAAAAGGTAACTTAAGGCCCATTTCTCTGGGGGAAAGTAACTTTTTTATTGTATTACGTTTATTTCGGTAATTTTTGCCTATAATATTGCCGATTTCCTTCCACATTAGCACGTGTACCATGGAAGTACTAATTTTAACAAGCCTTTTTACGGGATTAAATCTCCTATTTGTAGTTGATTTATCTCCATAAGAGACATTTAAATAAAAGAGCATACTGAACATTAGCGTATGTGGAAATCATTACTTGGTTGGGCAGTGGCGTCGTTGTTATTCCACTGCCGTAGTAAGGAAGCGGGTTTCAGCTAAAGAAAGAAATATCTTTTTCAGATCACGAAGTCCAAGCCACCATTTGGCTAGATCGTTTTCTTTATTTTCGTGCTCTTTTTGAGAAGGGGGAGACATATCACAATTACTTTTTCCCCGCCCTTAAATGGGAACGAGCCGAGAGAGTTCGAAGGGTAAACAAAAGTCAAGGGTTAATTTTTCTCTGTCCGTTGACCATTTTTAGCGGCGATTCTTTGCGATAAACGAAACCATTAGCGTCCCGCCCTAATGCTTTTGGAAGCGCCTACTATTTTTATCTTAATGACTTTTAATACTTCTTACCTAATATTGATTTCCTGAATTTCAAATAACGAATAAAATAAAATAAAGTTAAAAGAACACCGAAACTCGCGATTTTCTGAATAAATTAATGATCGCCTTTAACTTTATTCCGGTTTTATTTGTTAAAGGGAGTAGAACTCTCCTTGTTTGGTAGGGTGCGCTTATCTCTTTTCTCGCTGATGGCGCTAGTCTAGAACGATACTAGAAACACCCAATTCTTCTATTAGAGGAAACGTGCCCGCCCGAAGAGGTTTTCTCACATCAAACCTTTATTGGTTCATATTTAGTGTTTTTTTAAATGCACCCTTAATTAACATATAAACAACAATATCCAAGGGATAAATTAATTATTATTATAGTTTGGATATTTAGTCAAATATAATTTCTTAATAATGAGGTACGTGGTTCACGAAAGGCGTTCTAATAGATATGGGAATTTAATGCACTACCAAAGCGGGGATACGTTTAGTAGGATAATTCCTCAAAAACCACTGTATTTCACATTCACACTATGTATAACACGTGGTTAGAAAAATGAGGGGAGGGAATTATGTATTGCCCCAAATTCCTGATAAGGTTACACTCCCTTTAAGGATATCTTCACTTCTATATTAAAGAATTCGATTTAGAAAGGAAATATTCCGTATACATTTTGAGTGATGAGGAGATTTGTAAGTAATTTGGTTTAAATTTGACAGTGGTCAAGGAATATTTGATTTTATTTTTATGGAGAGGCAGGTTTGGTTGAAAATTGGCCTATTAACGCCTGTAGAAGTGTTCCAACCGTGGAACTTTGATGCTCTAAAAGAAGAGCCCCACCAGGGTTAGTCAGCGTGTATTTTATACAAATTCGTGATATAACAACTTTTTTCTATTTGCTTAATCAAATTTAATGTAAAGTACGTAAAGTATGAAGATTAATATTTTTATTTTTATTTGAGAAAAAAATATGTGGATGTCACTGTTATCTTACGAGACCTTATTGAGAAGAAAATTTAAACAATACCTTTCATTTTCCCTAGCCCATTTTGGTCTTTCATCTTTTTCGTCGATAATACGCCCTTCTTACCCGCCTAACGACTTCTGTTTATTCAATTTCCATCGAAGCTCAACGTATTTTGCATAATTATTTTCCAATCCCAGTTCGAATTCTAATTACACCCTCCTCTCTTCCGGGCCCCCTCAACCCCGAGTTAAGTCTTTTATTGTTCTTTTAAAAAATTTAGGAAGTCATAATTCACTTCCACGGAAGTTCTTAAGCCGTTCCTTCCTCCGAAATTCTCCTTCCGTAAAACGATAAAATCTAATTTTCGCTTTACTTTTTTCGGGTTGAATGCGGGAACGAATGGTTTTTAAGATTTGGCCAAGTGGGCTTAGGCTTAAGAACGCGTTGTTCTTATACGCTTAATTTCTTTTTAAGGTCGACTTTCATCTAACCTTGTTGGCGTTGGTTAAGGGTGCCCAGTGGCTGATATTATTGGTTTGGGTTGCGTATCTTCGTTCCTTTTGGAAATCAGTTTCGCGGGTAGCCCGGGGGAAAGAGCCGATCTCCAGACTGGCGCTCGTAAAAGTCTCCTTCTCTAATGGGAAAATCCCTTCGCTCGCTGGATTAAGGCTCCGTTGCCAAGAGTTCGTTGAAGTTTGTAACGTTTCTAATGTACCTTCCACAAATCTTTGTTTCGTAACGGAGACAACGCTACGCGGAAGGCAGGAGGGACGCGTTAGGGAAAGGCAGTTGACGTTTAACGAGCGCGCGTGAGATCATTGTGTTACGAAACCTCTACCTTCGCTTTTCATTCAATTACCTGATAGTATCGGGTTATATTCGGAATTGGGTTCAGTTTGTACACCGTTAAAAGTCGCGGTATTTATCGATTTTCGTCCGTGTCCAACCCCGATGGTATAGGTATACCTTTTTGGCAAATTGAGGTGCTTGAAACACGTTACCTTAGAGTGAGAGTCAAGCAATTCTGAAAACCCCTATTTGAGAAAAAGCAGTTTTAAGTTCAAAATCTAGCATAAAATAATGATAATCTAGTAATGAAAATTGATAAAAATAGAGTGAAAATATATATTGAAAATTTTGTATTGAGCCACCTTAATTTAAATTTAATTTAATTAAGGATTCTTATTTTGAATTTTTTTCAATAGTCGAATGTCGACTTACTTGACGTTCGCTCTCAGATAGCGAACATTTCTCGGTGCTCTTGGGTTTTTTCGCTAGGGTTACCTAATTTGGAAAATATGAAGAAACCGAATTGCAAGATGCTCTCTCGTCGGGTTGGGGCTGGAAGAGGGGGAGGAAGCAGACAGTGGCTCTGCAATTTGGAGATAAGTGTTAGCAATAATAGATTCTTAAATCGGATTAAATTTTTGTTAGCTTAACCAGAAGCCCTTCTTCGTTAAATAAATCCGCTCCTGTCCGCATCAGCGCCGTTCGCTTCCTGTCTCGACAGAAATAAAGCCACGCATTTCGCCTCCCGCGTACACAAAGCCGACCAAAATTATATTTATTGGCCATGGGAGGACACGCCATCTATCGTGGATTATGAAAAATATTTATTTATGGAGAAATTAAAAGCTTTTAGTTTTTTTTGTCGTTTTTAATTTTAGTTCCAAAATCAGATTTTAAAAAAACATTCATTTAAGTAAAAAATTATTCAGTATTATATAAAAAAATTATTCAGTATTATATAAAAAAAATTATTCAGTATTAAATAAAAAAATTATTCAGTATTATGTAAAAAAAATTATTCAGTATTATATAAAAAAATTATTCAGTATTATATAAAAAAATTATTCAGTATTATATAAAAAATTATTCAGTATTAAATAAAAAAATTATTCAGTATTATGTAAAAAAAATTATTCAGTATTATATAAAAAAATTATTCAGTATTATATAAAAAATTATTCAGTATTATATAAAAAAAATTATTCAGTTTTATATAAAAAATTATTCAGTATTATATAAAAAAAAAATTCAGTATTATATAAAAAAATTATTCAGTATTATGTAAAAAAATTATTCAGTATTATATAAAAAAATTATTCAGTATTATATAAAAAAAATTATTCAGTATTATATAAAAAAATTATTCAGTATTATATAAAAAAATTATTCGGTATTATTATATAAAAAAATTATTCAGTATTATTATATAAAAACATTATTATGTATTATATAAAAAAATTATTCAGTATTATATAAAAAAATTATTCAGTATTATATAAAAAAATTATTCAGTATTATGTAAAATAATTATTCAGTATTATTATGTAATGATTTTTAAAATGCAAGAAAATCTTTAAATTTGAAACTATATTTGCGTAGTTTTTAATATTTTAATGAAAATGCCATTTCGAAAAACTCAAAAAAAGCAAACTAGCATAAAAGTACATAATAGGATTAACATATTGTTTGAAAGATGTAATAAAATTCCCCAATGAATTCTGATACCGACTTTTTTGAAAGTACTATGAAACACTCTTTCTAATATTTAAGGGGGAAGATTACAGTGGCCATTGTCTACTTTCGCGCTATTTCAAGCTGTACTCTGTTAATTTTGTATTTTGACTTATAAAATTAATATTTAAGTGTAGAACAGCCTCATGTTTCGTGCTTAAAATAATTTTTACAATTTTAAATTTAAAAGTAATTAAATTATTTCGTTTTAATTCGGACCCTTGGAGCTAAACAAGTTGGGCAAGCGCTCAAACTACCCTTTAGTTAGGACCTTATATCTCGTTAACTATTAATATTAGAAATATAAAAATTATTTTAAGCACTGGAGGAAGGTTCAGCCTAATAAGAAAAATAAAATTCAATTATGTAATTGTTAAAACAGTAACGTTCAGCTTGAACGAAACAGAGGCTTTTACTGTATTCTTCCCCCTTAAATCAGTATTTTTTTAAATGCCTGAAAAAAGGTTACGTGGTTTTTGTTTTCAGACGACGATTGAACACTTTGAATAATTAAATAATCAACTAAAAGTATCACAATGGTTTATATTTTCGTAGTGAAAAAGTCTTCATGGAATTCTTGCAGTTTCTCAAATTACGTTGTTAGAATGATGACCCAACGGCACTTACATTATATCAATCTTAATTAACTTTAATCCGCTTACATGTAGTACCTGTACTTTATAAAATATATCTTACTAGAGGATATATTCGCTAGCTGACTATTATTATTTATAATATTCATCTTCGTTTACTGCTAATGTAGGGAGCTGTTGGCTCGCAAGTCATGAAGGGCTTGCTATGGGTATTGGCTGAGGCCTATGGTGGTGCTATGAGTTTTGGCTTAGGCCTACGGTGGTGCCATGGGTATTGGCTTAGGCCTATGGTGGTGCTATGAGTATTGGCTTAGGCCTATGGTGGTGCTATGAGTTTTGGCTTAGGCCTACGGTGGTGCCATGGGTATTGGCTTAGGCCTATGGTGGTGCTATGAGTATTGGCTTAGGCCTATGGTGGTGCCATGGGTATTGGCTTAGGCCTATGGTGGTGCCATGGGTATTGGCTTAGGCCTATGGTGGTGCCATGGGTATTGGCTTAGGCCTATGGTGGTGCTATGAGTATTGGCTTAGGCCTATGGTGGTGCCATGGTATTGGCTTAGGCCTATGGTGGTGCCATGGGTATTGGCTTAGGCCTATGGTGGTGCTATGAGTATTGGCTTAGGCCTACGGTGGTGCCATGGGTATTGGCTTAGGCCTATGGTGGTGCCATGGGTATTGGCTTAGGCCTATGGTGGTGCTATGAGTATTGGCTTAGGCCTACGGTGGTGCCATGGGTATTGGCTTAGGCCTATGGTGGTGCTATGAGTATTGGCTTAGGCCTACGGTGGTGCCATGGGTATTGGCTTAGGCCTATGGTGGTGCCATGGGTATTGGCTTAGGCCTATGGTGGTGCTATGAGTATTGGCTTAGGCCTACGGTGGTGCCACGGGTATTGGCTTAGGCCTATGGTGGTGCCACGGGTATTGGCTTAGGCCTATGGTGGTGCTATGAGTATTGGCTTAGGCCTACGGTGGTACCATGGGTATTGGCTTAGGCCTATGGTGGTGCCATGGGTATTGGCTTAGGCCTATGGTGGTGCTATGAGTATTGGCTTAGGCCTACGGTGGTGCCACGGGTATTGGCTTAGGCCTATGGTGGTGCCATGGGTATTGGCTTAGGCCTACGGTGGTGCTATGAGTATTGGCTTAGGCCTACGGTGGTGCCATGGGTATTGGCTTAGGCCTATGGTGGTGCCATGGGTATTGGCTTAGGCCTATGGTGGTGCCATGGGTATTGGCTTAGGCCTATGGTTGTGCCATGGGTATTGGCTTAGGCCTACGGTGGTGCCATGGGTATTGGCTTAGGCCTATGGTGGTGCCATGGGTATTGGCTTAGGCTTATGGTGGTGCCATGGGTATTGGCTTAGGCCTATGGTGGTGCCATGGGTATTGGCTTAGTCCTATGGTGGTGCCATGGGTATTGGCTTAGTCCTATGGTGGTGCCATGGGTATTGGCTTAGGCCTACGGTGGTGCTATGAGTATTGGCTTAGGCCTACGGTGGTGCCATGGGTATTGGCTTAGGCCTATGGTGGTGCCATGGGTATTGGCTGAGGCCTATGGTGGTGCTATGAGTATTGGCTTAGGCCTACGGTGGTGCCATGGGTATTGGCTTAGGCCTACGGTGGTGCCATGGGTATTGGCTTAGGCCTATGGTGGTGCCATGGGTATTGGCTTAGGCTTATGGTGGTGCCATGGGTATTGGCTTAGGCCTATGGTGGTGCCATGGGTATTGGCTTAGTCCTATGGTGGTGCCATGGGTATTGGCTTAGTCCTATGGTGGTGCCATGGGTATTGGCTTAGGCCTACGGTGGTGCTATGAGTATTGGCTTAGGCCTACGGTGGTGCCATGGGTATTGGCTTAGGCCTATGGTGGTGCCATGGGTATTGGCTGAGGCCTATGGTGGTGCTATGAGTATTGGCTTAGGCCTACGGTGGTGCCATGGGTATTGGCTTAGGCCTATGGTGGTGCCATGGGTATTGGCTTAGGCCTACGGTGGTGCTATGAGTATTGGCTTAGGCCTACGGTGGTGCCATGGGTATTGGCTTAGGCCTATGGTGGTGCCATGGGTATTAGCTTAGCTAATTATTATTTATTATTATTATTATAGTGTATTGGGGAACAACTATCCATCGGGAGTATAATTTTTTCATTTTAGACAGTTAGGTGGTAAATTTTCAGTCGTGGTTTGGTGTGAAGTTCATATCCATTGAAAAGTGCTTAGAGCTTGTACGCATTCTACCTGGCTACTTCTCGCTAAAGGGTTAAGTTAATAGTTCGAAGCTACTTTGCAATCGTAAATTCTGTATATTCTTCTTTTAAATTACTGAATTCTCCAGACGATCTACATTTAAAAATCCGCGATGAAAACCGATAAACCATTTTTATACCTGGAAAACTCTTCGCGAACTGTTTATAGCTTTTTTACATTGGTTTTTGAGCGTAAACATTGTCGGCAAATTCTCGCTTATACCCAGGTTGAGAAGACAAAAAAAATAAAACGTGGTCGTCTTCTAAAAGAATGGCTGGGATGAACGACATTCTTTCGCCTGGCGGCCAAGCTGGAAGCTATATCTCGTATATCCTTCTATATATATAAATCGCTGGAATCTACCGAGAGGAATGTCACCATCCTAAAACGGTTTCGACCAATTTTCGAGCGAATCGTGTCACGCCATATTACAAAAGGAAGAGACCAACTCTGCCCCATTCGGACCACCCTTTTTCTTGTTCGCTTTTTTCCTCCTTGAAAACTTTCATTCCATAAAGTTATGATTCTTGTCCGCTCCCAGATATATTGTAACAGAAGTAAATAAATACGAGAGAAGTATCAGTAGGCAATAGGCACGTTTTATGGCTTAGCACTCGGCGTTCGGATAGGAAATTTTCCGTTCATTTCTTTTACATCCATATCCGAAACTTATCCGGATAACAACTTATTTGTTGCATATTAAATCGTATAATAGTCGTGAATAATATCCATAAATGAACAGTTAATCGAATTTTTTATGATTAATTGAAATTTTGGTGGTTAATGTATCCGTTTCCTCGAGCTCTAAGCATTAACATACATTAACAGCTGGTTTTCCAGTTTGAATACAATTTTTTATCCAATCATTTTGATCAATTGGGAATAAAAATGAAGTTCATTCATTATAATTTGATCAAATAATTTCGGTCAATTGGAAAATAGGTTGAATTTCATTCATTATAATCGGATCAAATAGCTTTGATCAGTTGGGAATGAAGTTGAATTTCATTCATTATAATCGGATCAAATAACTTTGATCAGTTGGGAATTAAGTTGAATTTCATTCATTATAATCGGATCAAATAACTTTGATCAGTTGGGAATTAAGTTGAATTTCATTCATTATAATCGGATGAACTAACTTTGATCAGTTGGGAATGAAGTTGAATTTAATTCATTACAATTGGATCAAAGAACTTTGATCAGTTGGGAATAAAGTTGAATTTAATTCATTAAAATTTGATGAAATGTATAGGACACTTTTTAAATTGTACTTTTCGATCAAAGTTTGTTTCGGATCTGCCCAATTTATATTGCCTAGAGATATGGTCCTATTTAGAAAGCATATTTTTCTGATAAAGTATTTGTAGAAAATGTCTAGAACACCCAATATTTATTTTTCTTCTGAAACGTATTTTGAGAAATCCTCAATATCCTGCTAAAGTGTATTTTTCGGGCAGTATTGGGAAATGCATACTTCTCTATTAAAGTCGTATTATATACGTCTGATATTAGGAGGCGTTTTCTTGAGGCCTACCTCTGTACCGGTGTTATTTGTAGGAAAACGTTACGACATACCACTTTTGTTAAGGCGATTGCGCAGACTGTACGTGGTTTATTAGCTTTCTTTATCAGCGTCAGCTAGCGCGGGTTTTGACTGTCTGGTTTCGAGTAGCAAGGTGCCGCTCAAATTCTTCAGGCATATGCTTCCTAAATGCTTTAAGTACGGGGGGGAGTTTAACGGTTGTTGTAACATATTGTGGTGACGTTTAATTGACGTACGATGTTCATTTTTTAGCAAAGATATTTTTTAGATCAACGTTGTTTGATGTGATTATTAGAAAGGTTTAATATAATTAGATCCAACTTATTATATATTTTCAGATAAAGGTTGAGGTATTTGAAATTACGAAAAATCAGATATCAGATTATCCGCATTTACGCTCAGACATTATCAGATCAATTAATTTTGGGGTCAATATGCAAATCAGTTTAAACCCGAAACTAAACCTAATTCAGTGTAAAACGACCGAGAGAAGGTAATCGAATTTTCAAATGCCTCACCGTTATCGATTTTATACATCCACTGGATTAAATTCCTTTGGAAATTTAAATTAATGTATGTTTGGATTTGCTTATAAAATATACTATATTTAACTAGCGTAGAAGTCATGTTACTGTTGAGCTTACTGAATCTGGTGAGATGAATTCAGATGGGGTACTTGGGATAATGAATCAGATACAATTTGTTATCAGATTGCTAGGTGGGGGTTAAATAAAAGATAATAATGATTTGACGAGCTGATTACCTTCAGATATTTAAAAACTACAACCCGAATAACCTAAACAGCTAGTTGGCCGTTAAAAACACTAAATTAACGAAAACTTCGTTTGGTAGTATTTAAATTGATTTCACAATTAGTTAATTATCGTGTCTGTCTTTTAAATCATAAATTAACAACATACTTTGATTTAAAAAACCGTGAATGCTTCCAAAAATGAAATCATCAATCTCTTTCGAATGGCGCGTAAGGGAGGGGTTATCGCAAATCAATTTTTATTTTCCCAATCTCCTCCATCCCATTTTAATGATCGTGTTTACCAAACTTGAAATATTCATAAAACTTTTTTCTTATTTTACCGCCCTGGAATTGTTTAAGAAATTCGTTTTACCTCCGTCGGGTCTCCATAAGGTACGAACGAAAAAAACTGAAAAGCATCGCGATGCGATAATCATCTAACGTCGCTACTGAAGGCGGCCAAGAACAGAGCTCGCCTTTTTGGAAACTGCCCGCTGATGGCTGACGTCTCCGACACTAGACGGTGGGAAAATCGGGGCTCGGCGCGGGCTCTCTATAGTGACGAGCCACGGTGGTGGAGGGCGGCGGATAAACCGTCTCACTCCCGTTGGCTTACCTACGGGGAAATGCTTTCCGTATATACTGACGGGCAGCGTTGGCAAAGGCAGGGTGGGCCGCCGCCGCGTTCCCCATCATATTCCGAAGAGGAGAGCGCGGCGGGGGGTGACGCCGGTCGAAATTCCTCCCCCCATTCTTTTCTTCTTTTTGGCGTCGCCATGGCAACGCGCCGAGGATGGAGAGCGGGTCGAGAGTGGACGCGGAGAGAGAAGCGCGATGGAGAGTCGCGGCTAAGGATAAGAGGAGCGCTTTGTATCGCTACACGGTTTTCTTCCGAAAGGAACATCGCGCGGAGTGGCTTGGACGCTGACGCTTAAATTAGTTCGCCATTTGCGCCTTCGCAATTTTTCGCTTCTAAAACGTTATCGTGCTTATTCGAAGTGTTTTTGGAGAAATTGGAGTTTCCGTTTGTGCGCGAGAAAAGAGGTTTAGTGGTTTTTATTTCGTTTCCTCCCGATATCGTTTGGATCTCGACTTTTGACAACTTTACCGTTACTTTCGTTCGGGATTCTGTCCACATTTGCCGTATTTCGAATATACGATGTTTTGACAACGTTGTGTGAAGGTGTTTTGATAAAAACGTTTTGGGATATTTTAGCGCGGGATTGTTTGTGGTTTATTATGCATAAGCCAAGTAAGTGTTTTTCGACCATTTCCGGTTATGGTTTCGTGGCGTTTTTTACCAGCGTTTAAATGTGCCTAACGTAAATGGATAGATTTTTTCAGGTATTTAATTATGACTCTGATTATATTTCGGTATTAAATTTATTCATGGTTATTTAAAACACGTACAAAGAAATTTTTCAGTAATTTCATTCGTAGACTTGTTACGAGAGTCGAATTTAAGTACGGCACTGATTTAAAAGTCCATTATAATAAGCTTTGCATATTCCACTTTAAATATTTAAAAGAATTTCCTAAAGGATCTACTCTATAGAAATATTAAAATAACCTAATGCTTAAATATTCATAAGCTATACCGGTTACATAAATATTTAATATTTAAAACGAAATTGTAAGGGGCGCCGCTGGAATTTTTTAACCGATATATATTTTTAGCACTTAAATAAATGGCGCGGCTTCGGAATGCATACTTTTCGCTAAATTGAAAAGCTTAGAAACGAGAATGAAATACTTGGGATTTCGTCCGCGGGTTGTATTTATTCAGAGCAAACTCCGATATTAGTATTCAAAACTCGAATTGACTTCCAACGCCATCTATTGTTCGTTTTGCACTCGGGTCCCCTAATTTGCATTCGTCAAAGAGATAGTCTTTCCATCATATCCACGCACTCAGAAGAATTAATTTCAAATGTATAAATATATATATATAGACGACTGGATTTTTGAATTTAACCCTGGCGCTTACGCCTTGACTTAGCTTGAAATATCCTTGTAGAGAATTTGCTATAATTGGTGTTGAGAAACGTGGAAATAGTAAACACAAATTAATGTTTATGTCGGGAAATAACTTCGATTTAAAATTGGATAAAATACAAAACGTTTAATAACAAAATGGAGCGTACATCTGTCTATCTCAACAGTCAAACCACTACTAACAAAAAATACAACATATTATTGAGTCTTCTGCGCGACTATAAAAACAAAAAGGTTCTCGCGCCTAGAGTTGGGGGGTTAGAGTTCAAATTTCCAAAACAGGGGATAGCTATAAAAAAATAAAAGGTCCGAGGTTGGCGTAGCGATTCCGTTAGGAGGCCCGCAAAACAAAATACAAGTTTAAAAGAAAAATATAGCTTAAATGTTTATTTTTTGGTTTTTTATTTCCAACAATTGGCTTTCGATAATTTTGGGAAAAGGTTCTTTTAAAAGTAATTGGATTGAGTTTTTTGATAGTCGCCGGAATGGAATAATTCACATTGAAACGAGTCCTTGTTAGTCTTAGAAATTCTGGGATTTTAAATGGTAATTTATTTGGTTTGGGAATTAGCATCCTTTTTTTGTTTTGTGTTACCTAATGTGTTCTCTATTTTATTATGGTATGTACAGCGTGCTTGTGAAATGCATTAAAATCATAACGCGATTTGTCAGCTTTTGGGGAATAATATATTATTACCATATTCCAACCATTTATATTATTTCAACCATCATTTTCTTGGTTTGTTTTATCTAATTTATTTTCTATTTTTGTGTGGTAGGTACAACGTGCTTGTGAATTGTAGTAAAATGATAACGCAATTTCGACACTTTTAACAAATAACCATATTCCAATCATTTCATTTGGGAATTGCCATCCATTTCTTTGTGTTACTTAACTAGTATGTACAACGTGTTTATGAAATGAATTATAATGATAACGAAATTTAGAAACGTTTGACAAACAATCTACTATTGTAATCTTCTTCCTATCATTTAATTTCGCAATAACCGTTAGTTTATTTGTTTTGTGTTCAATTCCTATTTTACTATGGTATGTGAAGTGTATTAAAATGATCACTCGATTTGTGTATGTACTATTACCATCTTCTTGCTATCATTTCATTTGGAAATTGCCATCAGTTTTATGTTTGGTGTTATCAAATTTATTTTTTTATTTAACTAGGGTTTAGTACCTGTAAAATGTATTAAAATGATAATGGTGATCTGGGAGGTTTGGGAAATAATCTACTATTACCATTTTCTTGCTATAATTTAATTTTGAAATTACCATCAGTTTTATGTTTGGTGTTATCAAATTTATTTTCTATTTAACTAGGATTTAGTTCTTGTAAAATGTATTAAAATGATAATGGTGATCTGGGAAATAATCTACTATTACCATCTTCTGCCAATCATTTAACTTGGAAATTATCATAAGTTTTAATTGTTTTGTGTTACCTAACTTGTACAAAGTCAATCTGGGAACGTTCTTCCAATAACCTTAAGTGTGTTCAAACTTTAATTGCAACGGCGCTGTAATTAGCATTTAACATATGTTTAACAAAAGGATTCCTTCTTTTTGTTTTTGCAAACTTCGTTTAATGTATTTCGCGAAGATAGGCAGTTAGGCTAAGCGAATATACAGGGTGGAAGCCCCAGCCGTGGTCCAGCCTCGGTACTTCTCCTAGTACACCAGAGTGCTGCGGATGGAACACTTTTACAGGCGCTGGTAGGCCAAAAATAGACCAATTGGAGAATTGGATGCCTCAGCCGTGGTCCAGCCTCGGTACTTTTCCTAGTCTAAAAATAGACTAATGGAAGAATTAGAAGCGCATCTTCCAAATGCTTTTTCGGGTGGTTGGATAAAGATGCGCTTCTAATTATGCCATTGGTCTATTTTTGGCCTACCAGCGCCTGTAGTAGTGTTCGACCCGCAGCACTCTGGTGTACTAGGAGAAGTACCGAGGCTGGACCACGGCTGAGGCGTCCACCCTGTATACAGACGAACGAATTTTATATTAACGATCGTCAATTAGGCAAGCGGGTTCGAGAATAGCTTGTATAAATAAAGAATGCAATATTATCGCTCTAGACGTGGCTAGTTTCTCTAAAACTTATACTTGGCCTTTCTTAGGGCAGATCTTGGCTGTCGCTACCCCTGCAGGATAAATCTATCTAATTATACGCGCCTGTTCCTTAACTGGCAATAGCAACCTTTAATCAAATGCTAACGACCTTATCTCCAGATTCACTTCACTTAGACTCGTAGCTTTCTTTGAAATAACTCCATCGTGGTAAGGGTCAGCCCTTACCGCGAAGGATTTAATTTATAATTAATGTACGTATATTTCAAAACTAACCGAGTGTTTAGGAGTTGAATTGGGGTTTGAGCCTTTTGTTTCAGATCTCGGATAGCGGTCCTAAGTACTCCACAGGGCACTTAAAAAGTGTTTCAATTTACTTGGAATATATGCTCTTAAAATAAGTATTGTAAGAAAACTTCGGTTTAACTTTACTTTTAAGGAAAGTTTTATTAATAAAAAACTTGGAATATTCTAAAGAAGTTATATCTTAGGGTTGTTATAGACATATAATCTAATAAATTTAGAGAATTCCTCGAGGACGAGTAATTTTTTTTAAAGTATTTGCTTGAGTAAAAAGGTTCTTTAGATTTTTTTCCATTAAAACGTTTTGAAAGGGAAATAATAATTTCAAAAATATCCATTAGATAAAATCTTGAGTATACTTTATATCAGATGTTTATGATATTCATCTTTTGATACTGCTTTTGTTTATCATACAAGTACCTTTGCTGATTTTTCAAAATACGTCTCCAAAGAAAAATAAGTGCTTTTGCGATACGTCATATAGTTATTTTCAAATACGATTTTTTTAAATAAGTAAAGTACTGCATTTTTACGTTCTCTTTTCGTTCGGCGGGAATAACAGGCAGAGAAAAAAACTACGTTTACACTCCTACAAGTTTCTCCTACGAGTTTTCGAGTTCGGGCTTAACCTGTCCACTATACAATGTAATTTATCAGCCATTATGTGATTGAACAGAAACTTCCTGTAGCCTGCGATATGCACGTTTCATTTTTACATTTGAATGTTGTTTAACATATTAGTTGTATCCCAATTTATAATAGCAGTCGTATACAGCGTGTTTCAACAGGTTATACAAATTTTTTAAGGAGTTGTAGGGGTGAGTTGAGAAGTATGCCTGTTTTTCCCCTTTTTCCTACGATGAGTTAAAAGAGCGCCAGAGAGCTTCAAAGTGTGGCCTACTAGCCCCTGGAAGTAGGCTGCAGCAAGCGCGAAACCAAGCAGCAGGGACTTAAATACTGTTTAAGTTTACCTTTTTACGCTGGCTACCTCGATTTGTTTAAAAAGTCAATTTTTTACCTATCAGACGAACCCAAACCTTAATGTTCGTGTTTAACTGCTGCTTGGTTTTGCGCTTGTTGCAGCCTACTTCCAGGGGCTAGAAGACCACACTTTGAAGCTCTCTAGCGCTCTTTTAACCCATCGTAGGCAAATGGGGGAAAAACAGGCATACTTCTCAACTCACCCCCTACAACTGCTTCAAATTTTTGCATAACCTTTTGGAACACACTGTATATTTCCCCAAATTTCATTAGAAATGAAATTCCCGCACTTAAACTCTGTATATTTCTCCACTTCCCATAACCCGACTATTTGGACGGATGCCAAGGAACTTTCCAAACGACCCTAGGTTTAGCTAACACTTTCGTCAGTGTTCGCAATCGTCTCCCTTTGAAACGGAATGTCAGGTGACTTCTAACAGACGTTAATTTCCATAAATACGTCGTCCACATTATCGAAAAGCGTTCCATCGATTGATTAATTATAGTTCTATTTTATTTGGCAGTGAACTTCTAGAGGGGAGATTTTTGATAACTGTTCCTGGCGTGGCAGGAGGGCATTGTTCCCATACCCCCCTCCCTCTCTCTAATGGGCAGGGACAAAAGAAAAAGACATCATCTTTCATTATAATCAAACTTTTAAGGTTCCTTTTAAACTTAGCGAACAATCTTGCCCGAGGGGAATTGATGAGTGGAGTTTGCCGTTCTCCCTTCTTGTTGTCATAGTTCGTTAGAAAACATTTTTATTCGCAAATCTTAGGGTTTGTTTGTTAAGCCTTTGGCACTCCGAATCCGTCTTATTCCAGAAAAGGATATAACGCCTGCCTCTTGATATTTGTTGTGCCGCGACGAAGTTTATCGAAAAGGGCGAGTTTTCCTTTTGAAAGGTCATTCTAAGGCTGTTCATTGTACAGGGTGGAAGCCTCAGCCGTGGTCCAGCCTCGGTACTTCTCCTAGTACACCAGAGTGCTGCGGGTCGAACACTTCTACAGGCGCTGGTATTCCACAAACAGACCAATGGCATAATTAGAAGCGCATCTTTATCCAACCACCCGAAAAAGCATTTGGAGGATGCGTTTCTAATTCTCCCATTGGTCTATTTTTGGCCTACCAGCGCCTGTAGAAGTGTTCCACCCACAGCACTCTGGTGTACTAGGAGAAGTACCGAGGCTGGACCACGGCTGAGGCTTCCACCCTGTATATAATTCCTTTGAATTTAAGTCGCCATAAGCAGCGTGCTTTAGTTTAAATATAAAACCTTTAAAGCTTATTCTTACTAATTAATATTTCAGCAAAAATGGCTTCGAAACCGAATGAACAAAGTAATTAAGTGTCAGAGACATACACGATTTTGTTGGGCAAACGATCTGTTTTTGTGATCGAGGCTTATTTATAAATATTTAAATCTAATAATTTTCGTAAACAGCATTTTGCTTACGCAAAATTAAATAATAATATTAATATTGATTATTTTTCTTAATGTAAATTGACCTATTTTGTAGTAGCAGTGTATTTAACATTTCGTGGAGCGTGTACACGAAAATGCAATGTGTTTTGCCCACCGACAAAGTTTAAACAAAAAAATACAGAAAAGGAATAGCAACTAGGCCAATTTATCGAATTGGGCTCATTTAGGCTCATTAACTTCCGGTTATGTTATGACTTAAGCCTTGTAATGTATTAAGCCTCTTAATGATTTAAGCCTCTTACTGAATTAAGCCTAGTAATGTTATCTGACTACTAGGTTTAGTATATATATATAATCTTCAGTAAATCAAATCAAAATAGACAGGAATTAAAATTTCGACGGGAATTTAAAAAGGTGAAATGTAAGTTTAATTTCTGGTTTAATCTATCTGGTTTGCATTTGGTTCCAACACAACTGTTACTTGAGAATCAGTAGGAAGTACTGCATGACACCTAGGAGCAACAAACACAAGAAGAACGCAGCTAGCCTTTAAACACGCTAACGCAGTGTTGTGTACCAATTTCATTGGACGAGCTTTAACGCTGAACGTTTTTACGGACGGGCGCTAAAGCGTCTAACCAATGAAAACTGTACCCAATAAAATTGACGAATTTTGACGGGTTGCGTTCTCCTTGCGTGGGGTGCTGTGTTTGTTGCTCCTACACTCTTAAAAAAAGGGTTTTTTAATGGTATAATAAGGGTGTAATATCTGTAAAAAAACTCTTTAATGTTAATTTAAACGCCATAAAGGGATTTTTTGTCCCAAATTAAAAACTTGAAAAGGTGTATTACCCCGTAAATAGTGTGATTTAACACCTGGTAGGGTGTAGCTTCCTTAAAAGGTAGTAGTTTAGTACCCTAAAAAAGTATTTTAACACTTTAAAGGGAGTATTGTAGCACCCTTAAGGCAGTAGTTTAGAACCTTAAAGTGAGTAGTTTAAAACTTTAAAGGGAGTATTATAGAACCCTTAAGGGAGTAGTGTAACACCCTGAAGGGAGTCTTTTGGTGCCCTTAAAGGAGTAGTCTTGTACCCTAAAGGGAGTAGATAATAACCCTGAAGGGAATAGGTTTATACCACAAACTGTATAACAAATGAGGACATAAGCATCCCAAACAGTGTAAATAAACACCCTAGCAGGAAAACTGCTTTTTAAGGTGTAGAATTACATCCTTTATAAACCTGTTAAGGTGTTAAATATGGGACAAGAAAAAACCCTTAAAGGTTTGAAAATAAACCCCTTTTTTAAGAGTGTAGATGACACAAACTTATGTCTATCGCGGTAGGTTTCTTATGGTAATTTTAATTAAAATTATTTTTGATCTACAATTTTAAAAAACGAGAAATATGTTTAAATTAAATTAAATTATTTGATCAAATTTCCATTACCATACGTTGTCTAAAAATAAAGTGATACCCGTCATATCTAGGTATTGGTAAAAGTAGATTAAAACGATCTTCGCCTTGTCCGGCGTTACTTATAATTCAATATGTCAAAAAAAATACATTCGAAGTATTAAAAAAAAGCAACCTTCTCACGTACCCTGATATAAGTATCGAATCGAGAGCTACTCGAGGAACCGGGCATTACCGAGGGTTTTTTTTGGTATCCATCCGGACCATCACGTTTCGAATCTGGAGATGTCCAGCGATACGCTCCGACGCAGGCTTCTGCCTCCAATCGAAGCTCGCCCCTTTTTTCCATTACATTTTCAACATTGATCGAAGTACGCTACTTCCTCACCTCCGTCACGATAGCGGGCGGAACCTAGATGCCCCCGGTGGTCGCAGCCTCTACCCTCTTCCCGCCTACCCCACGCTCGATATATCGAAGGTTTTCCCTGACCGTATCAGATTTATCTTCCTCCTTAGTTTTTTTTTCGTCCTATACCTCGAATCTTTACTTTTTATTTTTGTAGGGTGGCTATCTGTGGACGGTGGCTAGCTGGAGGGTGGCTATCTGCGGAGGGTGGCATTCGGGGTGTCCAGAACTGGTCTCAGTCCGGTTATTCGTACATAGCCGCATCCGTTATAAAGTTAAGGAACGACATTCTTAAAAAGATATCTGGCGTAATGTATGTGGGCCATTGATGGTCTGGCGCGTTCCGGCTGGGGAACACTATAGGTGGCGCTGCTGCGGTGGGGAACTGTTCGAGGGGTCGCTGCAAACGGAAGTTCCAGAATGGATGGCCCCTCCTTGACACTGGCCGTTCATCACATTCCATCCGCTGACCAACGGACGGTGTTATACTCTCAAAATAGAGACCACCCCGAATTCGCGACTAGCAACCTTCGATACTTGTAAATTATTGACGATTTTTCCAGGTGGTAACAATCAATATTAAGATACCGTAGATACGCCCCACTTATGGTTCTAAAATATTTTGGTGTACGTCGCAATATGATAATGTAAATTTAGCACCAGATTTCCTTGATGAAACTTGGTTTTTCGTTGGATTACTCTTTAGGCCAGAGGTACCTAAATTTCCTTGAGTCCGATCAAAATATAGCCATTTTGAAGGTCGAAATCATCATGTTGATAAAATTTTCATATATTTTCTAAATAAACATTATGAATGTCGAGATCACCATTTTATAAAGAGAGCCCATTAGATTACTCTTGCTCTAAGCGACACAACCTCATAAGTATATTGGAAGAATAATTTCGACGCTCCACCAAAATGGCGTCAACAAAGAAAGATTTCAAATTCGAATTTATTCAGGTTGTAAATTTACATATCATACAACTGCCTCGCAACTGGCAGTGAGCAATTTAAATTTTAAATAATTAACAGAAAAAATAAAAAATAAATAATTAACTAACAGAAAAAATAAAAAATAAATAATTAACTAACAGAAAAAATAAAAAATAAATAATTAACTAACAGAAAAAATAAAAAATAAATAATTAACTAACAGAAAAAATAAAAAATAAATAATTAACTAACAGAAAAAATAAAAAATAAATAATTAACTAACAGAAAAAATAAAAAATAAATAATTAACTAACAGAAAAAATAAAAAATAAATAATTAACTAACAGAAAAAATAAAAAATAAATAATTAACTAACAGAAAAAATAAAAAATAAATAATTAACTAACAGAAAAAAAATAATTAACTAACAGAAAAATAAAAAATAAATAATTAACTAACAGAAAAAATAAAAAATAAATAATTAACATAAAAAATAAAAAATAAATAATTAACTAACAGAAAAAATAAAAAATAAATAATTAACAGAAAAAATAAAAAAAAAATAATTAACTAACAGAAAAAATAAAAAATAAATAATTAACATAAAAATAAAAAAATAAAATAATTAACTAACAAAAAAATAAAAAATAAATAATTAACAGAAAAATAAAAAATAAAAATAATTTAATAAAAAAACCGACTATATATTACATATTTAGAACATAGTACTTGATATATTTTTGAAGGGGGTGAGATTTGTTATAGTTTGGATATGGTTTGGGAGCGAGTTGAATGAGTTTGATGCCATCGTAAAAATCGAGTTAAGTTTTTCTATTCGTGTTTACATGTGAGACGTTTAAGAAACTGTTTGAACTAGTGCTCGGAATTGTTTATTCATTATCCACAAAATTTCCGATTTATTTAACAAAAGTTGGTAAAAAGAATATAATTTTAACTTATTTAATTATTTTTTTTTACGCAACCAAGCATTTATTTTAATTAAAGTGGTATTTATTTAAATAATTGTTTGTTTTGTTTAAATAATAGGCTTTTCCACGTTCGATTTTTTAAATATTTTACAATTATTATTCAAATATTGGTTATTTAAATAAATATTATTTAAATACGCCGACCTCTAGTTTGAACTCCGGTTTGAGATAAAAGAAATAATATTTATTTTAATTTTGGCCGTGCCTAAAATATTCTTCAAGTGCCGTCTCAATGACTTCCTCTTTAAACGTATTGATTATAGATGCACGTCGCAAAATGAAAAATAAAGAACCACAACCCACTCCAAGCTGAAACCGCATTTAGTCTGGCCAGATGCGGTTATTATTTTATTTCGCCTCGATAGGCATCATCTGTATTTTTTTGACGTGTCGGGGGGAAAAACGTCGCGTTTATTCTTTTTTCTATTCCGGTATATTTCACACGGAGCTATTTATGACGGTTGGGTGGTTGTCGGACGCGCTAGGCTGAGCATTCTCTGCTCTTGACGCTAAACTGATTGAGGGAAAAACCGATATTGATTCAATATTAAGCGCTAAGGCTTCTTCCCTCTCGTTCGCTACTTTCTACAGTTTTTTTCGCGTACAGCGAATTCTCTGTTATTCTCTCCGTATAAATAGCTTTCCGGAAAATATCAAAGTTATTTATTTTTTATGCGCGAGGTTTCAACTTTATTGCCTAGCTAAACTGTTTTTACATCATCAAATTCTGTACGATATGCATATTTGGTGGTATACAAAATGTCTAAATATCACCTAAAAAAACGTATTTTTTGTATTAGAGTTTTAAGTCCGAAAAATTCCCGCTCGGAAATTTTTCCGGAAAATAGCCGAGGCCTTTTTTTCGGAAAATTTTTCTTATTTTTTCGGAAATGAGGGGTTTTCATTTTATGATTAACCTAATGTTATTCGCAAATTTAAATATCGCGGCATTTTTGCCTAATTTTTGCGAATCCAAAAGTAAAACTAAGCCTCTAGACTAGCCTAGAATTAAAACCCTTAAAAAGTAATAGATGTTTATTTTTTTATTTTTCCGAATTTGCGAAAATTTTACAGGAATTTTTTCGCATTTTATTTTTCTGGAAAATTAACAACTCTAATTTGTATAATTTGATTATATGATGTTATCCTTCTACGATATTAGACAGGTTAAGCAACCCTCTTGAAAACGTGTAGGTGGAACTTGTAGGAATGCAGATTGTCTAGCTACAAGTTTCCCCGTTTACGTTTTCAAGAGGGTTGCTTAACTTGCCTATTGGTTTAAACACTAAAAATTTTTTTAATATTTTGTTATCCGTTTAGGCCATCCAATGGTTTCAGAGGGACTCCATTTTTCTATTTAAAAATACAAATTGCTCAAAAACTCAATTTTTGCTTTTTGTGAGAGCCTCGTCTACGATATAGAAGGTTGGGGTTTCGTTTACTTTGATAAATAGATTTTAGACTAAGTCCAAGAAGCATTACATTTTCAATTTAATACCTTAATAATATTGAAATAAAAATTATTTAAAATCCAGTAAATGGTACACTTAAACCACTTTTTTCGATCGCCTGAAATATTGTACTTATATATTATCTATAACTCTTTCAATATTTCTAAACATGTTTTAATTTACTCTCATTGTGTGAAAAAAGATTTAGAATCGTATCGGTCTTTATTCGCCTTTTGTGGAATAGAATTTATCTCGACCTAACAAGTCAATGCAGCACGAAGCTGAGGGAGGTCATACCCCATCTAGTGTCAGACACCAGTACTATGCATTTGCTGAGTTTTACCGTTTTCTATAGTTGTGCGTGAAAATACTTAGAAATCTCAGAAATAACTACTTTTTGCCCTATTGAAATACAGGGTGTAAACCAAAAAGATCCAGTGCTCATAAAACCAAATCTAGTTGGACTACGAATTTGAAATTTTCGGGTATAGATAGCTGAGTTTAAAAACACCGTAACTTTAAAATTAAAGTTTTTGCGAAAGTCAAACTTTAAGATTTTAAGCATATTCCCAAATCAGGAATACCCAACAAATTTAAAACATTAACGTTTTAAATATTTAAAAGAGGTGATGAGCAATTAGTTAAGAAACCTAAAAATCAAATTATAATGGAGAAAAGTGAAGTAGTAATATTTTAACTTCACGAAATATTCATTTAAAAATACCGTAACTGAAAGTACTATAAACTAAATGGACCTATTTAGTTTAAGAGTTAGAAATTTGCACAAATATACTAGGTTGGGGAAATGGGGTAGGTACATTTTTTCGAATTTCAATCGTCCGAACGGTGGAACAAATGTTCAAATTTCATTCGTCCGAACCGCCGAAATAAAAAATGTTTCAATTGTTTGAATTGGACAGCTTGTTTGTTTCATTCGTCCGAATCGGTAGCATCACTTGTCCGAATTCTGTCGCTAAATTAGTATTTCTTATTGCTGTTTTTTTTGGTGCAAGAATAAAAAATAAAAAACTACATTGTAAATATCGTTGTTTGTTAGTAAGTGGGAATTGCGTTGAATGTTGTGGATATTTTAGGTTAGGTTAGGTTAGGTTTGGTTAGGTTCACGTTAATGTTACTATTTTCTTATATTAACAATATTTAAAAAAACAACCAATTCCTAATGTTCGAAAAAACGGACAAACGATTATTCGAACAAATGAAATTCGCCAGTAAAGTTAACATAAATTGAACGACTAAATCACCAACAAAAGTTGTGATAAATATTTCGGGCAAATAAAATACGTTTTCGGACATACGATCCGGTTTTCCGGCATTCGGTAAACTTATCATTCGCACATTTGTACCACCGTTCGGACGAATGAAATTCGAACAAATGTACCCAAATCGGAGAAATGGCAATGACATTTAAAAAGTGCACAAGAAATTCTATTTAAAAGATTTTAATAAGTTTTTGAAAATCTTTTAATAAAATTTCTTGTGCATTTTTTAACTATCGTTGTCATTTCTGCATCCTAGTACTTAATGGAGTTTTCAAAGAAAATAATATCCTAACTTCATGTAATAATAAAATTAATGTACTTTTTCACACAAATAGAATCGTAAATTTCCACTATGTTTTTAAACTAAACCTTTTTTTTAAAAGAAACTTACTATATTTTTGTCCTGGGACTACTATATGTTGAGACAACATTTAGCATTTCTCTGAAACTCAAATTGTTTCTACCAAGAACGTAGTTAAGTTACTGAGAACGGATGAGTCGATCCATTTACCGAAGCAATTTGACCAGACTAGAAATAGCCATTCAAATGAAAGCAGTACCACCATCTGTCGGTGACTTGTTTTAAAATAGTTTTATTGAAATATTTTACTCTGATTAATGAAATAAAAGCTGAATTTTTTATTTAATTTATTCATTTTTCAAGAACTAAATTAGGAGATAAATCTTACTTTTTCTCGGGAGATCAGAATAAAGTTCTTCGACCTGATACTAGATGGCGCTATCTAACCTGAATGCGTTCTTGTTTAACCTTATTAAATATTTTAATTTTTGATATTATTTTTACTTTATCTCATATCCGATTTTTGGCAATTATCTAATAACACTGCTGGTGGCGTGTGAAAAAGTCATTAATTAATGAAAATGGCCAAAAATAAACGTAGGTCTAAGTCAGGGACGGGTTTTTGACAGTTTAATCAGGTCACTAGGGTGGGCATTTTGCTTCGTGGCCCCAAACCACTATTCAAACCACGGTGTTCCAATTAAAAATTGTATTGGAATTTGGCGCCCGTAACCATCTAAAATTTATGTAATTTCCACAAAGGTGTTTGTCAAGTTTCTATGATGTTGAAATCCTTGGGGTGTAAATTACGGAATATGTAAGTCCGCAACATATTTAGTTTTTATTATAATGTATCATAAAATTTCTTAAACAGAAAACGAAAAAATCGGTGACAGCATGGACAGTAAATAGAGGACAGGTTTTCGATAGCCTTCCACAGTGCATTTTATTTCTCCCCGCGTATCAATCAGCTCGAGGGACTCCGAGGGAGTCTTGCAAGGTCGTTTGTACCACATGATCTTAAAATTTCAAAATGGCAATCTAATGCGGTTGATATTGTTACGTATTTTTTGCGCCTTATATTTTAGTAATTTTTAATTTTGGTTTTTTAATTCAATAAAAACTATCAATATTATTATCATATTTAATCTATAAAAACGTGAAAAATACCTATTGGCGTAAAAATGTACTTCGTGTTTATCTTTTTTCTTTTTTCGAACAGTATCGTCCACTCTTAGCGATACTTGTTTTTTCCAAAGAACCTTGGACGACTCCCTTAGTGTGATTGGTTTACGGGGGCTAAAAACCAGGTTTTTTACCGATCCTCTAAAATCTACTATCCATGGTGACAGTATAAAATTGCAAAACTGGAAAGTGTCGAGCACAATTAAGATAATTAACGTTTACTTTATGAAATTTCTTGAATTTAATTTTTTATCTTTTAGTTGAACCCAAACAAGTTTATTCGTTTTTTAATTTTCTTTTAAATTACAATTTTTCATTTATTTTATTTAAATTATAATTTTTATTTTTATTGATTTTTTGTCGAATTGATTGATAATTTGCATGGAATCTGACTTTAAAAACTAACATTTATTTTCCTATTTTAATTTTAAAATACGTTTTTAGTAAATATTAAAGCCATATTAAAAGGGATAGAAAAAAATTAAAGTTTTAAAGTATTTGACTTTTGTTACTAGGGTTTTTAAGGGTAAGATGTTCCTATATAATCCTATTGTTCCAATAGATTTTTACCTATAAATTCTTTTTTTTTCTGTGTTGAGTTCTTATAATTGCTACAATTTACAAAAATAATCGCTGGGAGCCCTGCAGTGGGTGGAATGAGTGATATTATAAAGTAAAGAATGCAAAATACGCGAAAAGGTAGAAAAGTCCATAATGAAAAGGGAATCAAAAAAGTTAAACCCTAAACCAATTTGGAGACATTACAAAACTTACGATTAAATAGATCTTTAAATAAAAGTTCTCTGGTTTCAACAGACAAGACTATCCATTGCAACTATTAGCAAATAGTTTAACAATTCATCCATATTTTAGTAATGATTGTATGTTATGCTGCTCGTCACAAGTTTGTAATAGACGTTTTTGTCATTGTGTCGTGTGTGATGCTCCGGAAATTTTTCATTAGGAACCCAAGCCCGTTTAGTTTTTGGTCTATTTCCTTTCCAAAAACTCCGTAGTTGACAGTTTTGCAGACACTTGACTTGTCTTAATTAGTGAGGCTAGTTCGGGGTTTCACTAATGAAACAAAATTCTTCTCCGAAGTCTGGCGTGTCACCACAGCGCTCTTTTCTGACTCGGTATAAGAAAAAACTCCGAAAACCTAGAATCAATATCTCTATTGTGTGAGACGAAATTGATGAAGACTAAACCCCTCTTTCTAGGATTTTTTTTTTATAATTGATAGTTGCATCCCCTCCCCTCGAAAGAAATATCCCCATATTGTTTCTAACATAGAAGTAGACAAACACTTTTTTCCTGGTTTTCGTTAGCAGCGATAATCACGTACTGCACTTTTCACTCGTAATGTCTATAACACCCGCTTGATTGCTACCATTAACTCTGTATTTTACTTTTTTTTCGGGGAACGCGACTTTATAGCGGCTGTGTGTTTGGCTGGCTGGCTGATTCGCCTTCACTCCCTTCCTCGCACCCAATTAGCGGATTGTATGGCTTTGTAACTTGACATTGGGAAGGACACACACGATTTATAATAATTAAACGATACGTTATATAATGTGTAGTTTTTAACTAAATTATTTACGAATTACAGAAAGCGACTGGGGAACTGAGGAGAGCCAATCAACTAGCAGCAGCAGTGGAGGGGGAGGAGCTATTCGTGGTAAGATAGGCATACGATTGGCCATTTCTTAGCTATGTTTTCCACGCTACTTTCACGCCAATTTTAACACACGCTTCCTTTTTTTGCTAAATAACTCTGCTTTTCTACGCTTTTGGGGTTTTGTTAATTTTTTACCTTCATTCAATCTTTTTCAATTTCCATGTCGTTTTTAATTTAATAGCTTACAACGCCCTCTCTATCGAAAAATAAATAAATTTGAACGAAAAAAAATTTATTCGGTAGAATCCTTAACTAGCTTTTCCCTTTGAATTGGAAATCAATAAATAATATGTTGTGCCGTTTTTAAGAATTATTAGAAGTAAATAATAGAACTTTTAGAGAGAAGTATCCATATTTTATTGAAACACGTCCCAGTTTTAATAATAATAATAATAATAATCAGCTAGGCTAATACCCAAGGCACCACCTTAGTCCCAAGTCATCGAGCGACTTTTAATGCCTTTAAACAGGTGGCCGGGTTACAAAAGACGAAATAATTTAGGGAAAATTCGTTTTTGGACATTTTAAGCCACCCAGGCCCACAAGAAAGTGGGAAGCCGGTACAAATTCCCGGGGCCCATGAAGCCTAGGGGGCCCGTGAAGCCTAGAGGCCCGTGAAGACTAGGGACCCATGTTGGACCAAAATCAGTCGTTTCTCTCCTAAAACGTATAGCTATCTCCGGTAGGCACTAAACTTATATTTGGCTGGGGCCCGGGCCCTCTAAAGTATAATAAAAGTATAATAATCAGCTAGGCTAATACCAAAGGCACTACCTTAAGCCTAAGTCTCTCTGAAGCCAATTTCTTGAAGGGAACTTGTAGGAGATTACATTGTACACAATAAATCTTCGTCCACACTAGCACAAGTTTCCCAACACTCCTTCAAATGATTGCCTGTCTGTTATATTGATATTCTATAACTACCAGTAAAGGCAAACATACAGGGTGTTTGAAAAGTTTATGCCATAATTTTAAGGAGTTGTAGGGGGTGAGTTGAGAAGTATGCCTGTTTTTTTCCCCATGTTCCTACGATGAGGGACTTTAAATACTGTTTAAGTTACGCTTAGAGCTCGGCGTTTGGATAAGAAATAATCACTTTATTTATTTTTATCCACAAACGAAAATTATCCGAAAAAAACCCGATTATTTTACATGTTAAATTGCTAAATAGCCGTGGATAATATCCATGGATAAACAGTTAATCGAAATTTTTATGGTTAATCAAATCTTTTGCGGTTAATTTATCTATTTCGCCGAGCTCTAGTTACGCTGGTTACCTCGATTTGTTTACAAAGTTCTTTTGTACCTATCACACGAACCCAAACCTTAATGTTCGCGTTTCTATGCTGCTTGGTTTTGCGCTTGTTGCAGCCTACTTCCAGGGGCTAGTAGGCCACACTTTGTAGCTCTCTGGCGCTCTTTTAACTCATCGTAGGAAAATAGGGGAAAAACAGGCATATTTCTCAACTTACCCCCTACAACTCCTTAACCTTTTTGCAAACCTTTTGAAACACCTTGTATAAATCCGGAAAAAAATGTAATTTATACATTATCCATGATCGGGCGTCACGTGGTGCAAATATTAGCACCCTGTAAAAAAACGCCTCGAGCCTGAGCCGTACATACGCCTCTCGTATTATATACATTATATACTTTTGGACTTATCAATTTTAAACGAACTTTGGCATAACCAAGTCAAAAGATGGCATTATAGGTAACTTGTTGAGTGGTCAATTTTTTAAATATTCATTCAGGTACCAAACCCATGGGCAGCAAATTTCGGTAAAGTTTCTATAAATAAGGCTTGAGATGGAACGTCCTTTAGGTCATTGGCCGTTCAGAAAGATCACCCCCCCTACTTCTGACCCCCTCCTGGTAGTTAACAATTTAAGGAATCAGCGCCTCTCCTCGGGAAGAAAGTGGTCGATAGTATCGATCCCATTCTCCGGGCAAAACGACCTAGCGCCATCTACTATTAAATATTCAAACTAGGCTGTTCCATGGAAGCAACGACTCTTTTATGTTAATATTAATTTTACGGAGGATAGGATTTTATCGCGCATTTATATTTAAATAACTTTTCACCTTTCATTTGGCAACGAATATATTGCCCGTTATTCCATTTCAATCGATTTGAGGAAAGCGTTCACATTTTCGCGTTGAACGCAGTTGCCTTAAAACCCTTTTTACACACAATCCGAGGGGATTTGTGTGTATTAGTTCCACCGTAAGTAACATAATAACAATAAATATGACACTTCCTATTGCTTTAATGCTAATTTTCTCGCGACTTACCTTTTTGGATGACTACGTTTTGATAAAAATTTAAGCCTAATATCGGAGAGCACGTTCTGGAGTCGCGAGGGGCTTTCGCTTTGTTTTGAAGCCCACGTGCGAATCACGCGTGATAAAAAAAACATGAGCTCGTGACGCAGAGAAAAACCTTTTAATTTATATCATTTTAGCCTAATATTCCGCCTATCTATCGGAAACCAGATATTTCGGCTTAGCGGAAGTCTCGCGTATTTTAGACACTAGAGGGCTCTGTGCTGAGAAAACATCTTGATTACGCAATAACTATGAAAATCAGTTTGGTTGTAAATCTCGTTGATTGTCATACTTATTGTTATTATGTTACTTATGGTTCCACGTATTCTGTCCACCCGATTTCTCGCGGTACGTTAAATTTACAAAGACACCATGATACGTCAATCGATTGCAAATATCATGTTCTCGCTGGCATTGTTAACATTAGTGAGATCGCGGTCTAGAAAGTTGGGAATTTGCCCATTTTAGTGATTGTTGGCGATTAATTTTCTCGCGATTTTCGACTTCAAATGCACATACCTTTTTTAAATTAAGACCGACTTTGTTGTAAATTAGATTTTTAGTTAGTCGCTTGATGACTTAGGCTTAAGGTGGTGCATTGGGTATTATTAATATTATTATTATTTATTATTATTTATTTGTGAACTATGTTTTCGCTTGCGTTAACAAATTTATTTCTGGGTAATTTGTGGGACGCACTATTGTGATGTTTGAATTTCGTAACAATTGATATAGGCGCCATCTATTTCCAAAAAATTTCACACCTCATTTCCAAATCAAAGTAACTCGAAAAACTCATTTTTCGATATAAATTAGTGTTGTAAGTCGGAATATTTTCCAAGAAATTACGTATTTTTCAGAAAAAAAATAAGATTTTATTTAATGATTAGTCTAGTATTGTTTTCAAATTTAAATAAAGCGGAAATTTAGCCTCATTTTTTCGAATCTAAAAGTAAAATTAAACATCTAGACTAGCTTTAAACTGATTAACAATGTAACACTATTAATGTTTTGTAGTATATTTACTGAAATTAGACATTTTATATCGATAAAAAGTTAAAAACATTAAAAACTCTTAAAAAGTAATTTATGTTTCAAAGGACATCGCACTTCTTCTATGGGATTTGGCTTTCGACAGATTTTTTTCAAATTGAAACATGTTGTTAAGCGTGATCAAAGGAGTGAAATTGTCCATTGCCATATTTCTCTAGCTCCTATAGTTTGTCCAGTATCACTGGTCAAAACTGGACAAAACTTAGTATACTTTTTTGTTAAAAGGATTCGAGGCCCATCAGTTAGCCTTCTACGTTCGCGCGTCGCTAGTCCGGTCTCACTATCAACAGAGTTTTCTTGTCAAGATTTTTACACCTCTACTTCATTATTCATTATTTCTTTTCTAGCAAATAATTATTCGATTAATTTTCGTACGTGGAATTATTAATTATTCAATATTTTATGAGCTATAATAAAATAAAACATACCATAAAAGAAATACTTAATAAATCAGAATATATTTGATTAACCGTTTCTTTAAATCCCACATTCAACACTCGCTGATAGGAAAGAAACAGTCGCACCATAACCGATCAAACACTTATTTGTCGATTATAAAGTCACGGTCACACGACAGTTTAAACTCAATATTTAACTATTTATTTACTGAGTTCGTTCATCGCGTGATCAGAACGAAACCAAATCCGACGCTCTGTTTTGGGGAGCATCCCGAATCTTGGCAAGAAAACTCTATTGATAGTGAGCCTGGACTAGCGACGCGCGAACGTAGAACGCTAACCGATGGGCCGTGAATTCTCTTAACAAATAGACTATACTAAGTTTCGTCCACTTTTGACCGCTGATATTGGACAAACTATAGGAGCTAGAGAAAAATGGCAATGGACAATTTTACTCCTTTGATCAAGCTCAACAACATGTTTCAATTTGAAAAGAATCTGTCGAAAGCCAAATCCCATAGAAGAAGTGCGATGTCCTTTATTGAGGAAAATATTCTGGAAATTTTTCCGCACTTTTTTCTTCCGGAAAATTAACAACTCTAATATAAATAATGTAAATTAACGTGTTCGCGTTTCACTACTTTATTTCCAAAATCAGATAACTCGAAAAATTAACTTTTCGGTAAAATTCATTAAAATTAAGATGTTTGCGTTTCGCTACTTTATTACAAAAACCAGGTAACTCGATCAAATTCGGTTGACCTAAAAAATAATTTAAATTAACGAGTACTTGTTTCACTAACTTATTTCCAAAACCAGGTAACTCAAAAAAATCATTTTCGATAAAATTCTTCTTGGTTTATTAAGATTATACAAGATAATTGGAAATTTGTTCAAATTTAAATTTAATATTTAGAATATAATTAATACATCGGGGGGATTGTGTGCACTTAAATGTCCGTTTTTGTATTTTTACGCGTAAAATGACCTTTGTAGTAAAGGGGATAGAGGAGTAATTTGTACCACGCCCTCCCCAAAATAATGTTAATTATCCAATACATTTGAAATATAGAAAATTGGGGTAAAAGAGGAAATGTGAAAACCATAATAAAAGATGTCTGAATAAATCAATTTAATCGGCTTTGGTCATTGAGTGGTAAAGTAGGACACACGAGGACAGAAACCGACAATATTAACAAATGGACACTAGTTATTTTTTGTGTTTTTTTACTTTTACACCCCACCAAATATTTGCCTTCACTACCCAAAGAATCATTTAGCTCTTAATATTTTTGCCATTTTAAATTGAATAGTTAATTAGTTCTAATTACTTAAATTCAACTCCCGTATTTAAAGAAGCTGGATTAGCGCACAATCAGGAGTAGAATTCCATTTTTATCTTTTAGCGACAAATTTTTTTTAAACGACTTTTTTTTTCGTTCAAAAGCCTAACGAGTCGAGTAGAATAGGCCTCCTGGAACCGTAACTAGAATAGTATATTTCAACCTTGAGATAGTATCTTTCCCCCTTGATACAGTATATTTCCCCCTTGATATAAAAATCTTTACCGTTGATATAGTTATTTCCCCCCTTGTTATAGAATCTTTACCGTCGATATAGTTATTCCCACCCTTGTTATAGTATCTTTATCCTGTAGTTATTTCTCCCCTGGTTATAGTATCTTTTTCCTTGTTATAGTATCTTTCTCCCCTTTTTATAGTATCTTTTTCCTTGTTAGTATCTTTCTCCTTGTTAGTATCTTTCTCCTTGTTATAGTATCTTTCCCCTTGTTATAGTATCTTTCTCCTTGTTATAGTATCTTTCTCACAATATGAGGTTACTAAGCTAGAATAACCTTATAGTAACCTACAGGAGGTTTACAACTGGATGAATTTAACAGTTTGAAATGTAGCACAAATAGGAGTAGTAATTACAGGGTCAATTAGGAGTTCAATTAAAAATAGAAACGACAAAATCTGATTTTTTTAGTATCTTTCTACTTGTCATAGTATCTTTCTTTTTGTAATTTTGTTATAGTATCTTTCTTTTTGTAATTTTGTTATAGTATCTTTCTTTTTGTAATTTTTTTATAGTATCTTTCTTTTTGTAATTTTGTTATAGTATCTTTCTTTTGTAATTTTGTTATAGTATCTTTCTTTTTGTAATTTTGTTTTAGTATTTTTCTTTTTGTTATAGTATCTTTCTCCTTGCTGTAGTATTTTTCTCCTTGTTATACTATCTTTCCCCCTTAGTATCTTTCCACTTGTTATAGTATACTTCCTCCTTGTTATAGTATCGTTTTCCCTTTGTATGGTATCTTTCCCCCCTTGATATTTTGGGGCCAGAAATTGATTAGATTTTCTGTGAATTCATACTTGGTGTAGAAATTGAGGGGCTTTACCAAGACTGTCAATTTTTGTATTTTATAATAAAATATAAAAGTTGATTTATTTAATTTAAATTTAATTTTCCATTTGGATAGATTTGATTGATTTTTTAAGCATTTTAGATCTCTTTTTTCTGCAAATTTGGTTAATTTTCTTTTACATTTTTATAAATACATAGAAGTATTATGGGTTATTTAAATGATACAACCCTTGGCTTTACAATTCATAAAATTTAGTACATAAAATTTCTTATTAGAAAATAATATTCCAAATGATTTGTTTTCCTCTTGAGAATACCATATTTTTAGTCTCGTTTTTACCGGTTAAACGGGAAATGTATCCGGGGGCTCCCAGAGTTCCTATAAATTCCTATAATTTCAATATGCTCCTATAATTTCCTATTTTCTCTAAATTGTTCCTATAAATTTCTATTTTTTCGAAATTTTCTAGTTTTTCTATAGCTATATCCAGAAATTCCTATAATTTTAATGTATTAGAAAACAGCCTTAACGTTTGGGAAAAATTTGTCTTCTAAATAGAGTTTAGCTCTGGCTTAGGTCCGGTGTTCCCGAAAACATCAACGGTTGGGCTCCCAGAGTTCCTATAAATTCCTATAATTTCAATATACTCCTATATTTTTCTATTTTTTCAAAATTGTTCGTATAAATTCCTATTTTTAGCTAAAATGTTCCTATAAATTCCTATTTTTTGGCTAAAAATTTTTCTATAGATTCCTATATTTTCTATGAAATTTCCTATAATTCCTTTAATATTTAAAAAAAAAATCGCTGGGAGCCTTGTATCCCCTATGGAACCATCATACGAGGGTGGACTTATTTGAATTTCATAGGGGATGTTCCTTCCCCTTTGACGAGCTTGCGGAAATCCTTCCTCCAAATTACCCATTCATACAAGCATCCAGGTCTAATAATACCAGAGAACGTAGGTTAGTTTCCTCCGTGTGACTCTCCACGCGTGCAGATCCGCTCAGTTCGGGAACAACATTAGTTTCGTATTAAACTGGATTTCTAAATGGTGGCCCCTTACATCGCGCCCTTAATGTCCGAAAAGAGGCGTTACGAGCCGAAACATTAGTTCTCTCTCTCTAATAGAGTTCGCCTTATCGATTCCTACTATATAAACTCTCCAAAATGAAAAGCCAGTGACTTAATGAAAGCCAAACCCTTGGAGCGGCCAAAATAATATTCCGAGAACCAGTTTCTCTCCATTTTAGACTTTCGATCGATTAGTCAACGATCCTTTTTTTTGCAATTTTTATTTCCACTTGGAAAGGTTTTAGCCCATTATTTTGCGTCAACTACAATTAATTATCCTGTTTAATTTTTCTAATCCACACTTTTTTATGTCTTTATCATCAATCGTAAAGATACGTGTTTCAGACTAGGGGCTTAGAAATTAGGTGATTGTAGTTAAAGTTCCATTAATTTTAATTTTACAAAATTTTATAACCTGATAAGTTTGGAAAATATTGGAATCTGATAAGTTTTCCAAATATTTGAATCTGATAAGTTTTCCAAATATTTGAATCTGATAAGTTTGGAAAATATTTGAATCTGATAAGTTTTCCAAATATTTGAATCTGATAAGTTTTCATAATATTTGAATCTGATAAGTTTTCCAAATATTTGAATCTGATAAGTTTTCCAAATATTTGAATCTGATAAGTTTTCCAAATATTTGAATCTGATAAGTTTTCCAAATTTTTGAATCTGATAAGTTTTCCAAATATTTGAATCTGATAAGTTTTCCAAATATTTGAATCTGATAAGTTTTCCAAATATTTGAATCTGATAAGTTTGGAAAATATTTGAATCTGATAAGTTTGCAAAATATTTGAATATGATAAGTTTTCCAAATATTTGAATCTGATAAGTTTTCATAATATTGGAATCTGATAAGTTTTTTTTATAATATTTGAATCTGATAAGTTTGCAAAATATTTGAAACTGATAATATTAAAAATTTTACAATATATTCCAAAATTACAATTTTACATATTCTACTATCTAATATCTTTTAATTTAGAATATAATAACTTTACAAAAAAATTTAATCAGATAACTTTACAAAAATTTTGAAACTGATAACTTTGTGCAAATTTTTAGAAACTGATAACTTTGTGCAAATTTTTAGAAACTGATAACTTTGTGAAAATTTTTAGAAACTGATAACTTTGTGCAAATTTTTAGAATTTGATAATCTTACAAAACATTTCAAAATGAAAATTTAACAATTTTTATAATCTATTGACTTTACAAAAAAATTTATTCTGATAAACTTACCCAATTTTGGGTTCCGCTAACTTAACAAAACTGCCCAAAATTACAATTTTTACAATTATTAGAATCCGATAACTTTACAAAAATTTAGAAGCTGCTAAAGTTGAAAAATTATTTGAATCTGACAACTTTTCAAAATGTTTGAATCTGAGAACTTTTGCAAAATATTGAAATCTGATAATTTATAAAAAATTATAATATAATAATTTTTTAAAATATTGGAATCTGATAATTTACAAAATATTAAATTGTGATAACTTTGAAAACATTTTGAAACTGATAACCTTACATAATTTTAGAATCTGATCATTTTACATATTTGCCAGGCAGACAACTATTAAGAAGTATAGAAAAAAACTGAACGGATTCATGCATATACGTTAACCATTCGTAAGTCCTTATCTTGATGGATTGATAAGAAAATATTTCCTTGACCTCAGGCTCTATAGTTTGTAAATTACGTATGCTATTCCTTATTGAGATCCGATATTGCGATAGCTATATAGTTCTTTATTATATTATTGCTAGAAAATTAGCGTACAAAGTTAGCTATATACAAATCAAGAGTTGACAATAAAAAGGCTAACCCAATATAAACCAGGACTACCTCATAAATCAGTCAAAAATATGGAGTAAAGAAATCGAACGTTAGCTAACTTGACATTTTAATGAAACGCGGTAAGTCCGTAAAGTCAATACGATAAGATTTTCAAAATCTCGTCGACCGTTAGATGGGTTGTGGTGACGTCAAAGCAGCTGGTTGGCAATAACAACCGCAATAAGCCTCGCGCACCTTTGCAAGAATGGCGGACTGTACGCGGGCAGCTCTCATCCCGATGTGTCCTTTTTCCAAAAGAGAACAATATCATATTTATTAGGCTGTCAGTTTAATTTTTTGCGGAGCGTTGTCCCAATAGGGGCGTCAATAGCGCAGCGTCGCCTAACGAGAGTTTTGGCCTAGTTTCGTCACGAGGCGCGCGTCGTTATCCCCCGCGAGTTGGCTTCCCCTCGCTCCTTTATCTACCTCTATAGCCGCTTTCTTGTTGATTCTCCGCGAAAATCCCCTCTTAGAGCCTGGAGAGGAAATAATCCGTACAGATCATCCAATTATCTGGGTTGACTGCTACAGAGTCTTTTGTAACGACGGCCCATTTGATGACGCCGTTGATCTCCTGCCGATTACTATCAAATATAAATCGTTATTTTTTGGGAAAATCGAACGGTCACCGTTCTTAAGCCATGAGGCGCTTCAAGTTGCGTTTTACCCAAAGTCGATCGCCGAGGAACCGTGATTCTTCATGATTTCATGTTGTGGCCGCTTGGGACTGACACGTCGACGATGGGTAATTGTCCACCCGTGAATGGTGGACAAGGCGTATTGAAGACTGGTATGAAGCTCGTGGTCAAAGCACCAGCCACTGGTACGAAATGCAATAAACAAATACGAATGGAAAAACCCATTGTTCAAGAACCGCTTAATTGTTTCGGTGTTACCGCGATTAAAGGTTTGTTTACAATATACGCAATGTAATCTATGCCAATTATAATCACCAAATAAAAGTGTTGCTTAATTATTGTTACGCAAATTTATCAGTTCGTATTTTGCTTAGCTGGTCTTTCCCCCATTTTTTTTTACTCGAGCTTGTTTGCATATTTTATAACGTTATAGAAATGTATTTAATTTCACGTATATTAATCATGTTCTTCTTTGTTTATTTCTAGGTGAGTATCTTTTTTACCTTGATAATTGTCTTGGCCGTGAAACTGTGTTCGGTAACTATGCTCCAAATTCTGGTAGGCTATTTTTATATTTTCTGTCTTTGTAAGATCAATTATCTATTGTATAAGCCTATCAATTGTGTACTGATATTTTTACCATATTATTTTAGTAATTTAAAACCGTTAAAATAAGTCTAATATCAATAAATTCATCAATATAAAATCGCCCTACAATTGCGGCTGTTGTATACGTGTTCTCCTAAATCTCATCGATTTCTCGCTACCGCCGCGCCATCTACATTTTTTCAAAACAATGCGTCATATTACTTATTATGATCTTTTTTGTTATCGGGAACTGCAAAAAAGGTATATGAGAATATTGCTTTTAATTTTAATAACGTTAACGTTAGCGAATAAATTTAGATTAGCACTCGAAAATATCGAACGTCTGGAAGTTGGTTTCTTATAAGCACGTGGAAAATCGATTTCGTCGGTTAGTTACTATTTATATTAAATATTTACTCTTATTAAATATTTAATTTAGTCGCTATTAAAAGATATCAGTAGAGCAGCTAAACAGTAAATTAAACGCAATCACTTTATTGATTTTTTTAAGAAATGCCACTAGATGGCGCTATAACGGTATAGCTACCCGCGATCGAATAAGCTTAATCGCTAACTGAGAGCAAAATTAAAGCAAGTCCAAATTTCGTTATTTGGGAAAAACGAGTATTTATTTTAAATCTTTAATACCAACAACGGTAGTCTAATAATGGGATTAGACTAAAAAAAGCTTACTATTATAAAAAAAAAAACTGTATTTAATGAGTCAGTTTAATGAAGAACCACTTTAGAATTTATTCTTTCAAATATCTCCCAAAAACCAAGTATCTCGACTTGCTCGACTTTTGCTCCCGGGTACCGCGATGCCCTTTGAAAAGCAGCGGATAGTCACCTAGCAGCGCGTATAAAAGAGGGAAGGCATTCTTCCGGTCGTTTATAATAGAACCAAATGAAAGTGGTCCGATATCCCGAGCAGCTTCATTTGGCATAGAAAACTTCCACGCTCTTAACAAACCTAATGACGCGTATTATTTACTGTTGTAATTCTCGCTTAGTGTTAGTTGAAACTGACAAAATACTGAAGTTATTGTAGCGGCACATTAGTCGAAACGGGAACTAAAATAGGCAGGCCAAGTAGCTCCATTTTTAGCATTTCGGACACAGCCCAATACGTAGAGTAAGCATTTTTATTTCATTGTCTGGCTCTTACATTCTATATAGATACGGCTATTTCGGCAAAGTCTTCTCCAAAAAGCTTTTTATCGTCGACATTTTTTTCCTCTCGAAGAGAAGGAGCCAGTTTCTTTTAGCTCGGCATAAAAGCGGTTTAGTAAATTACTTAAGAATTGCCATCGGAAGTGGGTCAGAAGATTCACTTTCCAGACTTTTCTTCCCTACTAAGAACAATAGTTATATATTTTATTCTCCCTTACTATCCATTTTCGCTTAGACCGAGACCTATTTTTCCCTTTATTGTTATTGAAAGGGTATTTTTTCAAGGAAAGGGTTTTGTCTATTTATTTTCTCGACTTCGTATTGCGCTTTCTTTGCTACGTTTACCTTAGCGCCGCAATCATACGCGCCCAGTAAGATTAAACCTTCTACTATTTACTTACAACAAGAACGTTCCCAAAGATGACCACGCCCCAAATTCCGATTGTAGTTTCAAATTCTGGATGCAAACTTAAATCAATTTTTGAATGACACTATTTATTTATTTACTATAACATGTTCGCCTCGCAGTAAGAGGAGCCCTGCTACGATCCCAGCTTGTGGCACTGGGTGAAAACTCTGAACCACGCCTTCTGCGTTTAGTTTGCGAGTACTTTTTCTGTGTGTTAAAGGGGTTTTCCGTCGAGTACTTCGGTTTTCTCTTTTCATAAAAACTTGCGGAGGTTTTAAAGCAATAGTTTGTGTAGGGTACGCTAGTGGTTATAAAATAAAATTATTTAAACCATAATTAGAGATTTTATCAAATAATTTGCTTGGACAAATTCAAGAAAACATAATAATAATATCAGCTAGGCTAACACCCAAGGCACCACCTTAGGCCCAAGTCATCGAGCGACTTTTAAAGCCTTAAAACAGGTGGCCGGGTTACAACGCGTAGGAGGGTGGTGGTAAGCCCTGCATGCCACGCTAGCCAACAGCTCCCGACACTAACTATTACCGTTAACCTCTACAAGTTTTTATAGGAAGGGGAAACCGAAGAACTCGCGAGGCAGGGCTAGCCATAACCCTACCACGCTGTTTAAATTCCCCTGCATTATATCGCTGTTAAAATGCAGGTTATATACATAGTTTATTACTATAGATGTAGTTACATTTATCCGTTAAATAATATTTTTTTTATTGATAAATGGTGTTTTTTTTTAAATTGACAAAGCTTTTAAAATTTTTAAATATAATATTTTAAAAAAGTATCATAAAAAATGCCTACCAGGCGATTACTTACCCGTTTTGAAAGTAGGTCATTCAATAACAAAAATATTACATTACGAAAATGGAGGATCAACTTTTATAAAATATTTTTTCCACCTTGATCGAAAATTACAATCCAAAATTGGTTGTATTTCATCCAATTAAAAATCAACTGTATTCCCATTTGATCAAAATTATTTCAGACAAACAAAATGGGATTAAAACCTTTTGTCTCGATTCCAGCTGGATTTAAATTCCAACATTGTATCAAGTTATTTTCGTAAGGGTTTCCTATCTCCAGATGGCGTTACACGTTAGGGCGTGGCCTTTCTGAAAAGAGCATGTCAAGAGGTTCATTGTTACCGTTTCGAGGTTCTTAGGAACTTGATAGTAATGATCTAAGTCTACCACTTTATTTGTACGAGATAAAATTGTTAATTCTACGGAAAAATTATTTACATTCGGTTCAAAAGATGGCGTTGTAAAATGAAACTGTGTTATCGCCAAGGCGCGGAGAAACTACGTTTAAATTGTACAACGCCATCCTAGGTTATTTTGTAAGACAATTAGTGACAGTATAATACTGTTACAAGCCCCAAGAAGTGAAACTAAAACGTTGACGATACCTCGAGCGATATAAACAAGGCTTTCCAATTAAAAGGTCTGTTGGCGTTGACGCGGCGGTATATCGTGACCTCTCTCGGAAACAAAGGGAAACTTTTGCTAAATTTATATTTTTGTCTTTTTAAAAACGGGAACCCTTCAAAAGTGTAGTAAGTAGTTAGACGAGCTAGAACTTGAAGAAGTTCGCCCCCCCCCATCCCCCATCCCACACCCTTGTAATTAATTCTGACTTTCTAAAAATTAAAAAGTTTTGAACGAAGGGGGGTTAGCAGTGGGGGGGGGGGGGTGATACTCTTGACTGGCGAAAACAAAGGCCATTGTAATTCCTCATTGAAAAGAGATGTCTTTTATCTTCCAATTCTTTCCCTGGCTAAGCGATATTCGCCAGTCCAGCCTTTTTCTCCGACAATGTCCCGAACAGTCTGGGCCGCTTAACCGGACAGCGTGGTGGAAGCGAGAGGAGGGAGTGCATTCGGCGTGTCTCCGGACTATCGTATCTCCGTTTCGGTTTGACCCGTAGGTTGGCTCCTCGAATCCATTATACGGGGTTGGCGCAAAATCTGGCGAAGAAGGGTCGGGTTTGGGGTAAATCTATTTTCTTCACTTCCATCGGCAAAAATATATATGGATGGACTGCAGGGTGTTCTCAAATGGAAGGTCAGTCACTTCCCAGGGGCTAGCTTAACTCTGATCCCCCGCTTCGCCCCGAGAGATAGATGAGGCCGATGAAGTCTGCCGTCCCTTCTACAGCGGTGTCCGCGTCCCAGTGCCTGAGCGCTGTTTGAGAAAATAACTTTCCTTCTTACCCCGATACCCCGTCGTTTATGAAGACTGACGTAATATCTATACGTACGTAGCAACTCCATTTGGACTCGAGCCTGTAAGGATGAGTTTGAGGAGAAGCCTTTGACGGGGCGACTATAGCCGCGTTCACACATACTCTCTGCAACCATGGATTAATTAATCCATGCTGCAACGTTTCGAGTGCTCCCGCAACGTTTCGAGTGCTCCCGCAACGTTACGAGTGCTCCCGCAACGTTACGAGTGCTCCCGCAACGTTGCGAGTGCTCCCGCAACGTTTGTATCCCGTCGTGTGAACAGCGCGGTTGGGAAAAAGCCGGCTTTTTTTGAAAAAATCCAGATCAGTGGTTTTAATTGGCTATAACCTGTTTTTTTTTCGGTTATAACTGGCTAAATATAAACAGTACCTTTTACTTGTGTAAGTAGAAATTGTCTGCAGTTATTGTCGTTAATAAGAAAATAAACAAATAAAGCGAAATAACTATATAAAATAACTGAATTTTTTTGATTTCCTCAAGAAATTCCCCCTAGTTTTTGTGTATAACGCACCGACAGAAGCGAGGCAGTGAACTTTGGAACTTTAAACCTACCGAAAAATTGGTAAAAGTAAACCGGTTTCTAAATATGAAACAAAAAATAAACTAAATTTCTAAATAAAAACTATTAATTTACTAAAATATTCATATTGTAATTTGTTTTTAAAAAAAGCCAAACAAATCTGAATTTTTTCAAGTGGCTATAACCGGATTTAACCAGGTGGCTATATCCATTTTAGCAGCGATTCGTGACGTCATCGAGTTGGTTTTTGTGAAACATGAGCCTTTTTTTTTACAAAAATCGTCATTCGTGAGCCGTTTTTTTGCGCCTAATAACATTTTTATGCCTTTTTTAGAAGAAAATGTCTCGCAACTTTTGGTCTATTTGTTTAAATAATCCAACAAATTTCTTCTGAGTGCATTAATTTTTAAATAGAATGTTTTGAAACGTCACTCAAATGCGTGAGCAGATGAACTTCTAATTATATTTCTATACTACGCATGGCCAATTTTCAAAACTCACTGTAAATCAAACGTGTGGACAAAAAGATTTCCAAACGCTACGAACCGCAGTGAGATCGAAACGAGGCAAAACGTTTCCGAGGGTACGTGTGAACGTGGCTTTCGACTCCTTATTTCGGTCGATTTGAACTATAGGGGTCGACGCGATGGGGGCAAAAATTAGTTTAAAGTAGGGAGGATGGTGCCTGTTTCAAAGTGGCATTTTGACGCTTCCGCGAGTTTTAATTAGGTTGTATTGTGTTTCGCCCAAGAGACGCCGTGCCTTTTCAGAGTTTATTTTTGTGGTGTTTGCGAGGGGCTAACCACGGTCAGATGGCCTGTACACCGATTACACAACACTGATAAAGGTACAGACTCAAAAGACTACGCATAATTTCATTAGTACATTCAAAGGTACGGGCTTGTACACCGATTACGCGGAGTGACTAACCCCTCGGATGTTTGCTTGATATTCAATTTAGTCCGTTTTGGGGTTTTAAACTGAAAACTTTTAGAAGATCTCTTAGAATCTAAAATGTGAAATTGAAACGTGTACTTTGTAATGTTTGAGGTTTTTTTTAATGGAAGCGAATTTACTCCACCTGATGATGAAAAGTTTAAAAAATTTCTTTATGAAATAAATTAAAAAATTCAACAGAATAACGCATTTTTCTTTTGAAACGTGTTTTAAAAAATAACGGCTGCTTACGAACTTACGAAGGTATTTTTGAATATCGTTGTCCTTAATTTTAATTGACTTACTTATTTCGTAAGAAATATATTTTAAACTACTTGTTCAATACTTCTTTCGTAAGAAATATATTTTAACCTACTTGTTCAATACTTCTTTCGCAATAAATATATTTTCCTCTACTTGTTCAATACTTCTTTCGTAAGAAATATATTTTAAACTACTTATTAAATACTTCTTTCGTAAGAAATATAGTTTAAACTACTTGTTCAATACTTCTTTGGTAAGAAATATATTTTAAATTTCTGGTTCAATACTTCTTTCGTAAGAAATATATTTTAAACTTTTTGTTCAATACTTCATTAGTAGGAAATATATTTTAAACTTCTGGTTCAATATTTCTTTCGTAAGAAATATATTTTAAACTTCTGGTGAAATACTTGTCTGTGTATCTTATAGAATTTTATCTCTTACCGTCTCGAAACAATTAGATTTATAGAATGGAAGCAGATCTTGATGGAAAATAGGATAAACATTTGGCGCGCTTCGCAAAGACGACAACGAATAACTAAAGCGTCGTCTACGAATCCTGGCCGTAAAACTAATTTATTGATTAATAACTGGCCTATTTATTATCAGCCCCTTTCGTATAACAATATACAGGAGGCGCCACCAACCTATAAAGGATAATTAACCCTTAAACGAAGCGTTCATCTATCTCGGTGATAAATTAACGTATTTCTAAATAATTAACCCCGCCCCCGCCGCTTATAATTGGCGAATAAATGGTTCGATATAACAGGGGGTCAACTTAGCCTACGCGGTCATACGTCGACGTTATGGAAGGCTTTGACCGGGGTCCCCTAGCGGCGATATTATAAGGTTTTAGAATTGTAATTATAGGCCGCCGCGTCTTACGCGGGAGGTTTCGGTCAAAGCGGATTACTCATCGCTCTCGTGGTCGCAGTCGGGATTTAAGGCGCGTATCTGGACTGGCGCCACCTGCTTCTCGTTGGCGGCGGTGTCGGAAAACGTCCTTTGTAAAAGGTTCCGTGCTCTCGATTATGCCGGAGTTTCGCTCTTAACGCGCCTTTCTCGATAACGCGGAATCCGCTCGGTAGAGAGGAAAAGGATTCGAGCGGTTGCCATGGATACCGATGTTAAAAGATGGGGATGGGGAGGCTGAGGATGAGAGCTTCCTTCGGAAATTCCCAAGGCGAAGGAAATTCGAGCCTCCTCGCGCGCGTGTCGGGCTAATCCAAGCCTTCTACTTTTATTACCGTACGCTTCTGCCGGTGTATTTCGCGAGCTCAATCTAATACAATGTAAATAACTTATCTGATAGGGATGTCTCGGCTTAGTTTGCGGTGGACTGTGGGTTGTGTTTTCGACCTTTCACGGCGAACTTTCAACCCTCTGCTCTTTTACGTTACTTGCCGCAACACGCTCTCGTAGTTCCCCCTGACTCGACCAGAGTGGATGTTTCGGAGATGGTTCGCGCGTTCCCTATTAAACATTTAATCTCCTTAACTCCTAATACCGTTAGCTTGAATGTATAGGCGCTGTATTTATAGGATAGATCCGGTTTCGTAAACGCGATCGCCTTTGATATTAGAATCCCCTAACGAGGTAATGCCGAACTAATTCGCGAAAAATTGAGAAATTTGATATTTAGACGTCGATATTCCTTTTAGTCTAGTGCCGCCGGTTTCAGTTTTGTATCGACAGATGGCGTTGCCTTTTTTATTTCAAACATTTCTCTGAAATCTAGAATTAGTCGTCTGCTGAATAATTGTTCGGTTACCTTTCCATACTAATAATATTTGAAGAGGTCCCATACTAATAATATTTGAAAAGTTTCCATACTAGTAAAATTTTAAAATGTTCCATACTAATTATATTTGAAAATATGCCATACTAATGATCTTTGAAAATACTCCATACTAATAATATTTAAAAAGATTCCATACTAATAATCTTTGAAAATATTCCTTATTACTAATAATATTGGAAAATATTCTATACTAATAATATTGGAAAATATTCCATACTAATCATATTTGAAAATATTCCATACTAATAACATTTGAAAAGTTTCTATACTAATATTTGAAAAGATTCCATACCAATAATATTTGAAAATATTCCATACTAATTTAATATTTGAAAAGTTTCTTTACTAATAATATCTGACAATATTATAAAAGTTTCTAAATTTATAATATTCGATAACTTTCAAGTCTAAATATATTTTAAAATTTTCAAGACTAAATAATTTTTCAAAATTTTCGACTTGAATAATATTATAACTATGATTATATATTGCTTACCGAATTAGTTATTTTCCTAACGGTATTCATAACGGCGTGTCACAAAGGAGACATTTTCCAAGATAATACGTTCTTCTACCACCGTGTTGTGCTAAAATAATTGATCATTTTAAATTGTGTCCGCTAGACAGCAAAACCCGGACCTCGATTAATTTAAGCGAGACGTATCCGATCTACGTGCCAATCCCTTCTAATTTAAGAGTCAACAAAGAAACTAATAAGATTTTCTTCCCCTGACCGATATATTATCTCCCGCTGCCTTTAAATTTCTTTCTTCTTTGAATCCTTAAGGCTATAATCGATACAAATGTTCAAGTCATTTTCCTTTTAAAACAAGAAAGGTAAAAAATAAATTCTTAAAGCCCCAATTTCCCCGTATCCGATCAAATAAATGAATTTGTTTAAAAACTTTGTTCTTCCAAGAACGTATGCGGGATAACCGAGAATTTGCCACTGTAGCCCACCAATGCAGAGAGTCCGGGGTGTCTTACCCCCCTTAACGGGAAAAAAGGGGGGAAGATTACGCTAGGAAATGTGGAAGGGCGTGGTTTGTTTCTCGGGAATCATGAGACGTACGATAATTATCGTACAAGTCGATAATTTCTAGCTAATTTTTGAAACGTACGATATTTTCAATGGCGTACTATATAGTACTCATTTTCCGATAATTTAGCCTGAGTTACGGTAATGTACGATAATTTTTAAATTGGTGGGAAATCTGACTTTTAAACATAAGTTTTAATTCCGTCGAACTTTAAGTGTTATTTAAAAGTTTGATTTCACAAATTTAACGTCTGTATTTCACACAAAATTTAAATTTACCGCTAGTTTTCAGGCGTACGATAAATAATTTTGGAAATTGATAGTTTTCAGGCGTATGATAAATTATTTTTTGAATTGATAGTTTTCAGGCGTACGATAAATTATTTATTGAATTGATAGTTTTCAGGCGTACGATAAATTATTTTTTGAATTGATAGTTTTCAGGCGTACGATAAATTATTTTTTGAATTGATAGTTTTCAGGCGTACGATAAATCATTTTTGAAATCGATAGTTTTCAGGCGTACGATAAATTATTTTAAAAAAATATAAATTTTAGGCGTACGATAAATAATTTTTGAAATCCATAGTTTTCAGGCGTACGATAAATTATTTTAAAAATCGATAGTTTTCAGGTGTACGATAAATTATTTTGAAAATCGATAGATTTTAGGCGTACCTTAAAATATTTGAAAAATCGATAGATTTTAGGCGTATGATAAATTATTTTAAATCGATAATTTTCGGGCTCTGGTACGATAATCTGAGTTTCAGAAATTGGCAACGCTGACATATAGTATCTTAATGCGCGCTGGTAAAACACGGTAGGAATAATTTTTATCCGCGTAAATTTTTGAGTTTGCCTCCGTCAGGAGGATATTGAGGTATGGGTGGAAAGAAAATGTAAAGGGGCTCTCGTTGAAGGCGAAAACTTTATTGACTGATTTCCCCCTCCCTGGAATTAAATCAATGGTCGACAATGACTTTCGCGCGTGGCAGAGAGAGAGAGAGAGAGAGAGAGAGAGAGAGAGAGAGAGAGAGAGAGAGAGAGAGAGAGAGAGAGAGAGAGAGAGAGAGAGAGAGAGAGAGAGAGAAAGAGAGAGAGAGAGAGTTTAATATTACGCGATTGGAATACCGAATTCTTGTCGGTTTCTTTCCAAACCCTCGAAGAAACGCGATGATGTAATACTGAGAAAAAGGCTGGTCCCTCCTGTCCTTTAAACTCCCAGGTTAAAATGACGTTTTTTGGTACCTTTGAAGTAGTCACCGTCGAGGCGTAGTTGAAAGCGAGCTGGAAAGAAGAGCGCCGCTTTGTTTTAAATTTAATTTACGGGTGGTGGAAGTCCCCGTTTGAACTTTTCGCGATGGGATCGAATCCATTATGCAAATGGTGCCCAGCGCAGTCTAGCGAATATTAGTTTCTTTTATTTTTCGCCTCACTTAGCACCTTCTAATAAATTCGAATTGGGCTTAGGACCACCCTTTCACTTTCTCCTACTTCCCGGGGAATATTTTAACTGCAGTGACCTTATTCTCGCTACAGGAATCGAAATGAGGACCGAAAGGTCGTCACCCTTATTTTTTAAATCGTTGTTGGATGTTGAATTTTATACCCTGTTATGGATTTGCAAACGACTTTTGAGGTGATTTTAATTTGTCCGCTTAATGTTTAAAGTGTAACGTTGTATTTTAAGACTTATTTATAGGCGTTAATGCGCCTAAAACTAATTGGTTTGTTTAATTTAAAAATGGGAGCTCGTTCTTGGAAGGGCGTTTGTTTTGAGGCGAGAAATAAGGCTTGGCTTCTGTCTTCCGAAAAAGGGGAATTTGGCAGTCATCCGCAGCTGTTACGTTTAATGTAGTGGGTCTGGTCGCGAATTTCCATCCCTTTCGCGAGCCAGCCTTGACCACGATTCCCAACGAAGCTGACAGTTTGATAAATTGGTGTCATGAATTTGATATTCCGTTCATTTTTGTTGATTTACGCGTTTCGTAGTTTTAATTAGTACCGCCTTTTTGGATGGCTGGTCGGGGATAAATTAAAGTAAGCAATTTCCGGCCTAAATTGTCATTCGTTGTTATATCAAAAGTCCATTAGAGTAGAGATTAGTGTTGTTAATTTTCCGGAAAAATGCGGAAAAATTTCCAGAAAATGTTTCCGGAAATCGGAAAAATAAAAAATTTAATCATAAACTACTTTTTAAGGGTTTTTAATGTTTTTAACTTTTTATCGATATAAAAATAATAGTGTTACGTTGTTAATCAGTTTAAACTAGTCTAGAGGTTTAGTTTTACTATTAGAAAAAATGAGGCGAAAATGCCGCTTTATTTAAATTTGCAAACAATATATTAGACTAATGTATAAATTTTAAAATTTTAACCAATGAACAGAAGTTTTAGTGCCGTAAATACGCCGAAAGCTTATTTATTAAAAAATGTGGCCAACTAAATTTAGAACCGGGGGGATTTAGCGATAACTTTTGGATGGACATTGTATATTCATTTTTTAATTTTCTCCAATTGTTTGTTTATTATTAATTTTTGAACTTTGGCCCTAGTGCTATAATGAATTGTCACACTCATAATAGTGTCTACACCTGACGAAAAAGCATCGCTTCGAAACGCGTCGTGTTTTATTGTATTTTTGCTCCTTTTTCAAGCAATTAAAGTGATGAGAATTTGTCGAAAATAATTAATTTTTATTATAAAATATTAGACTAATCATGGAATTAATTTTTTTTATTTTTTTCGGGAAAAATACGGAAATTTTTTCGGAAAAAAGGCCTCGGTCATTTTCCGGAATATTTTCCGACACACAACACTAGTAGAATAGAAAGTCGCCTTAATTAGCTAATACAGCTCTTATACTGGTGTCAGTTGACCATCACGCTGCTAAGTACATTTACGAAGCTCCGTGTTCGATGATAACCGCGGCTTTATTGGGTCGAGAAAACGCGTTATCAGCCACATTCAGTCTCCGTTGTCCTTGTTTCAGCCACATTCCGTCTCCGTTGTCCTTGTTCCGCGTTCATTATATAGGCTCGCGTTAATACGGCACTATGCGGAATTAAAGTTCGGCCCGTAGTCGGCAGTTTCGATGGAGTTCTAAGACGTCTCTTCGCATTCGTGTCCGTTCGTCATATCCCTTCGCTCATTACACGTATCATTAGGATATTGGTTTCGAGTCGCGTTAGGATTTCGATTTTCCCATTCGCCGATGCCAGCGCCGGGATGAAGCCGTTTCGTAACGGCGACGTATAGCTGTCAAGCTCGACTCTAGATGGCTCTGTCCACGGAGAATCTAACGCGGTCGCGTTTGGCGGGACTCGGTTATGTTTCCATGGTAACGGAGAGCGCTAAAGCCTGATCGATCGTCGTTGAAGGGGTTGACAATGGAGATTTTCTCTCGCGCGCTCCGTACTTATCGCGGATTTTTAAAATATCCCCGCGCAGACTGTACCCCCGCGAAGGGGCGTAACTCCGATGTCGGGTGACCCGTAATTCTAGTATAGTGACGGGCTCTTCTTGCTAAAGTCCACGTAGCTTCGCCGTCCACGTCAAATAACAAGAATTAAGCCCCTACCGCGATTGTCAGGGGCGTCTTGAAAAAGCGCCGGGTTCAGGGGGCAGCGTGGTCGTGGCCAGCGAGGCGGGTACCTTCTACGCGTGGACGCGTTTTGTCGCGTTGCCAAGTTATCTCGTGGTCATCTGGAGGAAGTTTCTGTACGTGTCACGGTTCTCTTCTCATTTAGATGTCCGGGCTACGGGTCATTCTGACCTCTCCACGCGCTCGTTTTATTGGCCATGATAGTAATTTAGACCCGCCGGACTTTGCTGCCCCCTTGTTGAGCGTTTTTACGATTATGCCCGCCTCTTAACCCTGATAAAATTAATTTTAAATCGCTCGTTTTACTACCCGAAATTTTATCGTTGTCAGAGCTTATATCAGTATAAAAGTTTACGCATCACAGTTTCATAGTTAATTAGTTTGAAATGACAGCAACGGTTTAGTTAAAGGTGTCGTTTTTGTTAGTATAGTAACGTTCTAGCTGCGCATTTGAATGTCAGTACTGTAGTTAGTTTTGATATCTAATTTTTTTAATTATTTTAACTTCATCATTCATATAGTCTAATATATACTTGATCCAGCGCATCGCGGTCGCCGTTCAACGTGGTAATGCCGCTTCGGTGTTGCACACCTTCCCGCCGGGTGCTTCCCTGGAAGACTATTTGGTCCACCTGTAGTTTTTTTTGTTGTTTTTTTTATTTCCTTTTTTTGTAAATTTCAATTAAATAAATATACTTGTAAAAACCAGTAAAATATATTCTGAATGTGAATTTTAGTAACGTTTTCTGCCACCAGATGGGGTACGAACTTCCACATCATCGCCTTATATTGCGTAGCGTACGGCTCAAATTATTATTATAACCAGAAGCGAATAGTTTGCGTATTTCGATGAATAGGTGTTTTTATAAATTAACGTGGCCTTCTTGTTTTAATGTAGCTACTACGTCACAACTTTAACTTACTTTAATGTTACGAGCGCGCGCTTAAGGCGCGAGAAACCTAGGATTTTTAAGTGCGCGTGCAAACCACGCGTGTCAGAACTATTCTAATAAAGCTATGACATCGTGACGTAAGAGCAACATAAAAACAAGTTCGGCAAGCGTAGCTGAATTTATGAAAATAAATATTGAAACTGGAATGAAAAAATATTTAGCAGGCACTCAAAGTATCAAGAAAGATGTCTAAAGAGTGACTTAAAATCCTTCTAATAAATTGCCAGTTTCAATAATGTAAAGGTATTTTCAAATACCACAATTACAGCCCAATTGGCCAAGATGGTACTTTTGCACAAGACTAATTTTCAATGTGATTCAAACTGGCAAATTGTTTTAAAAATTGTCAAAAATTATTATTCAGATTTGGTTTGTCAAGTTTAAGATTTATTTAAACCATAATTAGAGAGTTTATCAAATAATTTGCTTGGACAAATTCAAGAAAACATAATAATAATAATAATAATAATAATCAGCTAGGCTAACACCCAAGGCACCACCTTAGTCCTAAGTCATCGAGCTACTTTTAAGCCTTTAATTCAGGTGGCCGGGTTACAATGCGTAGGAGGGTGGTGGCAAACCACGCGAGCCAACAGCTCCCTACACTAACTATTACCATAGTTTCACCTTATTATAAAAAACTATTCTACCAAAAACCAATCGCCAGTAAAACCGAGTAAAACTGATCTAAAAACGTCCAAAATCGTAAAATTCACAAGGTTTCCCATGAAAATAGTTTTCACAAGGTTTCCCATGTAAATAGGTTTCACAAGGTTTCCCATGTAAATAGTTTTCACAAGGTTTCCCATGAAAATAGTTTTCACAAGGTTTCCCATGTAAATAGTTTTCACATGGTTTCCCATGAAAATGTAGTTTTCACAAGGTTTCCCATGTAAATAGGTTTCACAAGGTTTCCCATGTAAATAGTTTTCACAAGGTTTCCCATGAAAATAGTTTTCACAAGGTTTCCCATGTAAATAGTTTTCACATGGTTTCCCATGAAAATGTAGTTTTCACAAGGTTTCCCATGTAAATAGTTTTCACAAGGTTTCCCATGTAAATAGTTTTCACATGGTTTCCCATGAAAATATAGTTTTCACAAGTTTACCCAAGAAAATATAGTTTTCACGAGGTTTCCCATGACAATATAGTTTTCACGACGTTTTCCATGAAAATATAGTTTTCACAAGTTTACCCATGAAAATATACTTTTCACGAGGTTTCCCATGACAATATAGTTTTCACGACGTTTCCCATGAAAATATAGTTTTCACAAGGTTTCCCATGAAAATATACTTTTCACGAAGTTTCCCATGAAAATATAGTTTTCACAAGGTTTCCCATGAAAATATAGTTTTCACGAGGTTCCCCATGAAAATATAGTTTTCACAAAGTTTCCCATTAAAATAAACTTTTCACAAGGTTTCCCATGAAATTATAGTTTTCACAAGTTTACCCAAGAAAATATAGTTTTCACGAGGTTTCCCATGAAAATATAGTTTTCACAAGTTTACCCAAGAAAATATAGTTTTCACAACGTTTCCCATGAAAATATAGTTTTCACAACGTTTAAGGTGGTTTTCTAGTACGCTGCAAGCATTTTCACGAACCTTATGCTCAGTATTTTTAACTGAACTCTCTGAAAGATCCAAAATATTAAAGGGGAACGGTCAAGCTTTAACCAGTTAGATAGCCCTATAGCTCATTAAAATCTAAAATTTATGGCGAAAACCGCATATAAAAATATTGAGTGGTTAATTTTTAATAAAATAAAGAAATTTCGGGAAATCGAAAAGCGCGCGCCCGCCGTGACACCTGGTGAGAAGTCGGTGAGACAGAAAAACAACGCTGAAGACGCGAAAAATTTGTTTTGCACGCGCGGCGCGTTCCAGTTATAAGAGACCTAAGCCTAAATTGCGCGATTTTAAAAGTTAGGATAGTTCGCAAATCGCTCATACGGGGTTAGGGACGCTGGCGGCAGCCCCTAAGATGGCGGCGAAAATTCAAACCCAAACATCTGGCGTTATTTTTCGTTTCAACTTTTTGGGCAAAAGCTATTATTTCAAGACAAAAAAAGGTACGTGTTAGTATATTGAACGTCTTGTTAATCTTTTGATACGGAAATAAGGCCATATTTGGAAAAGATTGGCCGTTCCCCTTTAAGAAATCAAAAGTTAGCGTCGGATCTTCTTACGTAATAAGCGGAGCAAATTCAGAATAAGTTTATTATTTGGTACATACGTTGAGCCGCTGACTTATCTGTCGCGTTGGACTTATCCAGGCTATTTCCTGTCAAAATATGTTAAGATCTGCAAGCAACAGCCTTGTTCGAATACATCCGTTGAATAATCCGAACCTATTTCCTCCGAAATATCCCCGAAAGAGGTTTTCCACGCGGAAGCTATATTTTTTGTCCAGCTTCTTACGAGATATCGTTAGACAAGGAGCAATACCCGAGAGCGCAATATTGGCCGAGGTGTCGCGGGATTTGAGTCCTATTTCTCCCGTCTATTCGGCTGCTCCAATATTAGCATAGAGGCTCGGCAGAATGCTCGCGGCTAGCGGCCACACATATGAATAAAACATGGAAGCGAGCTGCAAACCATTTGACGCTCCTGAAGAATCGCGGCTTACTATAAGGTCCTTTCTCCGAAAATGTCTGCCGAAAAATTGTCCATTTGCGAGCGCCACCACGTTTTCCCAGCCCTCGTTTTGATCGAAACTCTTGGACTTAAGCCGCGTTCCTGTACCAGAAGATACCTTTCATCGCTTTTAACGGAAATGTATCTTATGTTAAGGTTAAAAATAAATGACAGAACTTTAGCCTCCGTTTAAAGCCAGTCCAAATCACTTTCAACATTCTTTATTTTCCCAACATTTTTATCTTTTTATTCCGTTTTGATCCACCCATTAAGATATTCCCCATATTCTCCAAAAGTGTCCGGGCTTTGTTAACCTCAGATCTGATGAGCTGATCGAAATTTCGACCTATCTTGGCTTTTGCCGTTAAACTGGGACGCCATACGTGAAACCATAAGTAACATAATAACTATAAGTGTGACACTTCCTGTTGCTTTAATGCTAATTTTCTAACCGAACCTTTTTTCGGCACTGATACTCTCTTCAAGCTGTGACTTGGAATTGCGACTTACCGTTTTGGATGACTACGTTTTGATAAAATTTTTAGCCTAATATCGGAGAGCACGTTCTGGAGTCGCGAGGGGCTTTGGCTTTGTTTCGTAGCCCACGTGTGAATCACGTGTGATAAAAAAACGTGAGCTCGTGGCGCCAATAAAAACCTTTTGTTTATTTTTATCATTTTAGCCTAATATTCCGCCTATCTATCGGAATCCAGATATTTCGGCTCTGTGCTGAGAAAACATCTTGATTACTCAATAACTATGCAAATCAGTTTGGTTGTAAATCTCGTTAATTGTCATACTTATTGTAATTATGTTACTTATGGTGAAACTAAGCAATTTCTAGTCAATTGGGCAAACGAACGTTTAATACCCAAATAAAAATGAACGTTTGGTTTTGAAGCATAATTAAAACTCTATGTGTATACAAATGTAAATGTACAATTGTAAATAATGTAAATATTTTTCTTTTTCAATGTACCTGAGAATCTAATTTTTAGACTCCTCCCTGTTACGAAAGGTATCCATGTAATGGAAAGGTCAATAAACATTAATTCATTCATTCAAGCAATAAGAAGTATTTGTGTTTCGCCGTTTTGTCTCTGAAGCTATACGTATTCTCTTAGTATTTTTCGTCTATCGTCGAGGGATTTTAAAGTTGTCTTTTATTCATTATTGCTCTTTGGATCTTTATCCCTCTTCTGAAAAATCATCCGGCTCTTTAACGGTTTAAGATTTCGAGGATTCCTGTTTCCGTCTTTTCTCGGTTGTCTGATATCTGAAGGAACTGTCAGTGCCGGTTTCTGTCTGTGGCAGCCTTTTCAACCATTTCTTTCAAACGCGATCGGAAACGTTTCATCCGAGCTTTTAATCTTTTACCTTTTCTTAAAAAGAGAAATTTTGTCAGGTTTTTAAGTAAGGGATTTATTTAACCTGATTTGTCGGCTTCCGATATAAAGTAAACGTTCTGTATTTGGAGATGGTGTCGTCTTAAAGCAAAATCAACGTAACGGTTTAAAGGGCATTTTAAAATATATTTAGTTTAATATTTGACAAAGTAGAGATACGTGATTTATTAAATGTTGCGATATTCCTCTAGAATGCATTATAACTCTTCAAATTCATGTAGCGTGGATTTTGCTATCGTGAAATTATTGTTTCTGGCGAAGGTCAACAAATTGGGGTGGAAACTCAACCAGACGAGGTGGGTTCGATCCCAGCTTGTGGCACCTAGGAGCAACAAACACAGCACCCCACACAAGGAGAACGCCACCCAACAAAAGTCGTGGATTTTCTTGTGTACAATTTTCAGTGGTTAGACGCTTTAGCGCCTGCTGCCGTCAGAAGGGGAAAATACGGAAATTGTCTTCCCCCCGCCCGTAAAACGTTCAGCGTAAAGGCTCATCCAATGAAATTTGTACACAACACTGCGTTAGCGTGTTTAAAGGTTAGCTGCGTTCTCCTTGTGTTTGTTACTCCTAGGTGGCACTATTTGAAAACTCTGAACAACTCCTTCCGCGTAGAGTTTGTAAGTTCTTTCCCCACTAGTTAAATAGGTTTCCATCCTAGCTCTTCGTTTCCCCCTTTCCATAAGAACCGGTAATAGTTAGTGTAAGGAGCTGAGGTGGAATGAAGGGTTTATATGAATAATAATAATAATAATAATCAGCTAGGCTAATACCCAAGTAGTGTTCGTACGGGAACCCCGACCCCGACTCCGACCCCAGTACCGAAGATAAAAAATAAAGTCGGGGGTGTTATGTTTCGGGGTTGATTTTCGGGAATCTATGTTTGAAGTTTGAACTTTGGAATTAATACTGCAACTTGTAAGTCTGTAATAAATACTATAGATTAATTTACTTTGTAATTTTTTTTACTATAAACCTTCTTCCCCGAAATTATTTGGTTCTTCTAGTTATAAATAAGAAAATATTATTTTTTTGACGGTGGCCTTAACTGATGCAAACTACTTTTTTTTCACGGATAGCTTAACCTCGACCCCGACCCCGCCCCGACTTAATTTTAACCCCTTGGCACCACCTTAGGCCTAAGTAATCCAGCGACTTTTAAAGCCATTAATTCAGGTGGCCGGGTTACAATGCGCAGGAGGGTGGTGGCAAGCCCTGCAGGCCGCGCGAGCCAACAGCACCCTACACTAACTATTACCGTTAACCTCAACAAGTTTTTATGGAAGGGGAAACCGAAGAGCTCGGGGAAAACCCCTTAAACCAGCGGGGAGAGAACTTGCAAACTCAACGCGGAAGGAGTTGTTTCGAGTTTTCACCCAGTGCCACAAGTTGGGATCGAACCCGGCTCCTCTTGCTGCGAGGTGAAAGTGCTAACCACTCCCCCCACCCCACCTTGAGTATTAGCCTATAAGTGAAAAAAAGTTACCTAAAAAATAATTTTCAGTTACAATGTTATTGCAGCCAAATCGAAACAGAACCTATAGGCAGATTCTTAGCACCCATTTTTGACCACTCACACTGCAGAAGTAACGTAATAGATGTTTCAAACGAGTTTAAAAATTTGTCAGTGTTAAAAACATCCTTTGGCGTTCAGTTTTTATGGTCAACCGACTTTAGGACATTTCGGTTTCATCAAACCTAAAGCATCGAGACATAAATACTAGCCTTAAAAATAACCTTCGAAAAACGGCAAAATTTTGTTGCCACTTTCCCCTTACCAAATAACCATCGAAAAGATTACGTTTATCCTTTAAAAGGGGCAAAAAAAGGCCTCCTCCGAGACAGTAAATAGGATAAGAAAGGTCACTGATGCGGGTTGCGTGTCATCCAGCAATACTTTTAACCTCGCAGACATCCTTTTAGGTCCCAATCTCTCTCTCTCTCTTTTTGCTCAATCCATTCTCATCCACCTCGATGCATTCCCGAAAAAGGGCTGATTTTTAAAAGCTAAATCAGCCCACCCGGATCAGCCTCTCTCCGTGACCTCTCATCTTTACGACAGCGGTGTCAATCCCGCTGTAGAGCGTTTACCTCTCGTCCCACTTTCGCTTTAAGTTTCAGGTGATGGCTGATAAAGTTCGCGAAAGTCTCGAGCGCATCCTCGGGGAGAAGGATGCGGTCTTGATCTTGGGCTTCTTTCCTTTCTATCCGCTCCCTGTTGGTTCATCCGCGAAATCCTTTATCCCTGCCCAAAACTACAGCTACGATTTCACCCTCTCGCAAGCAGGTATAAAATTTCCCGACTTTTGGGAAAGCACCACCTCTATAAATTTTTATTTCCGTCGAAATTTGAGACGTTGTCCATTAAAGTTTTAAGCAAGCTTTTAAGCGTTTACTCTCTTTTTTTTTGGTTCCTTTATTTTCACCCCCGGGATGGTGGGAACTTAAAAGCACTCAACGTTTAAATATCAATTATCTAATTTGAAACGCTTTCCTAATATATATTAATAGCCCTCTCGGTATTAGCCATTAAAGCTTTTTAACTACCTGTCGAATATCCTCTCGCGGTTAATGACGTCATTTCATTCCTCTCGAACTACTTTTATCGCGGAGCTAAAGTAAAAATAGAAATGATCAACTTCTTAGTTCATTCGAAGCATCCACGCTTGGAAGCTCAATGATGAAGCTCGGTTCGGCTTACTGGGCAGTGTTGCTTTATAAGGAAGACGGGGTGAAGTTTGTTCCGGCAGTGGTCCGCGTGGTCAGCGAAGGGACGTCTCCTTTCATTAGGCCCGCCAGGCTCGCGCTAATTGCGTTAATCCAATTTTAGTTTCTGCGCGTACGTGTCGTCTCTAATTCGTAGCGACGTCGCGAACCTTTTGAAGTTGGATGGCTCTTACCTTCTGCTAGGGCGATTTATTCATGTACTGCTATTTGGGCCAATTATTTTTTTCCCGCTCTACTCAGACATTTTTGGTTACTTATCCAAAAGCTTATGTGTGAAGGCTAATTCACACGAGCTAACATTTTTGCAAGATATTGTTGGTCAATACGGATAGCGTGGGAATTAAGAAAATTTTAAATGTTTGCCATTAAACGTCACTAGCTGACTTGGGTCTAAGGTAGTGCCTTGGTTATTAGTCTAGCTGATTAATCTTATTATTAGCTGATTAGGAAATTTCCACAACTTGTTGAGAAATTAGATTTTAGACAGTTTCCGCTTCTAAAATCCTAATTCGATAAATTAAGTCAACTGTACTTTTCATATTTAAAAGTGATAATTAAATATTTGATATTTAAATATTTAATTGTACTTTTCATATTTAAAAGTGATTATTAAATATTTGATATTTATATATTTAATTGTACTTTTCACATTTAAAAGTGATAATGAAATATTTTATATTTAAATATATAATTGTACTTTTCATTTTTAAAAGTGATGGTTAAATATTTGATATTTAAATATTTGATTGTACTTTTCATATTTAAAAGTGATTATTAAATATTTGATATTTATATATTTAAATGTACTTTTCACATTTAAAAGTGATAATGAAATATTTTATATTTAAATATTTAATTGTACTTTTCATTTTTAAAAGTGATGGTTAAATATTTGATATTTAAATATTTGATTGTACTTTTCATATTTAAAAGTGATAATTAAATATTTGATATTTAAATATTTGATTGTACTTTTCATATTTAAAAGTGATAATTAAATATTTGATATTTAAATATATAATTGTACTTTTCATATTTAAAAGCGATAATTAAATATTTAATTATACATTTCATATTTAAAAGTGCTAATTAAATATTTGATATTTAAATATATAATTGTACTTTTCATATTTAAAAGTGATTATTAAATATTTGATATTTATATATTTAATTGTAGTTTTCACATTTAAAAGTTATAATTAAATATTTGATATTTAAATATTTGATTGTACTTTTCATATTTAAAAGTGATAATTAAAAATTTGATATTTAAATATTTGATTGTACTTTTCATATTTAAAAGTGATAATCAAATATTTGATATTTAAATATTTGATTGTTCTTTTCATATTTAAAAGTGATAATGAAATATTTTATATTTAAATATTTGATTGTACTTTTCATATTTAAAAGCGATAATTAAATATTTAATTGTACATTTCATATTTAAAATTAAATATTTAAAAAAAGAACAATAATTACTTTATTTTTAATAGCCAGCACCAAAATATACGTCAAAATAGCATTACTATGTACTTCGAATCTCCCCACAACATGTTTCATACCCTGAACTCTGCGAAATAGAAATTCCCACCAACGTTTGAGTATATAGACCATAATTAACTTATCGAACAAAGATGGCGTTTTAAGTCAACTAAATTTGAGATTTTACAATTTGAATCTTCCTAACCTGGGTACCAAAATCTCCGTTCATTTCGTCCTTCCCATAGCATCATCCTGGGCAATATAGTGATCTGTATGGCAGGCAAACACGGGCTTACCCCGCGGCGCTGGTAATTGGCCCCAGGCTCAGCAGGTGTCGTTGTTCCCGTTTCCAACAGCAGCGCCGTAACTACCATCCCAAGTCTCGGTTGTCCGCGGCCATCTCTCCTTGGTTGGATCCTCGATCTCCTTTCATTTCGATCGTGGAAATTCCATTGAAAATATCTGGAATCGCCTTTGGTGCGCGCGGTGAGGAAGCGACGAATAAGACGTTCTTTTGTGAGAAGGAGTCCTTTTGAAAATGGCTTCCCAACCTCTCAATTGCTTCTCGTATAATCTTGATTCTATTTAGAAGCTTGAATGAAAGTTGACTCTGAGATGCCGCCGCATTCGGGCTTTTTTTCCACTGTAGTTGGGTTTTCGATTCTTCTTCCAATCTGATCTCGCTTGAATAGATGAGATCACACTTCAAATTTTCCCAGTAGGTGCTCCCAACTGTATTTAAACACTAAAACAATTTAATTTAAGCTTTTAATCAATTATGATCAAAATACATTCTAAAAAAAATTAAAATTATAATCAGCTAGGCGCCACTAAGGAGAGTACCCGAGGCGTTTATTGCCGATTTTGTTCAAAGTCGGGCGTAATGTAGACCTATATGAGATATCAAATTTCCCAAAAGGAGACGTTGCACTACCCATTCGATTTGTCATGGCAACCGAAAATGTTTTTGACCACTTTAAACAAAAATAAGATTTATTCCTTATTTTACCCAAAAATTGTTACAATTTTACCCAAACTTGATGACATTTACCTAAATATCATTCAATTTACCCATTTCGTGATTTTCAATTTTTTTTAAATTTTCGTAGGAAGGACCCTGTGAAACCGAGAAAATCCCATGCTTTCTTAAATGGAGATTTTTTTGTTTTAAGTGGTCAAAAACAGTTTCGGTTGCCATGGCAAATTGAATAGGTAGTGCAACGTCTCCTTTTGGGAAATTTCATATCTCATATAGGTCTACATTACGCCCGACTTTGAACCAAATCGGCAATAAACGCTTCGGGTACTCTCCTTGTAAGTCATCGAGCGACTATTAAATCCATTAATTCAGATACCTGGGTTACAATGCTTAGAAAAATGATAGCACGCGAGCCAACACATCCCTGCCCTCAAAATAATAGGTGATTCTGAAATACATGGTGTCCACTAAAAAAAAACAAAAAATGATAAAGAACTGAAAAACCTTTACATTTACTAGTGTAAAATTTAATGACCTTGAACCATGTCTTCAAGGTCATTCAAAAACTATCTCAAGAACCGTTGTGGTTACGGATTTGCTTCCCATTAGGAAGTTTTTGCTCGCCATATTATTAGTTCAAATAACTTTGATTTGACCAAGTTTGACCAATCAGAAGCCGATGTACTGTAATATTAATATATTTGATTTGATCACCTATTATTTTTATAAAATAACGTGGCCTTCTTGTTTCAATGCTGCTCTTACGTCACAGTCTCTTACTTTTACAAGTCTACGAGCGCGCGCTACAATTAACAGAGGAATATATAGCTTTTTCAAGCGCGCGTGCAAATTGCTCGTGCGAAAAATATACTGATAAAGCTGGGTTTTATGACGTAAGAGGAATATTTTAACAAATTGGACAAGACCATTTTTATTTTATAAAATCCACTATTACCATTAACCTCGATAAGTGTAATGGAAAGGGATAAACCATTTAACCAGTGTGCGAACGAAATTGTAAACTTAACGGAGTAGTAGTTCCGAGTTTTCAACCAATGCTTGGATCGAACCCAGCTCCTATTGCGAGGTGAAAGGGATAACCAATCCTCCACCCTGCCTTAACCCAACTTGTTCTATTACTGGAAAATATCACCGAAATTGAATAATTCCAATCTGAAATTCTTTGAAAACATTTTTATTCCGAGCTACGATTTATGTATTTTTTTTTTGGCTTTTCCTCGTTCAAATCCCTCTGAACCTCGGATTTAAATAAGAGTATCGATACGATATTTTTCTTATTCCATCGAAATACACGGGTATAAATATATATATTTGCAGACAATATTTTTTCCCGACTCTGTAGAGCATCGCTACCAAACAGAACTGTAAGTCTCGCAGTCTGGCTTTCCATCATTTCCAGAACAAATGTAAAATATTCTTCCACTGCGGAGCCCATTTTTGGGGACTGCTCCCCGAGAAGACGAAGAAAAATACGTCGTTTCTTTTACCCCCCTTCCCCCCCCCTACCAAAAAAATCGACTATTTTTTTCGGTGAGGACCAAACGAAAAGGTTACTTTGATTTATTCCTAGTCCTCGGAGGAAAAAGTCTGAGAGAGGAGAAGCCTACGAAGCGTTTGCCAGTTTTTTTTTCTATCTCCGGGTAAGAAGGGAAAGAGGATAGTAAGGGGCAAAACCTTTTCGGAGTAAGGGTAAAACCAGCCTGACTTCGAAGTAAGGAAGTGTACATTTGGGGGGTACAGTCTGTACTTTACCGGGTAGGAAGGAAGTGTCGGCTTATACTGTCGGAGATAAAACGGTCGCTTCCGATGTATGGATTGTCTATGGAAGTTGGAAGTTTCTGAGCGAGGCTAAAAGTTTAATTAGATTTTAAAGACGATATTAGGTCTATTCTCTCTTTGTACGTGACGAGACCCCCCCAGACTTTTCTCCCCCGAACTGTGTTTTGACTGCGCCGGGGGGGGGGGGGGGAATCAATGATTTTCAAATTACGAACGAATTTCTGATGTTACAAGAATAATAAGAGGGTCGCTCATATTTTTTGATGAATAGCGCTTCTGGGATTTATTCCGCAGTTGGTTTTTTAAATTGAGCAGGCCCCAAATTTTTTGCATTTTTCTTTGTCGTTTAAATACACGAGAAGAAAAGGGTCCTTGTCCCTATATTTGCCTTTACCTTTCTTTTTGATTAAATAAGTTTAGATAAGCTTAGACCGAAGTATAGGTTTTGCCTCCTGGGAAATTTTTGTGAGTTCCTACTAGACTTGACTTTTTCTTGGCAGATATAACGATCGCGTTGGTTACGATAATACTTTTCATTTTATAATAATTTGAAGGTAAAATTTATTTTCCTTAGGGCTTAATTCGCGAGAAGAGATAATTTTTCGAATCAAACATCCTTTTTACTTTAAAATAAAATAACAATTTTTTTATTTTTAACTGGACGTTTATCGGCAACCTTAAAAATGAAGTTATTAAACTTAAAACTCATTCAGTATTAGTATCTAATAAGTTTTTATAAAAACTAAAGATTAAAATTCCGCCGTTATTTTATAATTAAATATGCTTACTTTTGTTAATAATTTTAAATAAATAAATTGGCTAAGTACAATAAGAAACCTATATGATTTTGAAGAAAAAATCTTTAAATATTAATTTAAACGAAATTCGGTTTTATAGAAACTAAAGACTTGATTACGTAGCTATTTTATATCTAAATGTGTACTTTCATTAATAACTGTAAATAAAATAATTGCTTAAATTATTTTTGTTACATAGATTCCACTAAAATTCATTAATTTTTGGCGCCTCTTTGCTATGGGCTTAAACAACCCCTTTTAAACCATTTACTCTCCCTTCCATATTTAAGAGTTGTATATCGTACTACGCCACTGCACAAATTGTCAATTTTCTATTTACCCAATAGCGTTTAATGTATCCTAATTAAATTTTGACTTTCAAAATTGTTGAGTGCTTCAGGCCTTTCCTCTCCCCACCAACCCGGAATCCAACTTCGAAATTTGTTTATTTATCGAAATATTCCGGGTGTTTCCAAAATTCTCGGGAGTAAAATACGTGTATATATACTACGATATACGTGTTTAGTACCATAAGTGTATAATATTCTACATAAGTGTGACACTTCCTATTCTTCACATGCAAAAGTTTTACTGAGAGCTATTAATCAGCTAGGCTATTATAAAAGGCACCACCTTAGGCCTAAGTCATCAAGCGACTTTTAAAGCCATTAATTCAGATGGCCGGGTAACAATGCGTTGAAGGGAGGTGGCAAGCCCTACATGCCACGCGAGTCAACAGCTCCCTACACTTACTATTACCGTTAACCTCAACAAGACAGACGACATTACGGGCTTCGTCGCCGTTTTGCGTCCGCTTGCTAACCCGTCACACGTAGCCTTTGACAGCGCCTCGCTACGGCGAGATTTTCATCTTGTGATGACGTAACTTCGTTACTAGCTCCCAGTAAAATATTCCCCAAATTGACAGACTTATGGAAAAATATTATAGACTTATGATAGTACTTATAGAATTACCCCTCGTATTTACCCAATCTTCCCCCCTCCTAGAGAATTACGCTTTCGCTCGAACAATTTGGGCCTTAAACGAAGTTTCGCCTGCAGCTCCACCCAGCGACGGAGGTTGGAATCCAGCCGCGCCTGTGTCGAGAGCCTTCCGACACTTGTAAGAAAGCCTTAAAGCAGATTCAGAGGGGGGGGGGCGATGGTTTCGGGAACGGCAAAGAAGTCCGCCTTGAAATTGGTCTTAGCCGCGACTCCGGGAACAATTCCGTTTCCTCCGCGATGGACACGTTTGGGTTCTGCGTGTGTCTGCCGCTGTAACTGTGTAGTCGTATGTTAAGAGAGGGCCCACCCTCTCTTCTGGTGTGTGTGTTTTTTTTTGCTATTGAGATTGGACAAATATTTGCCAGGAATGTTAAAGTTATGCTGGCTTAATTGATGATATAACGGTGGTCTTGTATTCTTTGTCGGGTTCTCGAACTCCTTGTTAGTTTTGGAAGGGAATTAACAGCGGGATACATCCCAAAGTGTAACCCACCGATTTTGTTCAAACTCGGGGGAGTGGTAGACGTTCATGTAACTTGAAAAATCCTAAAGGGAATTTATTTAATGGGCAACCGTTTTGCCATGGCAACAAAAAATGTTTTGACAATAAAAAATTGAAAATAACATGGGATTCTAACCGATTCCTAGCCGATTCCAAGCCCCCCACCCTGTGAATTTGTTTTTACAAATTCCAAATTTTTAAAATGCCAAAACTAGAAAAAATAGACATAAAAATTTACGAAAAGAATCAAAATTGATCAACTTTTAATCAATTTGAACAAAATGGGTGAAAATGAGTCAAAATGGCCTGCTAAAATTGGAATAATGTTAAAGAAAATTTAAAAAAGTACACACATTGAAAAAATATTTCGAAATTGTTTGAAATAAATTATTTTTTGGAATTTTAAAATTTTTAAATTTGTAAAACCTTTTCACACGGGGACCCTAGGAATCGGTCAGAATCCCTTATTATTTTCAATGGGAAAATTTCAATTTTTTGTTGCCATGGCAAAACGGTTGACAATTGACCCTTTAGGATTTTTCTTGTTACATGAAGGTCTACCAATCCCCCGAGTTTGAACAAAATCGTTGAGTTACACTTCGGGATATCTCCTTGTTAGTGTGCTTGACTCCTAGCACGGATATTACCAGAAGTAAATGAACCGAAGTTATTGAAATAGCGCTCAGAATCGGGGGGCGTCTTCCTTATGTAAATGATGATAAAATCGAGTCAAATAAAAGTTAATTTCCATCCCCGTCTTTTGACGCAATAAATTGCACTTGGGGATTGAGGGTACACTCTTAAAAATATTGGTTTGTTTTTGACGCAAATTGGGTTGTTTTTTACCCATTGTTGGGTCAGTATTTAACCAAACAAAATATTGGGTGGTTTTCGTTTTCACCCAAAATGGGTTATTTTAATAACGATATTTTGGGTTAAATTTATAAGTTTCCTAAAATATGGTTAATATATGACTAAATTTTGGGTTATAAATTAACAATAAATTTGGTTGTATAAAAGTATGAAATTATAAGCCTTCCAAATTTATTCTTTGTACCTGCATGTCCTGTTAAGATTTTTTTCTATATGGGGATATAAAGATGCCTATAAATCGACCACTCATTCAATTTTGTTTCCACAAAAACATCCATTTATAAATTTGATCACAATTGAAAGAATATCGTAAGGCCTTGGCCATTTGCAATACATTTAAACATGGGAGCTCATTACGTTCTTCCGCTGAAATATCAACACAACATAAAAATAAATTTAAAGTATTGGAAAAATTTATATTATAAATAGTAATTAAATTTAAAAATATTCGATACCTTTAGAATCAAAAATTAAGAATCCTTTCAGGCACTCATGGAAACGATGCAAGAATGGCGCAAACTTTTTAATTTCCAGTCTTCCAAAGACTACAAGATCGATGGACACATTTCCGATGCTCATATCGTCGTTGGCGCGTGGGAACTTAAAATTCGATAGTATAACGCAATTTTGGGTTGCTATTATATTATCTTAAGAACTACCTAATATTGTTTAACCCAAATTTTGCGTTTCAAGATTTTCAACTACATTTAGGTTATTTTTTACTCAAAAAGTAGTAAAAAATGAAATAACCAAAATCATTTAACCCAACGTTTTTAAGAGTGTATAGCTATTTCTATGTATAAAAAATGGTTTCATAAAAACAAAATCGTTTTTTTTTTTCAGCCTAGGAGCGCGTAAAATTTTAAATTCGAGGTCAAAATGTAACTTCATAAGGAAAACGTCTCCAACATGGGGAGTAAAGCAGTCTGATAACTTCGGTTCATTTACTACTGGTATTACCCTAATCTGTATTTAAACGAGTTTCTCCTCCTAAAATTTCATTCCCAAAAATGCCATAAATCAAATTTATAATTTTCCAAATTCATTCGATATATAGACAATTTTGGCAAAGATGGAAACAAGAAAACCGCGATAAAGAATAAATGTTTGAACAATGAAATTTAATCGAGTATAATTATTGTGTGGTTTATGTAAGGTACACGATTACATAGTAACTGTTCGGACAATATTTACAAATGGAATTGTGAAAGTCGACTCACCAAAAATGTCATATGAAGTTATTTTCTTTTAAAAATAAATTGGAGCGACTTTTATTTCGTTTTTCGTTGTGTTTGTCTCTCCAGTCTAATTTCTCAATTTCTTTGCATTTCAATTAGTCTTATTGCTTTCGGGGAACCTTTTTATCTTCAAATGAACTTTTTTCTTCACTTTTCCAGTCACAGAATTTAGGTTTTTTGTCTTTATCTCTGCTAGAATTCATTACTCCCCTTCCGTATCTTCCTCCGTTCCAATTGCAGGACTTTTCTTTTGCCATTGTCACTGCTTATACTGAACAAACAATGTCCGGGGATTTCTATAATTGAATCTCTTCCTCGTTTTTTTTATTAATTCACGTTTTTTATCCTTGTTCGTTTAATCGTCGTAGGATATGATATTGATATTGCGTTCACGGTTGCCGCGTCAGAAGGGCAAATTAAAAAGATTTTGGTAAATTTTATTTTCTGAAGCAAGCAAAATGTCAATTTCATTGCAACCTGTAATTTTCAGTTATTTGAAAGTTACGTCCCAAATATTTTCGCTAATTAATAGTTCTTTTGGTCACCTTTCGTAGAAGCTGGGAGCTCAAAAATAAAATATTGGCTTCTACACAGAAAAAAAGGTGTTTAGATACTAAACACTTTTTTAAACACCAAAATGCAACAGAATATTTATCATGTTTAAAAACGATCATGTTTGGGCGATAGTGGTGTTTAGCTTTGGAACATCATGCCGCTTCATGCGTTTAGAAATTAAACGTGTTATTTGCTTCTTATATTTATCGTTAAATAAAATACGTTTAGAGATTACACATATTAAATGCATTTGGGGCTTACAATGAAAACACGTCTAAAGATTAGTTTCTAAACATGTTCAAAGGTTCGGGTGTTGTGGTTTAAAACATGTGTTAATTTTTCCGTATACGCCACTCTTTGAGTAGCCGCATATTTGAGTAGCTTAATTACGATCTAAAATAACATTATTATTAATTGGCTACGAATTAATGAAACCTACTGCCTATACTGTCGATTTCATTTCTTTAACTGCTTGATTATACTTTAGCGATATTAATTTAAATTATATTTGTGTTAATACGGCCTTAAAACACATCAAAAGTAGTGTTATTTTATTAATATTTCGTAGTTCAGCGGTTCCCAAATTTATTTTGCTATGGAACCCTAAATTATCCACCTAATTCTCGTAGAACCCCAACTAATTTTTTTACTTATCTTAAAAGACTCTTGACACAAACAAAGATGGCCGCGCTGCGAATTCTCGGAACCCCTGTGATCCTTCTACGGAACCCTAGGGTTCCGTAGAACACCTTTTGGGAACCGCTGTCGTAGTTCATGTTCAATTATTGATTTACAGACATTAGTGTTATTTAATAAGTCTTAATTTAGAAACATAGAAAACGAAATTAAACGAAATATATAGACAATGCGAAATATACATTAAACTCATAACGCAATATACACTTATTAAACATCAGTGTTTAGAATTATGTTTAAAAACATCAAAGTTTAATTTCTAAACATGACCTCTTACCAGCTGTTCCGGTTTGGAACACTACCGCAAAGATCTTGGAAGATTGTTTGAGAAACTCGTTTTATTTAAACAGATGTGTTTAAGGAAACAACACCAACTCTAAAGCCCCATTTTCATGCTCGCTGGTAGCGGGTAAAAATTGACAAAATCCGCTTCCGCTACACACTTTTTCACTTTGCGCGTCGATCTGTTTCAAACAGATATTTTAGCTTTATTTTCACGCTTGCGAGTAGCGGATGCGAATTTTGTCAATTTTTATCCGCTACCAGCGAGCATGAAAATGGGCCTTTATCCGTGTTTAGCTTTCAAACATGTTTAGATGTTAAAAACCTAAACACCTTTTTTTCTGTGTAAGTTTATGTCCGTGTCATGATATGTTACTATTTCTCCAAGTGGACCGTTTTCGTAAGAAGTACTTCATGGTATAAGCCTTTCATAATATTTAAACTCTCAAAAGTGAAAAATTCATTTGAGACAATTCGCGATAAATCTAAGAGGTACGCTTAGTAGTTAGAGTAACGTCCGCTAGGCAGAGATCTGAAACATTTACAACGATGGAGGGAGGCTTGAACCTTTACCTATTATAATGGAGGGAATTTGAAATTACGAAATTCCCCATTGGTTGGACTAAATGAGTTTTGCGTTATAAAATTCCTCGTTTGTCGTGGACGTGCGACGGTCGAGGGTTATATAGACTCCCGTTGCGACTCCTAAACTTATTATCCCAGCCTTCCTCCGAGCTTTCGGCTTCGTTCGATTTAGAGGCTCGTACAGCGTTGGCGTAGACGTTACGAAGATGTAAAGAGTCGCTAAAGTAGATCGCAATGACTCGGGGAAACGGTCAATCCCAAGTTGCCTATTACCGTCGCTTTCGTTAAGGCCTGTACCTTTCTTTCAGCTACGTCAACGCCATCTCCCGCTCTCTAAGCTCATTTAATTTTTTTTTATAAACATCTAATATTCACAGCACGTTTTATTCGCTCTAAGAATAGAATTAGGCCGTGTAATTTAATAGCGAACTGTAGCTACAAATTTGATTTAGTTTTCCAGCCTTTCTTTTTACCCCGTCTTATAGTTTATATAAGCTTACTTCATTTTTTTGTTCGCATTTTTATCTTTCTGTTTTTGAAGTTATTTTTTCATAGAAGGATGTTTCTTCTATGGCGTACTTACTTGACTTTTTTTGGTTTAAATCGTTTTATTAAAAACAATATTTGGCGTAGGGCCAATCGCAACAAAACATTGAAATTAAAGTGTTTCATTTTCTAGATTTCTTCATTGACGGTGGCACTGTATCATGGGTACCCCCATCATTTATAAACGTTATCTTATTAAGGTCTTTTTTTTGACGTCGAGGGGCATTTCACTTCGATGATTAAGTTTGTACCCTTGATCGATTAAATCATGATTAAGATGATTAAATCACGATTAAGCCGATTATATCGCGTTTAAAAAATTAATATACTCGAAAAATTAAATCATGATAAAATCGATTTATTCACAATTCAGTCGATTAAATCACGATTAAGCTGATTAGGTCGTGATTAAACAGATTAACACGTGATTAAATCAAGATCAACTTGTGATCATCTTAATATTAACTTGTGATTAAATTAAGATTAACTTGTGATTATATCAAGATTAATAATATTAAATCAAGATTAAAAAGATTAAATCGAGATAAAAGGATTAAATCGTGATTAAATCAAGATTAAAAAGATTAAATCGTGATTAAATCAAGATTATAAAGATTAAATCGTGATTAAATCAAGATTAAAAAGATTAAATTGATATTAAAAGATTAAATCATGATTAAATCGTATTAAAAATTTAATCGCGATTAACACGATTTAATACATTTAATCGGATTTAATCCGATTAAGTATGCACCCGAAAGATGTGTAACAGTATGTGTAACAACACCAATCAGCTAAACTAATCCCCAAGGCACCACCTTAGGCCCGAGTGAACTAGCGACTTTTAAAGCCCATAATTCAGTTGGCCGGGTTACAATGCGTAGGAGGGTGGTGGCAAGCCCCTAATGCCACACGAGCCAACAGATCCCTACACTCACTGTTACCGTTAACCTCGGCAAGTTTTTATAGCAAGAGGAATTCGAAGAACTCGGGAAAAACCCCTCTAAGCATAAAGTAGTGAACTTACAAACACACAACTGAAGAAGTTGTTCCGAGTTTTCACCCAGAGCCACAAGCTCGGAATCCCGTTTAAAATGTATCTAATCAATACTGTCAAACGTTTTAAAATATTTTGAAGGATCTTAAACTTTCCGTGTGGGGATTATTTTAATATTTAAAGAGAGTTTGGTTTAACAGAAGCTAGAGGTGATTGGCGCTAGTTCCGTTAAAACATGGACCAAGAAGAATCTAAGGGGACTCACTGTTCCCGATATTTGGACACATTAAATAATAAATAAATAATAATCAGCTAGGCTAATACCCAAGGCACCACCTTAGGCCTAAGTCATCAAGCGACTTTTGAAGCCTTTAATTCCGGTGGCCGGGTTACAATGCGTAGGAGGGTGGTGGCAAGCCCTGCATGCTACACGATCGAGCCAACAGCTCCCTACACTAACTATTACCGTTAACCTCAACAAGTTTTTATGGAAGGGGAAACCGAAGATCTCGGGGGAAAACCCCTTAAACCAGTGAGGAGAGAACTTGCAAACTCAACGCGGAAGGAGTTGTTCCGAGTTTTTCACCCAGTGCCCTAAATCAGAAGGCTTACCGAGATACACCAGCCGCTTTGAAGCGCCTCAAGAATTCTTTTCAACTATCACTACGATAGGCTTAGTTGGGTCTTAGGCGACAGTACGTGCGAGAAACTTAGGTTAAGCTTAGTTCATTAATTTTTTTAAGTTTGTAAATGAAATGGATTCCAGTGAATTTGATAAAACAAAACATAAGCCATACTTGGCTTACTGGTTATTTTTACTTAACACAATGGTTAATTACCATTACTTAAACTTTGAATGAACCAATTTCAAAAATAAAAGGTCTAAAACTTACAAACCCTAATCGTGATTTAACCAACAACAACGGCGCCATTTGGTCAAAATTAAATGTGAACGCTCCAGCTTCTCTAGGAAATTACGTTGGAAATCGACTTCAGCACATTGGACTTAAATTAACCGTGACCTTCCTATACCCAGTATTAACGCGTGCTTTTTAAGGTCTACACAGTGAGTCCCCTTAGATTCTTGGTCCATGGTTAAAAAAAAGGATTTTTTCATATTTAATCTACAAAAATATAACCATATGTAACATAATCACTCATAAGTATGCCATAAAAGCATTTTCGTGAATGAAACCTTCTTCACGGGATATGACGTAAATTACGTCACTTACAAATCCGTGACGAAATACGCGTCATCAACTTTACTGATGGGAAACGGAAGTTAGTGAGAATTCCTCGCGCGTTTCTGGCTTTGTCAAGTTTAGCTCGTGCCTCGCGATCACGTGATTTCATTTCCATGGTAACCTTTTCAATAGCGCAAGGATTATAAGCATTTTTGCACTTTTGGGTCCGCTCAATTTATTTTCCGCGTGAAACAAGGTCTCATTGATTTTTTTTCAATGTAAATATTATTCAGAGGCATACTTATGACTAATTATGTTACATATGATATTACTAACAAACTATTCTTATCTTACGTTGCTCAACGACGTTCCAAGAATGCCTTAATTTATCACGCCATCTAGGGAGCTCTACCGAAAATATTGTCTTAAAGGTTTCGTGTACCGATTACGCTCAATAGTGAAGTGTAACAAAATCAAATAAACCGAAGGTTCTCCGTGAAATTGTGATCCGTAATAAAATAAAATTACAAATAAATAAAAAAGAAATAGTGGGAAATGGTTATTCTTTGAAGTGGAAGAAAATGGACTTTGCGTTATTGAGAAGAACTTTTCACGGAGCTTTAACATCATTAAACGGATCCAAGATCCAAGGAAAGATTTTGCGGAAGGATGAGAGGCGAGAGAGAAAAAATACCCGGAAGAAAGAGCGTCCCCCAGCGGTGGGGTGTCCCCCCATTGTTTAGATCCAACTAACAACCACAGCCAGCAAATTTCTAGTTGAAACGAGGCGAAAATAAGTTCCCAGTAAAGAAGTTCTACTGCCAACGTATAATATACTATGTTATATATACAACATCGATTCGGGCTCTGTCGCTTAGACACAGAAAGTCAATTTCGAGATTTTTTCGCCGCCAGAGTGCGGGGGTCTCCGCAAAAAAGGTCTTTCTTGTTTTGAGGGGAAACAACTGCATGCTGAAGTAGATGGATTTCGGAGTCGATTCCCACAACGACGCGCTAAAAAAAACACCCTTCCTTTTTTAAAGTTTTGACCCGTAGTCTCGTTCGTCCCGGTTAGCCGCTAGTATGGTACCGAGAGCGACGACAAGTGAAGTCTGCGACGAGGGAATGCCGGCTAGTTCGTGGTGACATCCTCCATGGTCTCCAGTTATGGAAGTTTTTTTTTATTGTAAAAAAGTGGACTGGCGGCGTTCGTGATTGGGGGGGGGCTAAAACGGGTTCAAAGTAACCCCCCTACCGCCCTTTACGCCATTTGTCAATTTGGGAACTTGATAGAATCCCCCGAAAACTGGTGGCGTTACTGTTAGACTTAGTTTTGGAGCAGAAAAATATCGGATATTGTTCGGATCAAAACATTCTATATATATTATATCTTCGCTGATGAAAATGGAACTTCTTGTATTTACAACAATCCTTCTCCCTTACGTGTTGGATCGGATAGATCGGAGGATTTAAAAAACGTATTATTATCGCTGTCTTTGATTTGTCACTTTTTTAAGGGTCTCGGCCGCTTTTCTAAATTTTGTTTTCAATGCCAAATACTCTCGCTTTTACGTTGTTGCAATCGTCGAGTGGTCTTTGGCGTGGGAAGCGCTTCTACGGGCGTTCTACGGAAAATCCATTATAAGCGTTTCAGCCTGGTGGGGGACTTTATTTTGAGCACGGATGAGCTGCGCGTGGAACACTTTTATAGGCGACTGACCTATTTTTCACCTACTCTTCTCTAAGTTGAAATTAAGTTTGAATTGACTTAATTCTGAGTTATTTCACCACTTTCCTCATTCGTTTTTAAGGTCTTCGCTGCATTAGTAGTGTTTGTTATAAATATTGAACATATTATATTTTGCATTATTAAACGGGATACGTTAGGGACGTTTGAATATTTTAAATCTAGAACGTTAGAAATGGTACAAATTTGAACCTCCATCAGTCCCTCTCAATTTGTTAAAATCTCATTGACTGGGCTACATACAGCACGATCTTATCCAAACGAATATTATGACTAGGAAATGATGAGCGGGTGGATAAGGTTTCGTATTCGTATAAATTGAATTAATTCTCGTCTTTTGATGTTGAGTCTAGGAGGTCCAGCTTTGTGCCGACTTTGGGGGGGGGGGTTCTCTGATGGGGCTATAATTTAATTGGCTTACCCAATTTCTATAGCGTCGGGCGATCCGGAACCCCCTCCGGCTCATTTTCGAGCTTAATTACCCCCAGCCTTACTAATTACTTTTCTCTTTTAATTATGGAATTGGGAAGACACCGGACGCTGTACATAAGTACCCCCACCTCCCTTCTTGCCTCGCAATAAATCCCCAACATCAGCCCAATATTATTCTTTGATGGTTTTTATTTTAAAGTATCTGTTCTCCTGGTTGGTACAAATTTGCCGTCGAATTATCAAATTCTAAAATTTTCAAAGGGTTTTTGGTGTGAAAAAAAACACGTATACATTACCTTCATTAGTGTCGAAAAATTAATCTAATTTGGAGATGGAACCTGCTTTCGACACTGACACTTTCACCCGGATCCATCTTGAACTTGCATCGGAACTCGCAATGTCAGTGGTATATAATCACCCTTGGTAGATTTATATTTCGCCTGAGGAATATTTAGACACTAGGGGTTTCTTTGCTGAACCCACTCACGATTACCTCTAAAAATTAGTTAGGTTATAATTTGTTAACTAATTGCAATAGTTATGGTTGCTACGTTACTTATAACTACATACAGGATGGAAGCCTCAGCCGTGATCAGTCTCGGTACTTCTCCTAGTACACCAGAGTGCTGCGGGTTGAGCACTTCTACAGGCGCTGGTAGGCCAAAATTAGACCAATGGCATAATTAGAAGCGCATGAGGCTTCCACCCTGTATGTTAGTATCCTCGATTCCCTTTGAAATCAAAGCGTATATTCCAAACTTGTATTTTTCGAAAGAAACTTTTAACGGTGTCGTAAGAGAGGTGGATTTACAAGAATTCGGGGCTTGAGGAAGATGAAAAATGTATAATATTATTTTTTACTATTTTCTTTATTTTTCAACAAATAATGGAATCGATTGCTTAACCCATTTCTCAGTTTTCTCTGTTTTTTTTGTTTCCTCGAAAGGGGGGGGGTAACGGGTGGTTCTTAAGCCCCCCCCCCCCTCCGCCTCCGTGAGGAATCGTGCTTCGAGAACGTTTACTCCCTTTTTTTATTCCTTTTTCTCTGTCCACATTTCGGCGCCGGCTAAATAAGCCGAGATTAGCGCCAGGCAACGGCGAGCTTTTCCCATCAGAGCAAAGTTTTTGAAACTATGTTTCTGCAAATCGGCATTTTTCCATTCTTTCCCCCTCCTATCGACTGCTTCCGCGCGAGTCGTGTAAGCGCGACAGAAATGCCGCATTCGAAGGAGAGCTCTCGGGCTCGGGAAGGAATTAGTTCAACCAACCGCCGCCAGGTTTGGTGGGAATCGTCTGTAATTAGAAACAGGCGTGACAATAGTTCCGTTGACGCGCTATTATTTCAATCAATATACTTTAATTGCGCTGATGAAGACTGCTGAAATATTTCGTATCCCATTTACGGTTAGACTGTCTGGGTTACTATTGCTGGAAATTCACCACTAATTTCCGCTGGAAGGAAATATTAGTTATATAATTAGTGTTGTTAATTTTCCGGAAATATAAAATGCGGAAACGTTTCCAGAAAATAAAACATAAATTACTTTTTAATGGGTTTTTATTGTTTTTAACTTTTTATCGATATAAAATGTCTAATAACAGTAAACATACTACAAAACATTAATAGTGATACATTTTAATCAGTTTAAACTAGTCTGGAGGTTTAGTTTTACTTTCAGATTCGAAATAATTAGGCTAAAATGGCGCTTTATTTAAATTTGCAAAAAATATATTAGACTAATCATGGAATGAAAACTTTTTTTCGGAAAAATACGGAAATTTTTCCGAAAAAAGACCTCGGTCATTTTCCGGAACATTTTCTGAGCGACTTACAACACTATATAGAATCAAATTATTTTGATTAATAGGTAGTTTTGTAAGCGAGTTGTTTTGACGTGGCTCTTAATGGAATACTTAATAGTTAACCCGTATAATTTCATGATGTCAGTTAGGAAGCGCCTCTTTAACTATTTCTTGGAATGATTTTTCCGCTTTATGATAAATATACATTTTTGGCAGGAAAGCCCATTAGGCGAAACTCATTTCCTGGTGCGCGGTCGGGAGCGGAATTGGCAAATTCCTTCGTCGTTTGGCCCAAATTCGAAAGGTAATCGCGGAAAGACATTATAGGCAAATGAAACCTCTCTTTATACCCCTCTCTGGCGCCCACCAAGACGAATCTACAGCCATCAAATAGCGTATTCCAATTGGACGACTGTACCCCTTTGACCCACCTTCGCTACCGTAAGCGTCTGGTGAGAATTCGGACCTTTTAGAAGAGAGAAAGGATAAGAAGCTGGTAAAAAAGTTGAAGGCCTTGGCGAGTTTTTGGAAGATGCTGCTGTGAGGTTTAGGGTTGCCTTCTCCCTCTTCCGCATCCGATTTCAAGGATTTCGGTCTCTCCATCCTCCTCACCATATTGATCACGTAAAAGTGAAGCTTAAGAGGGGAGTAGGAGGCGACGTGGACGGACCGGAAGTAGTCGCGGCGCACGCCGGGAAGCCGCCTTTACTCGCTATCAGCCATCGCGGTGACGCATGCGCGTCGAAGAAGGCTCGCTCTTTTTGGAACTTTTCCGTCAAAGTAAACCTCACGGATTTTCGGAGAGTAGACCGAGAGCCGCTTGTTCCGGCGCGAGTAGCTTGGGAACTCGCCGTTATAGGGCGCCACCAACCGTCTATTATTTTACGTTCTCCTCTTTTTTAGCTTCTCTTTTCTTTCGAATCCCTCCACGGATCGAAATAGAGGGGACATTGAGTTTCGGACCTGGTCGAGTCGGTGCTCGTTACTATGCCTTCCAGCGCGCGCCCACCATGCCTGACGATGAGGATTAACGTACGCCGGCATTGAATTTTAAAATATTTTTGGTTATATTGTGCGTGATTTGACGAATGTTGGATACGTCCACTTCCGGATTAACTCGCGGGATTATCCTTCGGACTCGGACGCGATGTTAGCGGCGCTTTGACGAATCTTCGACTTGGCGGGTAGTTCGAGCTTAGTTTCGGGTCGGTGGTCGGCTCTTTTCTCGTCCCCGGGGTCTCTCAGTTCCAACCGCAAACATACTGCCCTATTTATACGGGTCATTTAGGCCGCGAAAGCGCTGGTCATCGTCTTCGTCGTTGTCGCGACCCTCGCAATTGGATCTCGGCAAGGGAGGAAGCGGTCACCATCCTTCGCAGCCGCCGTCAGCGTCCGGCCCGGCCCGGTCACCAGCCGTCGTCGTCCGGAGGGTCATTCCGGACGTCATCCCCGTCAATTCCGTCACCGGTGATTGGGTCCGGCCACTGTCCCCTCTTTCGTCGCCGGATTCGGACGGAGTCGCCCTCGGACCGCCGCCGTTGACGTCCGCCTCCACCGCCGAAAGCCCCGCTGCCGAAGAGCTCCGTCGCGACGAGCGACGAGCGGAGGGACGTGGATCGCCGGCCCATCTTCGGATCCGCAACCTCGGGGAATGCCTGTTCGAAAACTACCCTATGAAGCGTAGAATGATTTACCGCTACATGTATTACATTAAAGCCGGTCAGGAAAGCGCTCTCGCCAAATCGAAACACAAAGGGGGATCTGCCAAAGACCTCGACAAAGCCGGCAAACAGCACGCGCACCATGGTGAGTTCAATCCGCTCTTCTCCGTTAAACGCGCCATTTTTGTCAGGGCATTAACGCGCACGCAATTTTTCCGAATCCGACATCATTAGGTGGTTTTTTTTCGCTCGTCCGAGGACAAAAAGTGTAAACTTTTTACCCTAAAACGTTTTATTCGCCTGTTCTCGGGGTAAGATTTACCCTGTCCCGAATTTTGTTCGCTTGTTCCAGAGCTCTAAGGTTACACTTTTTACTCCTCCTCGAAAGGAGGTGTAGAGGGAGTAATGTAGCTTTGTCGTCTGCTTAAACGAAAACATGACTCGTTTAGACCTCTTCACACGAGGCAAGCTTTTTGTAAATAATCTTTAACCTTAAACTACTCCCTTCTTATTCCAACTCGTTTTTTTCGTCAAGACAGAATTGAAGTAAAATGACGTCATATGGTTACACTTTTTAACCTGCGAAAAAAACCCAGAACAGGCGAAAAAAACCACCTAATAATGAGATCTAGACCGTCACTAGTATAGACTAAAATAAAGCGCCGATATATTTTATCTGTATAAAATAAATGATATATTGAACGGATCAACTCATATCGCTAACAAACTTTCAAATTCTGAGGAGTTCGGGGAAATTTTCATTAAGAGTCAATTTCGGTAGCGCCCGAAGCGAAATAAAAGATCCAGTTTAGATATTTGAATATAATGACGATCCGTTATATCCGGGTCTTGTTAAAACCTCTGGCACGTTCCAACCTCACGTGATTCTATCGTGCGTGATCTCGCTTTTAGTTTCTCATTATAATGCTACGGAAATTCTTCGGGTTTAAAATCCGTATTAATAGTCACCTAGCACGCTTTGGGGGGAAAACAATCGTCCAAGTTGGCCGTTGTTGTAACGACTCTTTTGTAATACGATTAGAATGACCTTTTCCCGTGTTGCATTTGGTTACGGAATATCTAATAACGCGCTACGTCTAAATTGTGGACGGAAATAATTGGGTTCGCTAACTTAATCAAAACGAATTATTCGAAAGATATTCCACCTATAACGAATTAATTCGACCGTGAAAATAATTCACGCGTTCTCCGTGACTTTGCTTGGATTTAATTTCGACTTACAATTTTACATAAATATATATTTCTTGTTAATGCGATTTCTAACTTTGTTTAAAATTAGGCCTCGGCATTCGGATAAGAAATTTTCCGTTCATTTCGTTTCTATCCACATCCGAAAATTATCCGCATAACAACTTATTTGTTGCGTATTAAATAGTAAAATAGTCGCGAATAATATCCATAAATAAACAGTTAATCGATTTTTTTATGATTAATTGAAATTTTTGCCGGTTAATTTATCCATTTCTCCGAGTTACAGTTACAAGCTTAAATTTTTATTTTAATTACTTATCAATGTATTTTATTGAAAGCGACGAAATTGGGAGTCGATATTGGAAATAATAATAGGGTTGTAAGTCGGAAAATGACCGACGCCTTTTTTCCGGAAAATGTTACGTATTTTTCCGAAAAAAATAAAAAAAAGTTTTCATTCCATGATTAGTCTAATATTTTGTTTGCAAATTTAAATAAAGCGGCATTTTCGAATATTTTTTCGAATATAAAAGTAAAACTAAACCTCTAGACTAGTTTAAACTGATTAACAATGTTATTAATGTGTTATAGTATATTTACTGTTATTAGACATTTTATATCGATAAAAAGTTAAAAACATTAAAAAACCCTAAAAAGTAATTTATGTTTCAATTTTTTATTTTTCCGATTTGCGGAAAATTTTCTGGAAATTTTTCCACATTTTATTTTTCCGGAAAATTAACAACACTAGAAATATACTTCGAGGATTACGTAGTTGGATAATCGTCTTTTTTTGGTTCAGTTGAGAATTTAGAAAACAAATTTTTTCTTAGAAAATAAAAAAGCAGATATGTTTTTACAACAGAAAACTCTTCTCCTACGTGTAGATTCGGCTGTTTCCTTGGTATCCCTTTTTTGAATAAGCGGAAATATATCCTTCGTATCTTGTTTGAATATAAGGCCGCCCTAAAAGAAGTTGGCTTTTTGGCTGCGAAATTTTCTCAAGTGCGTGCGCTTTTTCGATAAGACGATTTTGTTCGTCCGAGCGGAAGGGTTGCGCCAGACACTAAACAAGGCTCCTCTTCCCTTGTTTTCCCGCTAAACGCGTATCGCTAACTCTTAACGTGTACGCCGTGCCTTCCACCATTGACGGATGTCGAACTTGTAGCGCGCGAAACTTTCTAGCTAAAATTGAAGGACGGAAAAATGGAAACGGATTGACACGTATATTCGTACTGCCACTTTACGGCGCCAGCGACTTATGCCACCTAAGCGAATTTGATCCGTATAGGTTTAACCTTATCCCCACCTTTATGGACGCTTTCAAGTAACCGTCGATACGTGTATCTGTTTCTTTGTGGAGGGTAAAAAATTCGAGACCCTCGCTTATCTTTTTTTTTTTGGTTCCTTGTATTCATTTTTTATTCAATTCTTTTCTGCTTATCCCTCGAACCGGGGAACAAGGGTGCTGCCTGTCCCTTAGCCGAGAGTTCTTAATTGAAGCTTTTTCCTTTTTTCATCTCTTCGTTTCGTGCGGAAATAATGCGCTGTATCTTCTGTTCGGGGGCCCCTTCGATAACCAGCCTGATTCTGCTTCTTCCCGTTCTTCTTCAAAATTCGCCAAGTCTCGATTTTTGCGGGAGATGTACTAGTAGGATATAAGTTGATAAAACGCAGTTTTTACATTTTTATTTCCTTGAAGCCGTTCTATATCGATCACATGTTAATTCCTTTATATCGTTGAGATGTTTATGAGTTCGCCAAAATTTCAATTATTCATAAAAATTACGGATAACTGTTTATTTATTGATATTATTCGCGGCTATAAAAAGTTTTTATTCGGATAATTTTCGGTTATGGATAGAAACAAATAAAACGGATATTTCATATCCAAATTTCAAGCTCTAAGTCTGCCGGTGGGGCTCCATTAACTCCCCCCCCCTCCCCAACTGTTAAGAACTAAAAAACCTAACCTATCAATATGCACCACCTTTTTTAAAATTTGCACCGGTACCATTTTGTAGTATTTAAATTTTGGAAATGGGCGGACGTAATGGTGCATCACGGGTGCCTATTAATAGGCTACAAATATGGTGCAAATTTCAACCATTAACCTGGCCCGTCCATTTTCAAACTCTTATATCTCTAAAACCGGTATGGTGCAAATTTTGAAAAAGGCAGTGCTTAATGGTGCATCACGAATGCCTGCAAATTTGGTGCAAATTTAAAAATGGGAGGTCTACCATTAACCTGGCCCGCCATTTTTTAAATTTAATTCCTTCAAAATACCACTCATGCCAATTTTAAAAATGGTGACGTATATTGCTGCACATTGATTGCGTATTGATAGTTAAGGTTTTTTTAGTTTTTATTAGCTGGGCGAGCCATGTTAATACACCTATTCGGGGTGGTTATAGTAGGATAAATGCCTATTATAATGTTCAACCCCTGGTAGTCGGATCTCTCCAGAGCACCGGAATGTGGCGGAATGAACACTTTTGCAGGCGTCTGCGCTATTTTTAATCTATTCTCATTATGTGGTATATTTTTAAATTTATTTCGGTTATTTTATTATTACTACTATTTATTATTTATCTATTATGGCTAGACGTTTTAAATATCATATTTAAATATTGTATTAATTCAATTCAACGAATACCTTACAGCCAACTAATTGCAATTTGGATATAAAAAGCAAGAGGTATACAAATATTTCACGCTCGATATTAATTAACAAGCCAGACGAAAACATCTAATTTAGAATTTACGATCGACGCTATAAGTTCCGGTTTCGAAATCAAACGAGCTTTTAAATAAGTCATTTAAATGATTAAATATTCGAGAAATAGGTAGCCACATAACTTATAAGATGAGCTACTTAGCTAGCTAAGTGGCATACTCGTTCTGAAATGTTTTGAGTTCCCAACGGTGTTCGTAGTTAGAGAGGGGAATTTCGGAGTTACATTAATTTGAGTGCAGCACTGCTTTTGACGAAATAGAATCTATTTAAAAAAAATTCTGACTTTGAAAGTTGAAACGTTGGTATAATAGTAGAAATTATGTTTAATTCAGAGAAAACGGCATGGTATTAGAAGATAAAACTTATTATGTATAATGTATCTAAATCTAAAGAATTGTTCTTGATATTACACTTTTAATTTTTCCCTAGGCTCAAAAGAAGCTTCCGTTATTCAATTATTTGTAATGTATAAGCCATTAATTCAGTTAGCTGGGTTATTGTGGCAAGCCATTCATGCCACGCGAGCTAACAGCTCCCTACAATCATTATTACCGTTAACATCCACAGGTTTTTATGGAAAGTGGAAACCGATGAGTTCGGGAAATAACTTCCAAATTCAAAGCGGAAGAAGTTGAATCCGGCTCCTCTGACTGAGAGGTGAAAGTGCTAACCCCACTATTGAAACCTAGAGTGCGTTATTTTATTTAATAAGAATACATTCTGGGTCGACACCTATCGTAATAATTAAAAAACAAAAGTTCAGCGAGGGAACGAGATTACTTAGAAATATTTAACTTTATTTATTTCCCCGTTTACATTAATAACTTAACTAGATGATTTCCCAAAAGAGTTATCTCCCAACAACAAATGTTATCGTTTACGTTATACAGCCTCCGAACATATTTAAAAGATACGTTCAGAGCGAAAGCTCAGTAATTTTTGAAAAAAATAATTTCGTTTTCAGTTTCTCAATAACGAGCCAATTGATTGCAAACCTGTGATTCTTGGGTATTTGGAGAACACTATTTGTGATGATGTATCGCTTTTTCTTTTGGCCTTTTCCCCTCGGATCCTACATAAGAGAGAGAGAGAGAACGCTACGAATAAGGAGATGAAGAAAAAGAAATATATTTTTATCCTTTTCCTTCCCGAATAGAAATCATTTCCTCCGCTGTCAATCCAAGAAAAACCTCTCAGCCTTGTTTCTTCCCTTTTTTCCCCGGTTTTCCTTCAGCCCAATCTCGGGAATCAGAAGTCAGCCCGCCAATATAAGCCTCGTGTTAATACGTGTCTCAATCTATGCCTTTTGTCATATGGCCTCCCCCCTCCGGGGGCACATCTTTCCATTTTTAAAAAATGAGTGATTTATTCGACTTAATTCGAATCGATTCCTTTTTTGGGGAATAATTTTAGGTTTGGCGTTTCGTATGAAATATGCTAGACACCGCGTACACGCTTCTTGAAAGGAAAATTCACGTTGCTCACTTGCATAGTCGAATATTGATATATGGTCACACACGGAGGGGCGCGTATATTATCAAAGGATAAACTAGTCTTTTCGTGTTGGTAAAGGCAATTTATATCATCACGGGGAATCTGCAGCTGCTTTTTTCTGGGCTCTATAAAAAGAGTATGGGCTAAATGTAAAATGTTTCGTCCGATACGGCACGGTTTTAACGTGACTAGCAACAATCATAACTAGTGGTTCGTTGATCCTTGATAAATACACGATAAGTTGGATCTTATATTTTCACCGTACTATTACTAAGGCAGATCAGACCAACATGATGTTTAATCAAATAATTTTTCATGTTTTCGAATCTGATAATTTTTTATGTTATCGTGTCCGTTAATTTTTCTTGTTATCGTGTCTAAACTTTTTTGTTTTCGTGTCTGATAATTTTTCACAGTTTTGAATCTGATCATTTTACGAATTTTGAAATATAATAACATTTCATAGTTTCGAATCTGAGAAATTTTTCACAGTTTCGAATCTGATCGTTTTACGTATTTTGAAACATAATAACATTTCATAGTTTCAAATATGATCATTTTACGTATTTTGAAAAATAATAACATTTCATAGTTTCGAATCTGATCATTTTACGTATTTTGAAAATTATAACATTTCATAGTTTCGAATCCGATAAATTTTTCACTGTTTCGAATCTGATCATTTTGCGTATTTTCAAATCGGTTAATTTTTCATAATTTTGAATCTGATATTACGGTAATTTTCCAGTTTTCTATTCTTGAAATATAAATACATCAAATCCAAAAGCTGATTTCAATCGGTAAGGTGGTTGCCGATGTATTTCGGCGGTGCTTCTGAGGCAACCCTGGGGATTCGACAGTATTTAATTTGCATTCGAAGTGTTAATCGAGCCGTCGACTTATTCATAGATTCCCTCAAAGGTTCTCCGCAAATGCGCCTTAGCACTTTTATCTCCACTTTGACGTAAGCCTCGTTCACACGTACCCTCGGAAACGTTTTGTATCTTTTCGACTTAGCTATGGATCGTAGAGTTCCAACCTAGCTCTGGTTCCTGGCGTTTCGACCTAGCTCTGGTTCGTGGCGTTTCGTCTTAGCTAGGGCTCGCAGAGTTACAACCTAGCTAGGGCTCGTAGAGTTTTGACCTAGCTCTGGTTCGTGGCGTTTCGACCTAGCTAGGGCTCGCAGAGTTTCGAGGGGGCAAACTTAATCGATTTACTCGGATTTAATCGATCAAGGGTGCAAACTTAATCGATTTACTCGGATTTAATCGATCAAGGGTGCAAACTTAATCGATTTACTCGGATTTAATCGATCAAGGGTGCAAACTTAGTCGATTTACTCGGATTTAATCGATCAAGGTTGCAAACTTAATCCTCGAAGTGAACTGCCCCTGGCTGAAACGCAACGTTTCCAAGCGTACGTGTGAAAGTGTTTATCGTTCGCGTTCAAACGCGAACGAATAGTTGATAAATAAAATAATCATCGAAGCCGTCACGAGGTTATTATACCCTCATTGTTCTTCTCCGTGCGTTCATCGGGAAAATGGACTTTTATGGCGAACTCGATACGGGCCAAGCTAGACACTCGCTTTGCAATGAGAGAACCTCTTTCTTTAGAGAAGTTCCTAGACGATCTCCTCTTCCCCTCAGATCGGCGTTGTGTCTGACTTTTCCTTCCTGTTCGCTTCCCGGCCGGTCATTTCCTTTCTTCGCCGGAAGCGGCCTCTCACGAATGAACTTCCGGTCATTTTCCAGGCCGTTATGCACTGGGCCTCCGCGCCATCAAAAGCGGAGTTCCTCCTTCTCGTTCTTCTTAGGGCCCTCTAGCGTTCCTTAATAGCGTCTCATTGGCAAGACACGAGCCCCTCCCTTAATTCCCTCTTGCCACTTCCGGCTCTACTTCCGTTTGCTTGGTCAAATTTTTCACTTCCGCCGTCTCTCTCATCTCTTAATTCGTATAACATACCTTCATTTATATTTAAGTCCTTGAGACGAAATGTCTCCTTAATATTTTCTTTAGATTTTGACTAATTATTTGCTTAATTAGCTCAATCTAACGAACCAATAAGAGGAGGTTTCCGTCTTTGAGTAGCCTATTTGGAAACATTGCCCTATTTTTATTAATAGAAATGTTAATTTTCCGGAAAAGTTAAATTGGGAAATTCCTGGAAATCGTAAAAATGAAAAATTGGAACATATTTTATTTTTTAAGGGTTTTTACTCTAGACTATTCTGGTTTAGTTTTACTTTTTAATTCGAGAAAATAAGGTGAAAATGCCACGAAATTAAATTTGCGAACAATATTAGGCTAATCATGGAATGAAAACACCTTTTTCCCTTTTTTCCTAAAAATACGGAAAAGTTTTCGGAAAAAAAGGTATCGGTTATTTTCCGGAAACATTTCCGACCGATAAATTTTCCAAGGAACATTTTCCGACTTACAACTTTTATTAATTAACCAGTGATTGACTTCGTCTTTAGCTGATAAATCAATTTGAATCCGTTCAACGTGTTAGTTATTAAGTTAGAGTATCTTTTGCTTATTAAGAGTATTTATGCACTATTATCCAAAACTTAGTCACTCTTTCATTGAATAGCTAATACACCTTATTCAGATAACTTATGATATACAGGGTGGGAGCCTCAGCCGTGGTCCAGCGTCGGTACTTCTCCTAGTACACCAGAGTGCTGCGGATGGAACACTTCTACAGGCGCTGGTAGGTCAAAAATAGACCAATGGAAGAATTGGATGCCTTAGTCGTGGTCCAGCCTCGGTACTTTTCCTAGTCTAAAAAAGACCATCTTCCAAATGCTTTTTCGGGCGATTGGACAAAGATGCGCTTCTAATTATGCCATTGGTCTGTTTGTGGAATACCAGCGCCTGTAGAAGTGTTCGACCCGCAGCACTCTGGTGTACTAGGAGAAGTACCGAGGCTGGACCACGGCTGAGGCTTCAATCCTGTATAGAATTATATGTAGTACATGGTCTGTAGAACGGTTATGGCCTATCTCGACTTTTTATATCAACTATTTTATCTTTTTCAAATAACTGCATAGATAAATATATATATTTATTACGCCTTTAGAGGGTTTTGCCCTGGTCTGAGTTTTGTCGCGAAGGGGATCCACTATTTACCCTTTGTTCCGTGATAGGGGTGGCATCTGTAGCTTCATCAAAATTCGATTCATCTCTGTCACTGGAGAAAGTGAAAAATCTTGCACTCTTTAAAGTTTTTCCCTCCATTCCACTTTATTCTTTTTTCTCAATTTTATATATCTAAGGATCATTTCATTTTATCCACCACCTGTGAAGACACTCGACCTTTTCTAAAGTAATCCTGAAATGTTGTTATTGGTACGCCTCCAACACCAACATGTTTTGCATACGAATGGTACCAGTGAATGGCTTTTGAGAAACTCGCGAAGATCAACGATACGGATCAATTCCGTCCTTTATAAAGCGGGTGTATGAATGTACGAAACCTTTTGTTACTACTCGTGCAACCGTAACTCGATTTAAGACCAATTAAATTAAATTGGGTGTTATAAATTATTTTTCTTTAGGCCTTTCCATAAAATAAATTATTTCTCTTTAGGCCTTTCCATAAAATAAATTATTTCTCTTTAGGCCTTTCCATAAAATAAATTATTTCTCTTTAGGCCTTTCCATAAAATAAATTATTTCTCTTTAGGCCTTTCCATAAAATAAATTATTTCTCTTTAGGCCTTTCCATAAAATAAATTAATTTTCTTTAGGCCTTTCCATAAAATAAATTATTTCTCTTTAGGCCTTTCCATAAAATATTTCTACGTGCTACTGCTTTCACTGTTTTTTCAACGTCACACACCACCAATTTCGCTAAGACTAAACAATAAGTTGCCTGTACTTTATGCATTTTCCGCCAAAGTTGCCAGATTGTGGGTAATTTCGCATATTGTGGGAATTTTTGGGGTCCATTTTGCCTCTGTGGAAAAAAGCTATTTTTTTTTAAATCGTTGGTTTTGATGGAATTTTCCTGTCTGCGGGTATTTATCTTAGGTTTTTTTAATTTAACTATCAATAGAAAGCTCATAATTATCTAGAGCAGTGTATTTTCTTGAGTCTTGGGATTTTAGAAATAATGTAACGGAGGCGCCTCCTAATTCTACAATCAAACAATATATAGGTCTAACAACCAAAATGTGTAAAAATACTAATTTCAATAAAATTTAATTTAAGGAAGTTGATTTTCCAAAACTTTTGAAATTACGGCATGTTTTCCGTTGAGTTTTCGTTGGGGGCGGGGCTAAATAGGGGTGTGGGAATTCGTGGGAAATTTTCTATGCAGCAATGGGAATTTCAACTTAGTGACATCGGAGTTCAAACTGATTTTAATTTATTTTCGATACTAATTAAATGAATTATTATTGCAATACTCGTATCAACTCTGTGAAGGTATTGTTAATGCTTAGATATTTACTAGCTAGTATTTTATGATAAACAACAATCTTTACCTGATACACTACTGTGGCTGTCAATGAAATGTTAAGCCTTAGTTCACAAGGCTATAAACTGTTAAACATCATCGAAACCGTACTAAATTTTACGTTATTTTAAATATTTAAATCATCTTCTCTTATGACTAGTTAAGTAAACGAAATACTTTATACTTTAAACATTTGATATAACAAATTTAACAATATCGCTTGGATTAATTTTAATCCGCTGTTTTTTTGTAAATACTTACGCTCGGTAGCAGACGACATGCCGAGCTCGAGAGGTCGAGCGAGGGTAAAAACAACGAGTAATATATGTAACGTTGATCTAAATCATCCTTGCTAAAACAGATTTCTTTCCCCCTCTTACCGTAACAAGCATTTTATGGAAAGGTCTGATAAATTATCAGACTAATTTGAAATTTAAATAGCTTTTTCGTGAAACTGCGTTTCGTATATAATTAACCTTAAAATAATTAGAATTATTTTAGTGGTGTCTGTTTTGTTCCAGATAAGCCTAATTAAATTAATACGATATCTCTAAATTTAGTCGCAAACCCAGTTTAACAAAAGAGGGTTTGTCGTGTCTTATTAATTTGGGCCTTAAACAAATTCTTTTAAATCTGAAATTTGGAGACAATACAAAAATAAATATTTCTTAATTCTAATCCTCTGTTCTAAAATTTTATTGTATTTATTCTAAGATGCTTGAGTCAGTTCAGGTTTTTTTCTCTTACTTAGAAACAGAAATATCCACTTTAGTGGATCGTAGACTTCGGCAGGTTCATTTAAAATTCCAATTCAAAAACTATTCATTCAAAATAGAAGCTGAAAGGTTTTAAATATATTGGCTTCGAGGTCACGTAAAGACAAGTTTAGGATCTTTTTTTTTCTAGGGAACATATTCTAATTTTCTTTGAATCATTCTTAACATCAGTGTCGAACTTCTTTAAATTTCTCCTTACTTCTTTGTCTTGTTGAAAGAAAAGTATTGAAATACTTGTCTTATAACCCAGTAAAATTTAAGACTTACTTAAAAATATTTAATTGAAACTTCGAAATTTTATCTTCCGTATCTTGGCGTTTGCAAATTTACGCCATTACCAGAACCTTCAATGAGGCCATCTTTATCTTGTAAACAGAAAGATACTTAGAGACTAAGCGTATTAACAAATAAAATATAAGACTTACTTAAAAATATTTAATTGAAACTTCGAAGTTTTATCTTCCGTATCTTGGCGTTTGCAAATTTACGCCGTTACCAGATCCTTCAATGAGGCCATCTTTGTCTTGTAAAAAGAAAGATACTTAGAGACTTAATTTACGTATTAACAATTAAAATATAAGACTTAATTAAAATTATTTAATTTAAACTATAGTTTAAATTAAATAAATACGAAGTTTTATCTTATGTACCTTTGAGTTTGCAAGATAGGAATACGACAAGATCCTTAGATTAAAAGTTTCGTTTATTTTGGTTTTAATATTTTACTCCGTATATATTTAAGCGCGTAGTTATTTAACGATGCCCTTGAGATTATATTGTTGACAGTAACGAGGGAAAAAATTACCAGTGGATTATCTAAATTGACTTAATTTGGTAAATGGTCTCTTTTATTGGTAAAATCGTTCGTTTTGGAACGGAGTTAATTAGCCACGCGCCGTACCACCCCGTCCGCCATCGTCCATTGGCGTTGGTCGCGAAACTAGGCTAGGTATTAGTTATCCCTCGAATGAGCGCCTTTTCTCTTTAATCGGTGGCTCCAACAACTTTGTTAATGCGCCGTAGAGAGACATATCCTTAATGAGGCGAGAGCTACTTTATAATTATCATCGCGCGGGCTAATTCGACGATACGGACAACGCCGCCGCCGCCACCACCGAGAGATGGCATACTTTGCCTTCCACCCCTCGTTGGGTGCGCGGCGCTGGCGCAATTTTAATTTATGCGAGATTGCTCCAGCCTTTTCCGTGTTTATGAGGGATAACATTCTTCGAGTAACAAACTATCAACAAATATTGGGTTAGTCTCGGACGTTGCAACGGACTGCGACTTTCATCACGAAACGTAAACAAACTTTACCCAAAATGGCCATTTTAAATACGGCGAAGTTTGGTGAGGAATATCTTAGGAGGATGATATTTTGGTTCATTAACTCAATTCTCTTGATGGAAGTAGAGCTATTTATAGAAATACGCGGTTTGTACTAACAATAGATTTTCCTTTGCTTCCGAAGAAACCTACTCACGTAATCCTGACAGTCCCACCATTTTGTTTTTCATGCTACAGTTACCAACAGTCTAAAAAATGAAGGCTTTTAGTTGATAAAATCATTAACCGTAAGTGAACGTTTTATTTATAACTGGCAGCAAAGCTATTTAGCCAGCGTACGCAATCACCAGAGGCTCGTCGGGACTGACACCCGCTAATGATAAATTCAAACCCGCAAAAAATCGCATCGGTTGAATATCGAGAAAATAAAAAAAATAAAAATAAATCGCTCTAAATATCGGTTTGGGAATCTTTTGACTAGCCGCGTCATTACGCGGGAAAATTATCCTATTTTTTACACGTCATTAAATACGTCTTTCGTGATAAGTCTGGTCTAAGACGGATGTCATTTTGCGGCTCAAAATACTTTCTCAGAGTTTAATATCTGTGTCAGAAAACTTTCACGTTCCGGGTGAACTTTTTGATAGTTCAATAAAGTCGTCAAAAGAAACGGCTGTCAGGATTCTAAGCTATAACGTTCTGGTACGGACGCCGAAGAACACACCAAAGATTTCGCCGGTGACGTCTCGTTCTTTCGACCTCTAGAATTGACACTTGATATTTGCCGACGAAAATTACAACGTGTCGTTGAAATGGGACAATTACGGGATTTGAAACCTTGGAAAAGCCTCCTTCGATCCGCTCGTTATTTGAATGGAGAGTGCCTTATTTCTAACGGAAGATCTTCAAATATTCACACTCCTATAGACGCTGGTGAATAATTACACGGACAACTAGCCTGGTCTTGTTAAAGGTGAAAGCTACGTATAAATAAACGAGTACACGCTATCGGTAAACTAGATTTGACAGCGTCTCGTTCTCTCAATCAAGGTCGTCTTTACAGCGCCCATGATGTAAATTACCATCCCATAAAGCCATCGTGGTATTAGCGTTCCTGCGGAAGAGAAAAGATTGTACGTAGTGGTAGATGCATAGATAAAATAACTTCGTATATAGATAGGAAACTTCAATGGGGCAAACTGACTCTCACGAGATTGCCCTGACATCTAGTGACTGCGCCAGTTGGCTGTGTTCTCAAGAGCGTAGAACGTGTTGAGGAATTTGAGGTCGGAGTTTTGTGAATAAACGTATTTTTCAAGGTAAATGTCTTTAAATATACCAGAAATAGCGTTTAAAACAAACTTGAAATAATTACTGAATGCTATTTCTTTAGTGCTATTTTTTAAATTTGCTCTCAGTTCACGAAAAAGTACTTTTAATACATACAGCTCGCTTAAGCCTTTGCAATTGGGATTGCGTTACACCAAGGCTCTAGTACGTACTTCGAGTAGTGCGAACTTCACCAAATAATATTATTCGGGTGCCGCCACCAGATGTAGGTCAAAATTCTGGCGTCACTTCTACAACATGAAGTTTCCTATCTATATACGAAGTTATTTTATCTATGGGTAGATGGTAGGCCTATTTCTTTATGGGCTATTTCGGGATGATGAGAGTGACCCGACTACGAAGAGTTTATCCCTCGCACGCCCTATCCATCCTCAAATATAGCCCACCTTATTCCACTACCTGTACCAGAGATCTATTAAACACAATGGGTCTTTTTTCCTTTCGTCTGAGGTATAGCTTTTGGCCAGAGTGTTGGCTAAGCGGATTTACGTCTGGACCCTTCAATCGCTTTGATTGCTTTTGTCCGTCATCGGCGGTCAAGGTCACAGTGACCTTTTCGGAAATACGGAACGCAAACCCGTCGCGGGGTCACATATTATTTTAATTTTAATACCTATTTCTTTTTGCTGGGTTTCTAGTTTTTTCCGCGGTACCGTTAAACGGGACTCAAATGACAGTCAAATACCACCAAAATTATGTAACTTATCGCGACTCGTAGGCAAACCTAAATATTTCAGCCCTTTATTGAATGAAATTGCCGTTTTGAAAATATTCGAAAACCATTTTATTCCTATAATTTCCACAGAATTGACTGTAAATTTCCTATTTTTGTTATAAATAATTTGATGGTTTTTCCCAAGGTCACCTTTCTTTCAAAAAGTCAAATTTTACGAATAGTTTATACTCCAAATGACCATAGATTTTTTTTAGAAACCAAGTTTTTTCTTAAAGGGATTATGAACTTTTATGTTTCTAGTGGGTCGACGATTAGCTTGATTTTTGATTTAGTTCGTATTCCCTTTAAGATCTAAGCTGGTTCACTATGGGTTAGATACCTCTATTGTTATAGCTAATATTGTACAAAGAGCGTAAAAGTACGTTTAGAGAGAAGATAAACCACAATCCATCAGGAGAGCGACCTCTTTTATTTGTCATCGTCAGTTGTTCATCTCCTTAAAAGGTCGAACGCGAGGAACAGCCCCCAGCACTCTAGCGAGCGAGGGACTTCAAATACACACATATTGGCCTAGGCGTATTTAAGGGACCTCGATCTTCGTGTACTTACTCGGGATATCCGCCTTTTTTTAGGGTGACCGATTCGTCTGAATCTCCGTGTCCCAGCTCGGCCCGGGGTCTTGGAAAATATCGCTGCCGGCTTTCGCGCGGATTAACCAAGTTCGGGAGCTCATAAATCGAAGCGGACGACGTGACTAGACTGGCCGCTGTCCGTTTCATATCAGCACTTAGCGTTTTCCGTTTCCCTTCGCTCTCACTCTTGGAAATAAAGAAAACAAGGCGTGCAAGCACGAAATATTCCGCACTACAACGAAGCGCTACAAGCGCAGTCTGCTCTTAGTGGAGGGAAAATAACGCAGCTCCATCTAACGACCACTAGTGGAACTAATATGATTTTTAGCGCGTAAAATATGGTAGAGCGGGAAATTATGCACTAGACAGTTATTTCCCGCTCACTCTGTTCTCTTGAAATTTCTCTTTTGAAAGGACAGTTCGTATTTTGCCATAGGTGGCGCTATCGAGTCCAGCTAATAGCCCTACTGTCAACTTTATCCGGTATACAGGGTATTTCAAAGGTTATGCAAAAAATTTAAGGAGTTAAGAAGTACGCCTGTATTTTCCCCATTTTCCTACTATGAGTTAAAAGAGCGCCAGAGAGTTTCAAAGTGCGGCCTACAAGCCCCAGGAAGTAAGCTGCAAACCAAGCAGCAGGGACTTTAAATACTGTTTAAGATTACTTTTTTTACGCTGGTTACCTTGATTTGTGTACAAAGTCCTTTTTCTACCTATCACACGAACCCAAACCTTAATGTTCGCGTTTCCCTACTGCTTGGTTTCGCGCTTGTTGCAGCCTACTTCCAGTTACTAGTAGGCCACACTTTGAAGCTCTCTGGCGCTCTTTTAACTCATCGTAGGAAAGTGGGAAAAAACAGGCATACTTCACAACTCACTCCCTAAAACGTCTTCAAATTTTTACATAACCTTTTCAAAAACCCTGAATTTATAAACTTGGAATGTCACCGTACTGCTAATGCGTCTGAAGAAACGGGCGGGTCTTAGACCACGTTGGGCGTATTTTTAAAATCATTGACTGGCCGACCGTTTTTATAAGAATCATCAAAGCCACCATACTCTTAGATCATATTAATCTTATTACCCTCTTAGTATATTATATAACACAATATTTATACTAGTTACGGTAAATAAATTGTTTATATAATTGTTTATATGCACCAGTATAGGTGGCGCGAAACAGCGCAGTGATATTTTTTCCTGGCCTGACACTGACGAACGAGTCGTGCGTTAAATCGAGAGTACACTGACCTCTCAATAAGAAGATAATGTTTATGCATATACAACGGCGTTTAACTAACCCGTCCTTTTAATCAAATTTCTTCAAATTTCTTCAATTTTAAACATTCGGTCAGTCTCCACGTCCGTGGGTAATGTAATACGTTTCGCTCCAGTTAACGACTGGGTCTAAAGTCCCATTTTTTAGCCCCTTTAAACCCATTATTTCACATCAGAACATTTAACACACGTTTAGAAAAAGTAAAGAAATAAAAACCCGCCAACATTTTCCAATATATCCTTATTTTTATCCGACTTGACCAGTTTGTCCAAGTGGGGTTTTTTCTTTTGTATCCGTTTTGATCAAAGGGTATGAAGAGAATCCGTTGTATTGTAACAGCGCCTGTATAACATTCGATATAAATGGCGCGATATATCACTGGATGAAGTCTTATTACTATTCCCGAATCTAGTCGCGAAGAAATATTTCCGGATGTACGTGAGCTTCCGCGGATTTGACCAGCTCCTTAAATATCCTTTACGTTCTCCAAGTTCAATCAAGTCCGTTGGGAAAAATAGACTCGTACAGACTTCTACTTGACATAATTTTTGGAGCCTGAATCTTTTTTCCCTATCTTGGAAATCGTTTTCTTCGTAGGATGGCTCTCTCGTATCGATCGATGGCGGCAGTCGATCGAAAATAGGGTTATTCCACTTTCTCTTTTCTCCAGAAAGGCCCAGAAATCTTCTTCGCGGCTTCTTTGGATCAGACGTGCGTGAAAATATCGTTCTTTTCGCTTTAAATCCGCCCCCGAAGATTTCCTTACGTGTCGAGTGCTGCTTCACGGACGTGTTTTATACGTTCCAGATATTTTACTGGTGGGCCTTGTCGCCTACTCTAAGGGTCTCGCCAAAGCGCCACTTCTAGGGTTGTAGTTAGCGTCTACGTATGAACTCGGTCGTAACCTTTAGAAATGGAGCAATTCAAAAGATATTTAATTTTTTTATAAATAATTCACAGTTGACTAAATTTACCCGAATAGTTGATTTTATAAAATGTCTTGACCCTTGCCAAACTTGTTGAAATGTTGCCCTGGAATAGTTCAGCCAATGCCTAAGAATGAGTTCATAATCTCTTTAGTGGGAGAGAAAACGGATCCACAGCTGAAGCGGGGAGGCAATATTTCAACAAGATGGCCAAGGTTGTTTTATAAACTAGTGAGATAACCAGAAACCTGAACCAGTCAAATTCAAAATTCCGCAAAAAGTATTGATATTTTTGAAGAAATAAAATGGATCGCGATATTTAGACTTTATAGCAGAAGTATATAATCAATACTTTCAGGAAGTATCTCTTTTATGTAACTAATATTTTCCCAACGAAACCTGTGCCTTCGTTGGCTCACGAAATACAATTCGCTGGAAAGTATTAATTTTTTGTAAGAACAAAAGGATCCCGATATTTAAGAAAAATGTTGTTTTCCTAAACAAGTAGATATACCTTAGACTTTAATCACTATTTAAACCTTCAAATCATCATTTAAATATTCAAATCATCATTTAAACATTCAAATTATCATTTAAACATTCAAATCATCATTTAAACATTCAAATCATCATTTAAACATTCAAATCCCGACTTAATCATTTTAATCACCATTTAAAAATTAAAAAATATATATATTTTTTAATCTTGTTTATTATTTTAATCAGTGTTTAAACATTCAAACATCGATTTAATCTCTTAATCATGATTTAATCCGTTTATTCATGATTTAATCCGTTTATTCAGGATTTAATCCGTTTATTCAGGATTTAATCTGTTTATTCAGGATTTAATCCGTTTATTCAGGATTTAATCCGTTTATTCAGGATTTAATCCGTTTATTCAGGATTTAATCCGTTTATTCATGATTTAATCCATTTTATCATGATTTAATCCATTTTATCATGATTTAATCCATTTAATCATTATTTAAACCATTTAATCATTATTTAATCCAATTAAACGCGATTTCGTATAATTTAATCTGTTGAGGATGTCTTACTAATCATGATAGTGACCTGCCCCACATTTCGTGTTTATCATCGAGAGGAAAACCAATTTCGTAAGACATATATCACCGTTTTGAACTTCGAATTCCTTCAACCTAAATTTCCTTGTACGCTATAAATGTTTCAATGGAATGCTTTAAATAATTTCATTAACTGAATAATGAATTTTTGCGCGACGAAGCACGTTAGTAAATAGTCAACGTTGTTCGAAAGTAGGACAAAGTAATCATTTATGAGCCGCCGTTTTTGCTTTTATTCAAAGAAGTTTCTCCAGTTAATGTCTTTCGTACTATTTTTCTTGCACGTTGGAAAAATCTTGTTTCCCGAAAGTGTATCTTTAAGATCGTTTCGACATTCTCTGTAATAAAACATAATAAATTCTTATTAAATACGCTCCATTTATTTTCATTATTGGGAAGTTTTACGAGTTTGAAATAAAGCATAAAATAGTTTGGCGTAATGTGGTAATTGAGATTTGTTAGTTTAGTATGTATTTTGCTTAATATAAAAATATTTTCTATCATTTTATATCATTTTTATAACGGTGACTAACATTTACCTCTACTTGGAATGCTTATCCGGTCGTATCGCGTATGGTAAGATCACTCTGACGACTTTGGCCCCGCCTACGAGAGAAAAAATTCCCTCTGCGCGCGCTCCCCTCTCACGTTGTTGTTTGTTAAGTTAACATAGTGACGTCAAAAAAGCCGTCAGCCTCATCGAGACGAAAATATGCCGTGATGAGCATTCCAAGTAGAGGTATTCCTGCATTTACGAAAAAAATTTAATATAGAAATTATATTATAGAATGAATATCTTATTGTATTTTTTTTGTATTATTTATTTATTTTTAAATTTATTGAAGCCTTATGAAAATACATTAGTTGATAACTTCAGTTAATACATCTCCCCCAATCCACATAAGCTAGAAGCTTGTGCGTGGTAGGGGATTTACATTTATATAGCCTTTGGAGCGGCGCTCAAAACGTTTTCAAAAACATACAAACATTAATATTTTAATTTAAGAAATTATACAGCTGCCATTGTCACAAAGATGGGATGAGCTTCGTCGAAATGGTTTTTATTGGCAACGTTTTGAAATTACTAATATTAGTACTAATATTTTAGTACGAATTTCTTCAAATTAATATTAAACGGGGAAATGTTAATAGCGAACAATTTAATTTATAATTATCAAAAGATTTAGTAAAAGTACGGATGACTTGGGCCTAAGGAGGTTCCTTGGGTATTAGATTAGCTAATTATTATTATTACTATTATACTTTTATGAGAATAACCAATAATTTTTCTTGGCCAGTTAAAATGCTGAATCTTGGAAATATGGAAGAAAAAAATCTCGTGTCCCCTGATTGGATAAGGTGCAGAAAGACCAACCCATCCTATCCCCGGAAGCAGGAATCCATATTTCTACTTAGAATGCTTATCGCGGCAGATTTTCTTCTCGATGTGGCTGACGGTTTTTTTGACGTCACTATGTTAACTTAACAAACAACAACGTGAGAGGAGAGCGCGCGCAGATGGGATTTTTTCTCTCGTAGGCGGGGCCAAAGCCGTCAGAGTGATCTTACCATGTACGCGATACGGCAGGATAAGCATTCCAAGTAGAGCTATGGATTCCTGCCAGATGTTATAGAAATAAGTAATGATACAGTCGCGATATCAACGTTAGAAATGAATACATTCATTGTGAAAGTTATTTTAGGTTTAAAATATATTTCAGTCGAATAGTAAAGAGAAGAGTTCGTGTGAAGCTCTCGCTAGGGTGGAAAGATCCAAAAAAAAATGATGAAATGCAGCGCTATTTTCTGTTTTAATCCCATGCTCTTCGTCATCTCGGATGGTTGCTATAACGACTGGATCTCATCTCTTCTCTAAAAGCATCCCATTCCGTCGCCCTCTCTATATTCAGGAGTCCGATGTGGTCCGTGTGTTGAGTGTATCCTAGATTTATTTTTCAATCTGGCGTTTTTTGGAGTAGGCGCGCTAAAGGTTACCGAGGAAAGAGCGCTATATGACTATACGTTCTTAGGCAAATAGTGCCAGAAACAGATTTAAAGGCCCTGTTTTGATGCGCGCTTGGGAAAATGGTTTATTCCCTATGGTAACCTTCGTTTCGAGTCCGGGTTCATTTCCCGCAAACTTCACCCTTCAACCTAGGCTCTTTTCGTTTATTAGATGAGGTTATACGTCTAAGATACGAGATGAACCGATTCCCCACTTTAAATCTATTCCGCGGGTCTAGCGAGCCTCCGAACGCTGAAATCTTTGGATGACGTTTTTGCCCACTACTCTTACTTCCTCCCAAATTGCCTAACCGCGTACTGCACTCTCCTCTATATTCTTAATTTGGAACCATTTTTCTCCGTTTCTAAGGGTTTTTTTTCCTACCACATTTCAAGCAACGCGAACCGTATGAAATTGTGGATTACGTGTTCTAGCGTGGGCGGGGGGGGAAATGGGAAAAACTACCGTATAGATGATGAAGTCACGCCCAGACCCTTAGCCAGAAAATTTCGTTAAGGGGGCAGTAGATTTTGGTGAGGGGCACATTTTTTTCGTTACCTAATTTCGAAAATTAACATAAGTGGCACCGTGAAATGTTTATGGTGTTCAACAACCAAAAACTTGCTTTCTGAAGCAGACCATTCTACAACTTGTATTTTATTAAGAAATAGTAACCTATAACTAACGATCTAAACCTTAGACAAAGACAAGTGGTCCAACGAATAGAAGTTTAAAAAACTAATGAAGATGAAGGGGCAGATAATATTCTTTGAAGGGGAATGGATTAAATTGAGGGGGTAGGTGGGGGCAAATAAAAATTTTATTTGAGGGGGCATGGCCCCCGAATGCCCCCCTCCCCCGTGGTTACGGGCCTGGTCACGTCTAAATTTCCGCAGCGCATTTATCAAGGCCCCCTATTTTTCCTATTTTACTGAAATACCTCCCCCATTAGTAGGGGTAAATGTAGCGTTAAATACGCCGTTACTATTTAACCACCTTGTTTTTGATTTAAAAACCGCGAAATACGTTGTTTGAATTCCTTTAAAAAATTGGGGGAAAATGTATCTTCCTTTATAGTATATGGCCCTTTTTCTCGTAATCAGGGCTTTTTTCCGTCGTAGGCTGCGGGCGCTGGGAGGAAATTTAAAGTGAGAAATGATTCCATCCGAAAGTATTTTATGAATATAAATGATTGTTCTTTGCCCGGAAAAAAATCTGTATATTTCTGGCCGCGTCACATTCTTCCGTTTAGGGTGATTCCCTCCAGACTTCCCGTTTTTTACGCTTAGCCGAAACCTATAAAAATTTAAAGATAAGATTTTTTTATTTTTGGTAAAATAGGGGGATGAGAAAGGGGGTGTGGATTCGGGGAGACAGAACTCGAAGTCAACCACGCTTGAAGCGGTCGCCGTTTCTCTAAGCGTTTTTCTTATCGGCTGCGAATTTATTATTTAGGCTTAATGCTAAAACGCGTTGCTGTAGTAATATATTACGGTTGCGAAGACGCTTGGCGTTTATCAGCAAACAAGGGGGATACTAATGGTGAGCGGGGGGAGGTGCAAGTACTAGGCCTAAGCCCAATGCGATTTTCCACCGAGTCGCCCGTTTACAACGCTGGTTACCGAATGGCGTCGTTATTTTAAAAACATGATAGCTCGCGTTGTTGGACAATGTTTTTGGACATACCGGATTTGATCCTCCAGGCGTAGTCTTTAGCGGAAAATTGCGGCGGTAGTAATTTCGATTTAGGTAAGTTATATATCCCTTTATTTAACGCTATTTACGGAAAATAAACGACCAAACTGGATTATGTTAGGTCTGCCCTCTACCGTGACCTTCAAACTGTCAACCAACATGGAAGAGGTCTATTCAGAAAGTCAGTGGAAATTGCTTTCCGCTATCTTTGAAAGACTGACTTCCTATACGTCACCGTCGTAGGATATTATCCTAACTGATTACGTCATAGCTTCTACCACTGTCCCAAGCTTAAAGGGAGTAAGACCATGGTGGATTAATGAATTTCACAATTTCGTTGCCCAGGTTTAACAGAAGCTACGAATGATTAGCGATAGTTTAAAATAGTGTTGTAAGTCGGAAAAGTTGCCGGAAAATGACATAGGCCTTTTTTCCGGAAAATTTTCCGTATTTTTCCGAAAAAAATTAAAAAAGTTTTCATTCCATGATTAGTCTAATATATTGTTTGCAAATTTAAATAAAGCGCAATTTTCGCCTCATGTTTTCGAATCTAAAAGTAAAACTAAACCTCTAGACTAGTTTAAACTGATTAACAATGTAACACTATTAATGTTTTGTAGTTTGTTTACTGTTATTAGACATTTTATATCGATAAAACATTACAAACCCTTAAAAAGTAATTTATGTTTCAATTCTTTATTTTTCCGATTTGCGGAAAATTTCCTGGAAAATTTTCCGCATTTTATTTTTCCGGAAAATTAACAACACTAGTTTAAAACCAGTCGTAACGCGTATTTGGAGACGAGTTTTATTTAGTTCACACTCCCTTTAAGGGAAGACGGTGGAACTGACGACGTTATGTCGCGGGGGAAGTGAGGAATTTCCGCACCCTGACTTTCGGAATCGATTTATTAAAGTCATTAACGAAGTTCAAAATCTGTTGGATTTGATCGTTTGCTAGCCTTAGTGCGAACTAGATCCAAATGCTCTACGCAACGTTATGTTCCGATGGAAAAGATGGTAAAATTGACTAATACGGCATTTCCCGAAGGTTAATTTGAAAGCTCGGCAAATAAGCGTTGCTTGGCGTTTTATCATGCCCCGTAGCACCGGCGGTTCTGGTTCGACCGACTGCGGGTCAATATGCCTCGCTGGCTCCGGGTACTCGCTGTCCAACCCAACTCGTAAATCGCACTCGAATAGGCGCGAATGTACTAGCATCACCTGGCGCTTTTAGGCGTAGGACGTCCAACGGAGTTCCACTCTTCACCGCCAGGAACGCGTCGACTAGACCCCTCCCGCAACCTCGGAAGCTACCGTCAAATGGACGCGAAAACGATATTAGGAAATCGGAACCTTCCGCGTGGTCGAATCGGGAGGGAGTTCATGCTAAAATCGAATTATCGGCGACACACCACCTTCCGGGGAAAGTGGCTCTTTTAGCGAAGGGGCGGCGATATCACTCCTGGTCCGACGAAAGACCCCCTTCATTCCTCCGGGGGAAATGCCGCGTCCACGAGTAGTGGCTGTTGGACGGGATGTCCTTTTTTCGACGCGGGTAATATCTTAGTCGTCCGTGTCTTTGGCAAACTTCCTGGCTCTTTCGGTAAGGGGCGCCTCGGAGGTTCTTTGATTTTTTGCTCTCCCACCTTGAAATTGGCGCCCACATAGCGCGTATCTTGGCGGTGGAAAAGTGGAATTTGGCGCCCAGCTAACCGCGAAAAAGTGGAAATTCCTTTAATTCATTTATTGAACGTACGCTCTCGTTCCGAAAACGAGTCAACTATGGTTCTCGGTCTTGGTCTAAAGACGTTCGCCGATACCGAGTTTTTTCACTTTCTCAGACTTTACAGTATCGCCAAAATGTCGTTAAGATACGCTGGTGTTCTTTGCTCTCTACACCTCGGTTTCTTTATTAAATTTTCTATTCGCGTTGGGTTCTTTGTTTGAAGTTGTATCTACACCCTCGCGAAATATGGGTTTTTGTACGTTTGCTTTAACGTCACGGTTTCGGGGTTTGCCTTACATTTTTATTTCCCCGCGGGCTTAAATTAAATTTATTTTTAAATTTAACTTTAAAATTTAATTTCCTTTTGGAAAACACTCCTGCCCCGGAACAACTTTAAACTTATATTTTAATCTGGTCTGTGTTCGTTGTGACTCTGGCATTTGAATTTGACTTTCTGTCGTTTCGAATTTAGGATCTAGAGAGTCGTTGTCGCCATACTTACGTGTTTTACGGACTTCTTCTTTAGATATACTGAAATTTCAGACTTTTCGGTTATTTTTAGGGAAACTCCGATAAGATATCGATACGTTTTAAAGGCATTTATTCTCAACTTTTCAAGACGCGCGTTTTTGTTTCCCGACCCACCCTCCTACTTCAATAGCTTACATTTTGGTATGGATCTATTCCAGAGTTTTTCAATAAAATAATCCCTGTTTTGCTTGCTGGAAAAAACCAATATTTTCGTTGGAAAAGCCGATTTTATCGGTCATAACACGTTTTCCGTTTACGACTCATCGACGCGAGCGGGAAATTGACCGATAGATGGCCACTCAAGCCTGTAGGAACTAACACTCTCCCGAAACTCTAGGCGAAAAGGCATCATTCTCACTGCCGAGCGCCATCTAACGTAATCTTTCTTCCCCACTTGACCCGCCAAAAAGCAGCGCCTATATTTATATCTTGTTGACGAGGCGCCGATACAAATTCCAATAAATTTATACCATAAGCCGCTCTCACTCTTGGTTTTTGCCCAAAGATAGAGAAATTGTCATGGGTGGTATAAAAAATTACGATGATAACGTGGTTTATTGTCACCAGGTAGGACGCGGGAAGTTAGAAATTGAGTGAAATCTGCGCCGGGTTCTTTAAGGGGGAGTATATAGATGAAGATCTCCACACGAGGGCGCTATATTTCAGCAACGCTCTTTCGCTGTTTTGCCGCCATGTTCCGCTTTTCGAAATGGGCTCTCGGAAAATGAAGTGGAAGAGCGTGTTTCTGGCATATTGACGAATTGGGGACGAAATTCGCGCCAGTTCCGGATCGATTCCATTCGGTTCTCACTTGGCTGCGAGGAATTAGCTATAAAAATTTAACACTTAAGTCCGTCTTTAATCCCAGAGCGCAGCAGGGGCGTCATTGGGAGTTATGAAGCGGGTATATCCCCGGAACGGCGCCAGAGCCCTGGAAAACTCCGTGATGCAGGGATGACTTAAAAAACCGGACTTGACAGGACAAACTCGGGGAGACTACACGCGAGAAATAATAGAACATTAAAATATTATAAACCAAGCTGTACACAGAAAAAAGGCAAAGCCTACTTAATCTCTAATTTTACATAAATAAATTACACTAATAAATAAAATCATTTTTAAAGATAAAACCATTTAGAATGCATAGTGTTTTAAGTCGGAAAGTGACCGCTCGGGCCTTTCTTACGGAAAATGTTCCGTAATTTTCCGAAAAAAAAAAGTTTTCATTCCATGATTCGTCTAATATATTGTTTGCAAATTTAAATCTAAAAGTAAAACTCTAGACTAGTTTAAACTGATTAACAATGTAACACTATTAATGTTCTGTAGTATGTTTACTGATATTAAACATTTTATATCGATAAAAAGTTAAAAACATAAAAAACCCTTAAAAAGTAATTTGTTTCAATTTTTAATTTTCCCGATTTGCATCGGGAAAATATATTTTATAAATCCGAAAATATTCCTACCCAGTGAAAATTTTACATTTAATAATCATCTAGGCTATTACCCAAGGCACTACCTTAGTAACCTTAGGCCCAAGTCATCAAACGGCTTTTACTTCCATTATTCAGGGGCCCGGGTTACAATGCGTAGGAGGATGGTGGCAAGCCCTTCATCCCACGCGAGCCAACAGCTTCCATCAATTGGCTCAGAAATACGCGAGGTTATTGTTTAGCCATAAAGTGATGTACGCTCCAGCAGTTTTTGCCCATAGTAAACCGCTTAAACGTTTAATTTTTATGGCGTAGGTAGTTACTTCTCTCGTTATAAATATTATAAATTTCTACTAATAAACGTCCCAAAAATATACAACCCAAGAATGGAAAATCATATTCGTCGCTGCATTCATTGACCTCTGAACTTTCGATAAAAAAATCAGATGATCGGATAATACGTCAATTTCCACTCGAGGGAGTTCCTTCCTTTGGTGTAAATCACTAAATCACCCCGAAACAACGCCTTTTTGACATTTCAAGTGAAATTGATGTATTAGAGTTACGTCCGTTTGTTATGAATTTTTCATAACTTTTGGGATAACTTTTAGAGCGTTGGCTCAGGCGTACTTGTTTACAAAGAGTATTTGATCTCATCTTAGGGAGACGAGGCGTATAACTTTCGAGGCAGGGATATTCAACGTTGTAATTCCACCTCGATTCGTCAGATAACCTTATCGCGGGGAGTTTCGGCTCTGATTACAATACGCTGTGAGGGGGATTTCTGGACTATCTCTTCGCAATGTTGCGAATCGCGGAATCATAGAGCGTAGTTCCGATTTGGCCCTGCTGCGTAGCCATGAAGTTCATATCCATTTACTAATTACCGAAAGTTACTTAATTCAATTTATTGCCATTCCAGACACAAGAGTTTTAATTGCTTTATCTACCCTAGTGTTCAAAAAACTAAAAGGCCACGGTGCTCTTTTGTTTAAAAAAATAAAAGGCTAGGGTGTTCCTTTGTTCAATGAACTAAAAGGTCGTGGTGTTCCTTTGTTCAAAGAACTAAAAGGTCGTGGTGTTCCTTTGTTCAAAGAACTAAAAGGTCGTGGTGTTCCTTTGTTCAAAGAACTAAAAGGTCGTGGTGTTCCTTTGTTCAAAGAACTAAAAGGTCGTGGTGTTCCTTTGTTCAAAGAACTAAAAGGTCGTGGTGTTCCTTTGTTCAAAGAACTAAAAGGTCGTGGTGTTCCTTTGTTCAAAGAACTAAAAGGTCGTGGTGTTCCTTTGTTCAAAGAACTAAAAGGTCGTGGTGTTCCTTTGTTCAAACAACTAAAATTTCGTGGTGTTCGTTTGTTCAAACAACTAAAATTTCGTGGTGTTCGTTTGTTCAAACAACTAAAATTTCGTGGTATTCCTTTGTTCAAAGAACTAATAGTGCTTGGTGTATATTTGTTCAAAGAACTAATAGGTAATGGTGTACCTTTGTTCAAAGAAATAAAAGTGCGTGCTGTATATTTGTATACCTCTAGATATACTTAACTCTCTTGGGTGAATTTGCTGTCACAGAGGTAATAGTAATATTTCGAGTTATTTTGTTCGAAAATATCTTTTATTGCGATTTTAGTAAAAAGAAAACGCAAAAGGAAATGCCAAAATTTCATCGATAAACGTATTTTTAAAATAGCTCCGTTTGTAGACCTTTTTCTCCGCTACATTATCTGACGGTATGGTTTCCACGCAGCCAAAGCTCTAGCGATTTGGATGGGCTGTCCTTAAGAAAGTGGTCTGTCGACAGTTGTAAAGTGTATTCCCCACTCTAAACTCTATACGTGCGTGGCTTTTTTGGGCAATTGAGAAGCTGTCAAACTTTAAATTGGAGGGAAAACTATGCTCTCTCATATTCACGCGGATTTTCGTTTCTTCAGAATTTACAAACTTGTCACGGCTCTGGGAAATAAGTTTCCGTTTTATTTCGATCAAATCTATCCGCGAGATGTCTGTGGCGGGGAGCGATGCTTTACCTCATTTGCAATTGGCGCTATTTACATTTTCCGCCCGGAGCAAACACCCCAGCTTACAATTAATGCTTGTTTGTCCGCCCCGAAACCTTTATTAAAGCACACTTGGAAGCTGGAACATCCTCTGACCGTCGGCGTCGCCGGATATTAGAATTTGCTGGGACTAGACCGTATTTTTTTCCCATCACACGCATCCAGCGCGTGATCTTCGATGGTTGGCTTGTCGCTCGCGGGGTCAAACTGGGTTCCCCGCCAGCAACAGCCTTCAACACGTCTCACTCCTCGTTTTTAAGCGTCCTATATTGGTGTGTCCACGTTCCCTCCCTCCCTCCCTCGCTTTCCCCGAATCCTATCTCGGCTGGGGGTTAAGGAAATTAATCAATATAGGCTCTGAGCCATCTATCAAGCAATGGGGAATCCGAAAATAGACGAGGCGATGGGAACGCCAAGATCCGCTGTAGAAAGTTTCGGGCCAGGATTTGGGTCATCCACTTCCTTACTATCCATACGCGGTGCAGTTTTTAGCGGCCTTGTAGAAGGATTGATATCCACGATAGTATATTTCCCAGAGGCAAAACTTATGGTCTGTAAAGTTTCGTTTGCGTTTCTGAATTTAGGTACGGACGGTCAAAGGATTTAGTCGAATGTGCGATACAACTGTACTTTTTCGGAGGTTTTCTAGATTTTCTGAAATTTGTTTAGTCCGTTTTAAGCAGTTTTGGACTCTTTTAGTGGTTTTTTGGGACCTTGTGTAGTTTTGATGGTTTTCCCGATTTTCTGAAAATGGTTTAGTCCGTTTTTGGCAGTTTTGGACACTTTTAGTGGTTTTTGGGACATTGTGCGGTTTTGACGGCTGGTTCGATTTACTGAAAATCTAGTTCGTTTATGGAATTTTGGGACACTGTGGTTTTGACGCTTTTCTCGATTTTCTGAAATTTTTTATGATTTAGTCCGTTTTTGTCCAGTTTGAACACTTTGTGGTTTTTGGGACATTGTGCGCTTTTGGCGGTTTTCTCGATTTTCTTAAATTTTGGGGTGGTTTGGTCCTTTTTTGCAGTTTTGGACACTTATTGGATTTTAAGACATTGTTTGAATGATCTTTCGTGGTTTTGGAACAATTCAAAGAATCACGAAAAAATAAGCTACTTAGGCATAAAAACTGCTCAAAGAATCACGAAAATGAGCTACTTAGTCATAAAAACTGCTCAAAGAATCACGAAAAATGAGCTACTTAGGTATAAAAACTGTTCAAAGAATCACGAAAATGAGCTACTTAGTCATAAAAACTGCTCAAAGAATCACGAAAAATGAGCTACTTAGTCATAAAAACTGTTCAAAGAATCAACGAAAAATGAGCTACTTAGGTATACAAACTGTTCAAAGAATCACGAAAAATGAGCTACTTAGGTATAAAAACTGTTCAAAGAATCACCAAAAATGAGCTACTTAGGTATAAAACTGTTCATAGAATCACGAAAAATGAGCTACTTAGGCATAAAAACTGTTCAAAGAATCACGAAAATGAGCTACTTAGTCATAAAAACTGCTCAAAGAATCACGAAAAATGAGCTACTTAGGTATAAAAACTGTTCAAAGAATCACGAAAATGAGCTACTTAGTCATAAAAACTGTTCAAAGAATCACGAAAAATGAGCTACTTAGGTATAAAAACTGTTCAAAGAATCACGAAAAATGAGCTACTTAGGTATAAAAACTGTTCATAGAATCACGAAAAATGAGCTACTTAGGTATAAAAACTGTTCATAGAATCACGAAAATGAGCTACTTAGTCATAAAAACTGTTCAAAGAATCACGAAAAATGAGCTACTTAGGTATAAAAACTGTTCATAGAATCACGAAAAATGAGCTACTTAGGTATACAAACTGTTCAAAGAATCACGAAAAATGAGCTACTTAGGTATAAAAACTGTTCATAGAATCACGAAAAAGGAGCTACTTAGGTATAAAAACTGTTCATAGAATCACGAAAAATGAGCTACTTAGGTATAAAAACTGTTCATAGAATCACGAAAAATGAGCTACTTAGGCATAAAAACTGTTCATAGAATCACGAAAAATGAGCTACTTAGGTATAAAAACTGTTCATAGAATCACGAAAAATGAGCTACTTAGGCATAAAAACTGTTCATAGAATCACGAAAAATGAGCTACTTAGGTATAAAAACTGTTCATAGAATCACGAAAAATGAGCTACTTAGGCATAAAAACTGTTCATAGAATCACGAAAAATGAGCTACTTAGGTATAAAAACTGTTCATAGAATCACGAAAAATGAGCTACTTAGGTATAAAAACTGTTCATAGAATCACGAAAAATGAGCTACTTAGGTATAAAAACTGTTCATAGAATCACGAAAAATGAGCTACTTAGGCATAAAAACTGTTCATAGAATCACGAAAAATGAGCTACTTAGGTATAAAAACTGTTCATAGAATCACGAAAAATGAGCTACTTAGGCATAAAAACTGTTCATAGAATCACGAAAAATGAGCTACTTAGGTATAAAAACTGTTCATAGAATCACGAAAAATGAGCTACTTAGGCATAAAAACTGTTCATAGAATCACGAAAAATGAGCTACTTAGGTATAAAAACTGTTCATAGAATCACGAAAAATGAGCTACTTAGGCATAAAAACTGTTCATAGAATCACGAAAAATGAGCTACTTAGGTATAAAAACTGTTCATAGAATCACGAAAAATGAGCTACTTAGGTATAAAAACTGTTCAAAGAATCACGAAAATGAGCTACTTAGTCATAAAAACTGTTCAAAGAATCACGAAAAATGAGCTACTTAGGTATAAAAACTGTTCAAAGAATCACGAAAAATGAGCTACTTAGGTATAAAAACTGTTCATAGAATCACGAAAAATGAGCTACTTAGGTATAAAAACTGTTCATAGAATCACGAAAATGAGCTACTTAGTCATAAAAACTGTTCATAGAATCACGAAAAATGAGCTACTTAGGTATACAAACTGTTCAAAGAATCACGAAAAATGAGCTACTTAGGTATAAAAACTGTTCATAGAATCACGAAAAATGAGCTACTTAGGTATAAAAACTGTTCATAGAATCACGAAAAATGAGCTACTTAGGTATACAAACTGTTCAAAGAATCACGAAAAATGAGCTACTTAGGTATAAAAACTGTTCATAGAATCACGAAAAATGAGCTACTTAGGTATAAAAACTGTTCATAGAATCACGAAAATGAGCTACTTAGTCATAAAAACTGTTCAAAGAATCACGAAAAATTAGCTACTTAGGTATAAAAACTGTTCATAGAATCACGAAAAATGAGCTACTTAGGTATACAAACTGTTCAAAGAATCACGAAAAATGAGCTACTTAGGTATAAAAACTGTTCATAGAATCACGAAAAATGAGCTACTTAGGTATAAAAACTGTTCATAGAATCACGAAAAATGAGCTACTTAGGTATAAAAACTGTTCATAGAATCACGAAAAATGAGCTACTTAGGTATACAAACTGTTCATAGAATCACGAAAAATGAGCTACTTAGGTATAAAAACTGTTCATAGAATCACGAAAATGAGCTACTTAGTCATAAAAACTGTTCATAGAATCACGAAAAATGAGCTACTTAGGTATACAAACTGTTCAAAGAATCACGAAAAATGAGCTACTTAGGTATAAAAACTGTTCATAGAATCACGAAAAATGAGCTACTTAGGTATAAAAACTGTTCATAGAATCACGAAAAATGAGCTACTTAGGTATACAAACTGTTCAAAGAATCACGAAAAATGAGCTACTTAGGTATAAAAACTGTTCATAGAATCACGAAAAATGAGCTACTTAGGTATAAAAACTGTTCATAGAATCACGAAAATGAGCTACTTAGTCATAAAAACTGTTCAAAGAATCACGAAAAATGAGCTACTTAGGTATAAAAACTGTTCATAGAATCACGAAAAATGAGCTACTTAGGTATACAAACTGTTCAAAGAATCACGAAAAATGAGCTACTTAGGTATAAAAACTGTTCATAGAATCACGAAAAATGAGCTACTTAGGTATAAAAACTGTTCATAGAATCACGAAAAATGAGCTACTTAGGTATAAAAACTGTTCATAGAATCACGAAAAATGAGCTACTTAGGTATACAAACTGTTCAAAGAATCACGAAAATGAGCTACTTAGTCATAAAACTGTTCAAAGAATCACGAAAAATGAGCTACTTAGGTATACAAACTGTTCAAAGAATCACGAAAAATGAGCTACTTAGGTATAAAAACTGTGACCCGTTAGAGGAGCTAAGACGTTTAACACCGCTGAACAAGCCACTTCAGTCGTCGAAACTCAAGTCAAACAGTCGGTGTTTAAAGAAGTCGGTAAAACCACCTCCGTCATTTTCATCTCGAAATTAATTCCCTTTTTCGCAGAATTCCGCTTAATTTTTTTGCTCGGAAACTGGTCGAGTAAAAGACTAGTGAAGTCCATTTTAAAATTGCAACAGTCAGCCTCGAAGTTTTACAAGTTTAATCGGCAACAAGATCGAATTGGATGAGATAACGATTCGTGGGGGAAAAAGAACCTAAGACATCTTATTTTTATACAGGGACCCCTCATTTCCTCGCAATGGATCGTTTCTCGTCATTAGGCGCTCATTGCAACGTTGTAACTCGAACTTTTACGTAACTTCGCTGTTCGGGACATAGTCGCCTCACCGGTTGGATCCAATTCACACTGTCACGTTTATTGATGAGGAATACTTTTTCTTGCTAGGACAATACTTTCTGTACTCGCTTAAAAATATTTAGGCTTCTCGAATTTCTAAACGCGTAAACGCTGTTGTATAAAACCCGGTTTTGATTAGACAAAAAAGTGCTTAAAAGTTATCTTATCCGCGCTCTGCAGTATTCGCGTGTTATTAAAATTTCTCACAATTCGCGGTTTTTGAAAATATATTCCCAACCAGTGCCGGATTAAGGACTAGGCCTATGGGCCCCCACCAACAGAAGGCCCCCAGCACTGACGAAATCCATGGATTTTTCACTGATTCGGTTTAAGAGAAAAGCATAGCAGGCTTGTTGCTTTATTATTTGAAAATTCATTATTCTCGTGACATAAGCTCAGTTTCGGGACACGCGAATTTTGCGTTTTTACGCTTTCCTTACATAGGCCCCCACCAACTTAGTGCCCCACCTTCAATAAATCCGATACTGGTACCAGCATTAATCTATTTAATTAAATAGATTCATGTATTTATTTAATATTATTATTAGAATAGTTATTATTATAATAAAATTACAGCGGAGCATTTATTATTTAATAATAACATGGCTCTCGTAAACTATCTTGCGCTAAAATAGGCACGCCCCACGTTCTCTCGGAGTATACTGCGGCTAATGTTAGAGTTAAATATTCATGGCTTAAATAGAATCATGGTACTAGTGGAAAGCCCTACTTAAGGGCGTCAAAAAGAGCTCTCAAAGATGTTCGTTTCGGGGGAAATGGTCTTTTGCATTTAGTTGCCTTCGCAATTCGGTGGATAAAAAAGGAAGTACTCGAAATGACGTCACGTCATTCCCTCGTTTATCGTCGTGTCCGCTAGGTGGTAGCGCGAGCGTTAATGCGTACCCTTTACTCGACGGTGTTCGTTGAATCCCCCCATGAAGATAATTGCGTTTTTTTGTGCCTTTAATTTGACCGCCCACTACGCTTTGTTCCTCCTTTCTCTAACTTAATTTACCCCCCCCCCCCGTCTTCAATTCGACCATCTGTCGTTGGGTGTCGTTTCTATTGTTTTCTTTGCCTTACTTCTAATCCTTCCCCATTTATTCCTTTCCTTCAGAATGGACGCTTTTTTCCCCCGGAACTCCCATTATTAATTTCGGAGATGCGTATGCGTTTATTGAATGTGTTGTAGTCGCCGTAGCTGATTTTCATTCTCTATGTAACTCGCTTTTAACACTGTTAAATGGCAACAGAATATGATCATAAGTAACATAATAAACATAAGTATGGCACAGAACGTTTTTTTTTAAAATTGTTTTACAGAAAGTTAGATACATAATATTTCAGGCCCACCCAACCCATTAAGCACCGGTTAATGATATTCTGTCGTGGAGTGATTGCGAAATAGGATGTTTCCGAACAGGAAACTCGTCCTTTCCTACTGTTTCCGTTGGCAAAATAGTTGGTTAGTTTGATGGCGAGAAATACAGGCCTACACGCGTTCAGGTTTGAAATTAAAAAAAAACTCACTTCTGAATTGGAGCCAGTGTTTATAATAGTTATTTTTATTTTCCGATTCAATGATAATAATCAGCTAAGCTAAAACCCAAGGCACCCCCAAAAGGCCTAATTGATCAAGCGACTTTTGAAGCCATTAATTCAGGTGGCTGGGTTACAATGCATAGGAGGGTGGTGGCCAGCCATCAGCTCCCTACACTAACTATTACCGTTAACCTCAACAAGTTTTTTATGGAAGGGGAAACCCAAGAGCTCGGGGGAAAATCCCTTAAACTAGTGGGGAGAGAACTTGCAAACTCAACGAGGAAGGAGTTGTTCCGAGTTTTCACCCAGTGCCACAAGCTGCGAGGCGAAAGTGCTAATCACTCCGACACCCCACTTTTGATTCATCATTATTTTCCAAAAGTAAGCGTCATTTACACTTTTGAAAGCATTTAAATTTTCAATAGACCTGGGCTGGTCCGTCGAACAGGCTGACGGTGGACCGTCGGCGATTTTACGGGCATCCTCCAAATACTAGGAACAGTTCGCGGAGAGTTTTCAGTCCGTCGGTACATAATGGCTTACGTTGTCATTGGCGAAACAGACTACCATTAAAAAATTTGCATCGGGTGAATAGGAAGTGTCATACTTATGTTTATTATGTTACTTATGATGTGATTAGTATCAGTTTGTTGGTTTCGATAAAGATGAAAAATCGCACGACCAGAAGTACAATATTTTAAGAAAGTATTAATCTCCTGATACTGCTAACGTTATTCGCTTGTAACATGTACTTTCACTTCGCAGGCTGTTGTATCGAGATTAGATAAATATACCTTCGGCGGTGTAATTTGTGGCCGAACAGAAATTCGTCGAACTATGTAAGAGCTCAGAGATGAGGGTTGATGAGGGTGTGATAAGATATTTTACAGTCATTGTTTGGACCCTGAAACCCTCGTTGTCCACACCACTGATTTGGGCACATTTTCACTCGCAATGGAATGTGCATGGATCCTCCGAAAGAACGCGTTTCATGTTAAACTTGCTGAGGTTAACGGTGATAGTGAGTGTAGGGAGCTGTTGTCTCGCGTGTCAATAGTTAATCATTAGTTTAGTTGAGCAAATCTGTTAATATTAGAATATGTTCATAATTATAATCATTTATGCAATAGATCATCAACATCAATTAACTGAATTTTACCAGAATATTTTTTTAATAAAGCAGGTGAGTTAGTGTCTACGGTTTGTAACTTTACGAGATTATAGATTTTTGAACCTAAACAGTTAATTTGTCTTTTACCAATTGAATTGATATACTTTATTTTTATTATATTGCTTCATATATATTATTAGTAATTTGCAAAAACAATTGTATTGCATGTGACCCCTCCTACCTAAGCATAGGCTTGTGTTTTTGACCACTTAATCAAAAATAAGATTTTTTTCCTTATTTTACCCAAAAATGTTCCAATTTACTCAAACTTGATGAACTTTACCTAAATGTGGTCCAAACTACCCATTTCGTGATTTTAATTTTTTTTTAAATTTTCCAATGCTTTTTTAAATTAAGATTTTTTTGTTTTAAGCGGTCAAAAACATTTTCGTTTGCCATGGCAAATCGAATGGGTAGTGCAACGTCTCCTTTTGGGAAATTTCGTATCTCATATAGGTCTACATTACGCACATCTTTGAACAAAATCGGCAATAAACACCTCGGGTTACTCTCCTTGTCAGTATTTAAAATGTTGTATAGCTGAACTGTTTTAATTTGGTATTTTAACTTATAAAATTAATATTTAAGTGTAGAACAGCCTCTCGTTTAGTGACTTAAATAATTTTGACAGTTCGGACCCCCGGAGCTAAACAAGTTGGGCAGGTGCCCAAACTACCCTTTAGTTAGGACCTTAAAATATAATTCAATGATGTAATTGTTAAAACAGAAACGTTCAGCTTAAACGAAAAAGAGGCTTTTACTGTATTCTTCCCCCTTAAACGCCTGGTACAGTGTAACTTTTATTGAGACTTGTCCGACTTTTTTTATTCCATTGTTTTTTGTGGCATCGTGGAAGAAATGGGAATGGGAGGTATTAGAAACAGGCAATGCTGGCTCGCAAAGAGTCGTCCGAAGACTATTATAGGCGCGACAGAGTAGCGCGATATCGGTAGCAGCTGGGCTCCATCCTCATTAAGCTGTTACTTTCGCGGCTAGAACCTAGATGGCTCTGGAGACAGTGCGCTGGGAATACGTATTTTTGTCGTAGCGTGGGCTTTTTACTGCCGGTAAAAGAGAGTGCTGACTTCTGTATTTGTTGGGAGAAGAGGAAGGCCCGAGTAAACGCCGCGATATATCAACGTATCCCGCGCTATTGACCGTCGGATGTCGCTGTTTTTCATTCCTCTACTTACTTACATACCGCCCTCTATCCGCGGAAAGGCAAATACATTAGAAGGGCGGTTTTCCGTTTGTCTTTTTCCGCTTCTCGCTCTGCACGCCCTCTACGTATAAGCGTAGACTTTATTATTTCTGCTTTGAAATATTGGCCGCGGTATTTCTTACCCCCGTAGATACTAAATCGTACATGTATTTGTCAGGCATCCCAAAGTTTGGTTTACTTTGCTTTATTCGAAGCTAGACCTTTAAAATTCTTTTTAAAACGTCTCAATATTAAATGTTATTTTTTCAGAGGCTATTTGAATGAAAAACCGTGGATTATTATTTACCTCTCCAGGAAACGCGAAAGACTTACAGTCGCTGGCGTTATTTTTTTTTATTGACTACTATATTGAGCACTTATTGACAAGGGTCGTGCAGAGACATTTCGGGCCCGGGGCAAATTGACATCGCTGGCCCTTCTTAACTGAAATTTTCAAAGGGGTGCTGGTGAAGGGCTCGGTGATAAGCCCCCATCGTGCCGGACTCCCATCGTGCCGGACTCCCATCGTGCCGGACTCCCATCGTGCCGGACTCCCATCGTGCCCGGTCCCCATCCTGCCCGGTCCCCATCCTGCCCGGTCCCCATCCTGCCCGGGCTCCCATCCTGCCCGGGCTCCCATCGTGCCGGACTCCCATCGTGCCGGGTCCCCATCCTGCCCGGGCTCCCATCCTGCCCGGGCTCCCATCGTGCCGGACTCCCATTGTGCCGGACTCCCATCCTGCCCGGTCCCCATCCTGCCCGGTCCCCATCCTGCCCGGGCTCCCATCGTGCCGGACTCCCATCGTGCCGGACTCCCATCCTGCCCGGTCCCCATCCTGCCCGGTCCCCATCCTGCCCGGTCCCCATCCTGCCCGGTCCCCATCCTGCCCGGGCTCCCATCCTGCCCGGGCTCCCATCGTGCCGGACTCCCATCGTGCCGGGCTCCCATCGTGCCCGGTCCCCATCCTGCCCGGTCCCCATCCTGCGCGGTCCCCATCCTGCGCGGTCCCCATCCTGCCCGGTCCCCATCGTGCCGGGCTCCCATCGTACCGGGCCCCCATCATGCCGGGCCCTCTAAAAAGCAAACTTGTGGGCCCTTTTCCGCCAGGCACCAGGGATTTCGCTGCCCCCTCCTCTGCGCGGCCTTGTGGAAGCACTGCAATTTCCAACTTGAAAGCGTCTAAAATAATTTGTATATTCAGTCGCAGGCGGTTGGATCGGATTTCGGCGTCGTAATATCCCTCTTTTAATAAGTTTGGAATCCTCTAAAGCGCGCGGCGCTTTGTTTACCGTCGCTCTAGGTGCCATCGAAGATAAAACGGGCGTTTGGGACGTCGTCATTTCCGCGTGCCGACAGTCGATTTCTGAAATGTCCAACTCGCCTCTAATGAGAGATCTTGTCTTCTACGCTTGTTTCCCCAGAAGCGCTCTTCCAACCCAAAGAGTGCCGTCCTTGTTTCAACAAATCGCCCGATTATCGCGACCCGTTTCTCCGTAGTCCCCCTAAATACCGTTGGAAGACCTTTTCTATTCATTCATTTCTCTCTAATATGACCCGTTCCCCTCTTCCCGAGTTCGCGACATTCGTTGTAAAAATGCTACTTATCCCACTTCCTTCCCCGGAATAGATTAATTTGTTTCACGGAACGTCACCTCTCTCGAATAAGGGTTAAGGCCGTAAATTCAACCTTTAGCGCGCGTATTTTAATCGTATTTTGGTCGGCTAAATTTATGGATTTTTCGCTCATTGCCCATTTTAAGGTTGCGACGGAATTTGTTATTGCAACGCGTTAAATGAATTTTTCCTCGGAGGTGCTAGAAATTTATTATTTAATTCCACTACGTTGATCACCCGCTTCGTCTTTCTCCATTTTTACAATAACACGCGCTTTGAGCCTCGTAATCCTGTAATATTACTGGTTTGATCGATGAATAATTTATAAGGATAAATGATTATATTTACACCAAAGTTTCCCAAATTCTTATCATCTTTTATGTACGTAAATTATATTATTAAGAACGCGTAAAAGTAACTAACATTGTAAGAACTATGAAAATATGAAATTCAAACTCGGGAAATTGACTGATGCCCTCTAGAACCGCGTAAAAATGAAGTAAATAAATTTGAATTTCTCATTATTATTTTTACAATTTAAAATTATAATGCTTCAGTCACCGTATGCAAATTACAAAATTATCTTCCCATTTTCGAATCTTCTATCAGAGCGAGATAAAAATATCCCACTTTTGCATTTTCCAGATGGCGCTAGAGACAGATTTTGAGGGCGTTTCCATTCAGTATAATGTTCTTAGTTTCTTCTACGCGTTCTTTATACTACTAAATCATTACTTGTTGTTTTCGACAATTTTTCTTATACTCGAATCGTATAGGTAAATCTTAGACCAAGAAACACAGGGACGTCGCACGATAGATATTTCGCACCCAAAGCTTCGTTGCGGTTGCCTATTCCCTATTTATCTAGCGCTGTGTCGCTAGTAGCGAAGGTGAGTCAATTTGTATTGGCTATTTGAGTCACGTGCACAGTCCTACAATCTGTCAGCACGTGGCCTGCAACAGCGTGGCACCAAAAAACGAAATTTCTGGTATGTTTTTTAATATTTGTGCCCCTAAAATATTAAAAAAATATTAAATAATTTAAAAACATGTAACTCTTAGCTGATTATTTTTATTTCAAGTTCTTTAAAAAACTTTATTTTTATCTCTCATGGATGGCGCCTATTGACTATTTGTATCACCTAACCCCCCTCTCCCTACCGCAGCCGCAACAAAGCCCCGCCGAAAAATAAAGCGTTGGGTATGCTATGAGTAGTGCTCGGAATTGTTTATTCATTATCCACAAATTTTCCGATTTATTTTAAAAACTTTGGTAAAAAGAATATCATTTTAACTTATTTAATTATGTTTTTACGCAACCAAGCATTTATTTGAATAAAAGTGGCATTTATTTAAATAATTGTTTGTTTTATTTAAATAATAGGCTTATTCACTTTCGATTATTTAAACATTTTACAATTTGTATTTAACTATTGGTTTTTTAAATAAATATTATTTAAATATCGCCGAGCTTATTTTATTCACGGATAAAAATTAATCGAAATCCGAGCACTAGCTATGAGCGAGACGTCCCTGTGTTACTGGTCTAAGGGTAAATAAAGTTAGTTAATCACTCGAAGTAGAATTACAAAGAAAAATTGTCTAGCCAAATTAAATGATTAAGTTTAATTAGATTAGTAAGTAGTTTTTTTCTCCTTCAAAAGCATATCTCCGTGCACTCGACTGTATTGTCTCCGAACGTACTTTTCATTTAATTATCGTAATGAGGTTTTTATCCGAACCGCGAAATTTTCTCTTTGGTCTTCGAGATTAATTTAGGGTAGGGAAACTTTTAGATTTTTCTCTCTCCGCCGAAGTATGCTTTTTACCTTTTCGCGGGCTCGCATTGTTCGAAAGTTCGCCGACGCCTTTGAAATCTATTCTTCTTCCGCCAGATTGGAGCTATTTCGTCGAATAAATTGGATTCTATTGAGGGGCTTGATCTCCTTCAAAACTTCTTTGTTTCGCTCTTTCGGAGCTACTATATCGAAGTCAGAATTTCTCAATAACTTTCCAATCTTATTTTCTCGAGAAGAATTTCGAGGAGTCATAAAGTGCCCAGTTGTACGACTTCTTTCAAATAAAGATCCCTTCAAATTGACTCGAATTGATTCCCCCAATCCGCAGATTGCACTTCAATATAGTTTATCACCTATGTTTGTTTGATTTGGCAATGTACGGAAACTGTGTTCTCTTAGGTAAAAGACGCGTTATTTTATCATTGAAAACGGTTGGTCTAATATTGGCCTACTAGCCCCTGTAGAAGTGTTCCAGCCGTTGCGCACCAGTGTACGCGTAAAAAGTTGACTACCAGGCTGTGACTTATGAGAATTTATAAAACTAAATATTTACGATTTAACTGTAGTCTGTCTATATTGAAAAACACTCTTAACTTATACTCAAGAGTGTTTTCAAAATATTACTTTAATATATTCCTAAAGATATTGAGTGCTTGATAAAAAAAACTGCCAATGAATGAATGTTTACCTGGTTGAAATTTCTGTATTTTTTGCCATATCAAAAATCAGCCCAACGTACCTTGTTAAAACCAGTAAAGGAAAGAATTCTAATTAGGAAGAAGATTAAAAGAACTCTAACGCGTAATAGGCCTAGAAGCGGGGAAAATTACGGTCGCTGGATACTTTTTGATCCTTTGGCTTTTTTAACTTTACCGCTGGAGAAAGTTGGACCAAAATCAGTAAGACATACCCTCCGAATTGTCAGTGGTATTAAAAGCAGGAAATAGGTAAAGTTTATTCTCAGTGAAATAGATAAGCGAGGCTGCGAGGCACGGTATGTAGTATAGGGGTTTAATCAAGGTTTCCAATCCTCATTAACGGTCCGGGGGTAGATGTTTCCTTTTCCGAGAGACCGTCAAAAAACCCCTCCCTCGCGCTAATCAGTCTTTCGGATGGGCTGCCTTTCATTAAGATCTTCCTCCTCTTGCCCAATTCTTAATGGAAATAACCTTTGCGTTTGCTCGGTGGCGCCAGTGGTGGCGGGTCGTACGCGAACGGGGGAAGGCAAAGGGCGTGTGAAATGTAGATTAGGCTTAAGGAAATACCTCGTTTCCACACCTGAGTTATGTACGTATCTTTCATTCTCAAACGTATTTCAACGCGTACGTGGCTTTGCAGCCTTGTTTTCCTTCTTAATTGCGCGTATTGATTTTACCATAAGTAACATAATAACATTAAGTATGACAATTAGCGAGATTTACAACCTAACTAATTTTCATAGTTATTGCGTAATCAAGATGTTTTCTCAGCACAGAGCCCTCTAGCGTCTAATATACGCGAGACTTCCGCTAAGCCGAATTATTTGGTTTCCGATAGATAGGCGGAATTGACGGATTTTGAAAAGACGTTTTAGCGCCGCGACACTACAGGTACATGTCTTGGGCACACAGCCTTCTTTGCGTGCTTTTTTGACCATAACATGTAGAGGTATTTTCACGTGCAAAATGAATTTTAAAAGCCGTCAATATTAGGCTAAAATGATAAAAATTAAAAAGTTATTCTCGGCGCCACGAGCTCATGTTTTTTTTATCAAGCGTGATTCGCACGCGGGCTTCTAAACAAAGCCAAATTAAGCCCCTCGCGACTCCAAAACGTGTTCTCCGATATTAGGCTTAACTTTCTATCAAAAAGTAGTCATCCAAAACGGTAAGTCGCGAGTGCAAGTCACAGCTTGAAGAGAGTATCAGTGCCGAAAAAAGGTTCGGTTAGAAAATTAGCATTCAAGCAATAGGAAGTGTCATACTTAATGTTATTATGTTACTTATGATTTTACCAAGTCCCTCCCTTCCTGTAGCTGCGAATCCCCGTGCTAACCAAGCGTGGAAACTTCTCTCCTGGGATTAAAAGGTCCAGTGCGGTGATTTTTTTTTTTAATTTCTAACCTATCTGGCATATTTCAAAAGGGTAAAAAATGAAAGGGTGACGAGGTATTTTTTTTTTGAGTCTATACATATCTTATTTGCATTTTATAATTTTAAAGGTGTTACGTAGGTCGTTTTATTGATTGCAGTGTGCACCGGCAATAAATACTTTCTTAATATTTTCTTTGCGTTACCCGTTTATACGTCACGCTGATTGTTGGTTGCTAATCAAAGCCCCTAGTTGTATTATAATGGTTAGTTTCAAAAATAATAATAGTAATAATAGAAATAATAATTATAATAATAATAATAATAGTAATATTAGTAATAACAATTATAATAATAGTAATTCAATTCAATTCAGACTGGTTTTATTTTGGGCAATAACATGTTATTCAACACCTTTTAATAATATTAATAATAGTAATAGTAATAATGTAATAGTAATAATAGTAATAATAGTAATAGTAATAATGTAATAGTAATAATAGTAATAATAGTAATAGTAATAATGTAATAGTAATAATAGTAATAATAGTAATATAATAGTAATAATAGTAATAACCTATGTTTATAACTTGTATTACAACGAGAGTTGTGACAAACAGATAACCAATATCTGCTTAACAAACTTCTCTAAAAGAGAGGAGGCTAAAGGCTGGTTCGCACGGGTAGTGTTTTCCTGATTATCTCGTTTTACCACTTGTTCTGGCGCCGGATTTTACCGCCGCCAGCGCTGCCAGTAAACGGGAAAACGGATAAAAAAATGTTTAAATATCTCTACTTTATTTTCCAGGTTTTTGGAAGAACTTTGAGCTCGACCAATCAGCGAGCGTTACGCTGTCACGTGATAAAAGGAGCGATTTTGAATGTCTTTGAAAGTAGGCTTACGAAATTTTACGTCTATCACCGTGACGGCATAACGCTCGCTGATTGGCCAAGCCCAACGCGCCTCAAAAAAAAGGATACCCGTTTTCTCGTTTACCGGTAGCGCTGCTGGTGGTAAAATGCGGAAAATTTTGTCCGTGTGTACAGTCATTTTCCCGCGCGCCAGAACACCTGGAAAAGGCGTTAAAACGAGAAAATATAGCAAACAACACTGCCCGCGTGTGAGCGTTGGCCCAAAACAACGAGATGATTCTCCGAAGCAAAGGGAACGGCTGCTAGGGACAAAGCCCGTATTTGCGAGTGCAAATGCGGGCTTTACAACCCTTATTTACTCTAACCATAAGTAACATAATAACAATAAGTATGACACTTCCTATTGCTTTAATGCTAATTTTCTAAACGAACCTTTTTTCGGCACTGATACTCTCTTCAAACTGTGACTTGGACTCGCGACTTACCGTTTTGGATGACTACTTTTTGATAAAAATTTGAGCCTAATATCGGAGAGCACGTTCTGGAGTCGCGAGGGGTTTGGCTCTGTTTTGAAGCCCGCGTGCGAATCACGCGTGATGAAAACCATGAGCTCGTGACGCCGAGAATAACTTTTTTAATTTTTATCATTTTAGCCTAATATTTACGACTTTTAATATTTACGGCGTGAAAATACCTCTACATGTTATGGTCAAAAAAGAACGCAAAGAAGGCTGTGTGCCCAAGACATGTACCTGTAGTGTCGCGGCGCTAAAACGTCATTTCAAAATCCGTCAATTCCGCTTATCTATCGGAAACCAAATATTTCGGCTTAGCGGAAGTCTCTCATATTTTAGACACTAGAGGGCTCTGTGCCGAGAAAACATCTTTGATTACGCAATAACTATGAAAATCAGTTTGGTTGTAAATCTCGTTAATTATCATACTTATTGTTATCATGTTACTTATGCTGTAACGTCTAGAAGTATTTTCAGGCTCTAAATTAATTTGAAAGCCACTAATTGCGATAACCATATTATCTTTTTTATACATTTTGAGTGGTTTTTTTTTCAGATAAATACGTCTTAATTGCGCAATATTGTCATTAGCAAGTTCGTTAATTAGTTAAAATAAGCATTTTTGACGTAACAAACGCCACTACGCTAACAACCGCTTTTAAGTAAATCGTTTGGTAATTTAGGAATGGACCTGTACGCAGCCACAATATTAGCAGATGAATAGAGCCAATTGCAAAGTGAACCGTTTTTACACACCATCCTAGGGGGTTTGTGTGTATTAGTTTCACCATAAGTAACATAATAACAATAAGTATGACAATTAACGAGATTTACAACCAAACTAATTTTCATAGTTATTGCGTAATCAAGATGTTTTCTCAGCACAGAGCCCTCTAGTGTCTAAAATGTGCGAGACTTCGCTAAGCCGAAATATCTGGTTTCCGATAGATAGGCGGGATATTAGGCTAAAATGATAAAAATTAAAAAAGTTTTTCTCGGCGCCACGAGCTCATGTATTTTTTATCACGCGTGATTCGCACGCGGGCTTCAAAACAAAGCCAAAGCCCCTCGCGACTCCAGAACGTGCTCTCCGATATTAGGCTTAAATTTTTATCAAAACGTAGTCATCCAAAAAGGTAAGTCGCGAGTCCAAGTCACAGCTTGAAGACAGTATCAGTGCCGAAAAAAGGTTCGGTTAGAAAATTAGCATTAAAGCAATAGGAAGTGTCATACTTATTGTTATTATGTTGCATGGTTTCACGTATGGTGTCCGCCGCAGCCACCGCCGGTGTTCGCACGGTTTATCGCGGTATACGTTAGAGGTACAAAGACACATGATACGACAATCGATTGCAAAAATCATGCCCTCACCGGCATTATTAAAATTTATGATATCGGGGCCCCGGAAGTGGAGCATTTTCCCATTTTAGTCATTTTGGGCGATTTTCAATTTAAATGTACATAATTTTTTTACATTAAGACTTTTATAAAGATATATTCCGTATAAAGTTGACCGTAGGGCTATTATCTGGACTCGATAGAGCCACATATGGCAAAATACGAACTGTCGTTTCAAAAGGGAAATTTCAAGACCACAGAGTGAGCGGGAAATAACTATCTAGGACATGCCTAGGCTGCGTCAACACAAGGAGTCTCTTATTTTTTCGTTCGCTTAGAAATGTGGAATGCGTCCTGGGACAAAGAATATAAGTTTTTGCCTTTTTTTTAAGTTTTATTTAACTTCTTAAATCTTGGGTCGATACAGCTAAGCGTAAGGCCAAGTAAAAATAACCTTATTCTTATCCTTATTACACACAATCCGTCAGGGATTTGTGTGTACTGGGCTCACGTACAGTGTAGCCGATGCCACCGCCGTATTCCACATAACTCTTCAACAATTAGGTCTAGAAGGGTCAGTGATATGTCAGTCGAAAGCATAGATCACGTCCTCACTAGCCCGTTATAAATTTTAAAAACCGGAGTCTAAGAAAATAATAATTTTTCCATTTTAGTGGTTTTTGGCGAATTTCGCCTTAAAATCTACGTACTTTTTTAAAATTAAGAGCGACTAAGTTGAGTATTATATTTTTAGTTAGTACTGATCATTTCGAACTACGTTTCCGGTTGCATTAAGAAATTTTTGTTTTATGTGAGATTTCCGGCCAATTCGCGGGACCCCACAACCCGCGTACGCCGTACGAGCTATGGTCATATTTGAATTTCGTGCCAATTGATACAGGCGCCATCTAACTCGTTCGCGTTTCGCTACCTTATTTGCAAATCCAGGTAACTCGAAAATTTCAGTTTGCCTAAAAATTTAATTTAATTAACGTGTTAGCGTTTCGTTACCTTATTTCCAAAACCAGGTAACTCGATCAAATTCGGTTGGTCTAAAAATTAATTTAAATTCAAGTGTTTGCATTTCGTTACTAAATTTATTTTAAAAAAATAACTCTAAAAATTCATTTTCGATAAAATTCCTCTTCGTTTTGTTAAATTAATGTACAAGATGATTAAACATTTGTTCAAATTTAAATTTAATATTTGAAATATAGTTATAACATCGGAGGGATTGTGTGTACTTAAATGTCCGTGACATCTCGTTTACTTATAGATTCTTGTGAAAAAATGTCCTTATCGTAGTCCAAATTTACAGGGTGGGTAGTAAAGCGCTAGATTTCTTAGTAATTTGGTAATGGTGGCAATAATTTTCTACATTACAGGGGTTGGGAGAAGGGAAGGTAGTGGCCCATTGATAAATGAGAGTCGACCCATTTGAACGGGCGAACTTCAATCGCCTTTCCCCTTTGCTCCGTGTCGGATCCCTTTTCCCGGTTCGCGAATCCGCCGGAATATTCGGCGCCCAATGTCACGCCGTAAACTGGGGTTAAAGAGCCAGTTGGGGTTAGGGCGATTGATTTTGTAAAGGACATTAACACCCTCCCTTCCATCTTCCATCCGCTCCTCCCGGGCCTCTCCGCATCCCGACCATGACTACCAGCCCCGACCTATAGTGCCATTCCATTAGGGCCCATTAGGGCCCCCTCTCTCGCTCTCCCTCGGTGTCTGTCTGTGGCCCGCGCCTCATTCGGTTCGTTGACAATACCCGGTGGCTACTGCGAATCGTGTTCTTCGACGGACCCGTATCGAATTTATCATGAACGTTAAGTCTTCTTGTCCAATTTAGTTTCCATTGATTCGCCGAGGTTTGCGGAAATTAACTAAAATGCAAGCGTTTGTATACGGGTATTTTAAGTTAAAGTTATTGACTTTGTTTGAGACGATTTTTAGCTTTGCTTCCTCGTGCTCTGTACAAAAATTAAATCAGCCATGTACGTCATTGGTTCCGTAAACCCCCGGATTTTTCGATGTGATTGAAGTGCACTCTGGTGACGTTTTTCTTTCCCCCTCTCTCTTTAAGTAAGTTTATTTCGGGGCTCTTATAAAAGTGATAAAAACCAAATTCTGAAAATTTTGTATTTCAATGTTACAATTTGGATCCAAATAAAACCAAGACAGTGTTGCCACACGTCAGGGAAAATTCAGGGAATTTTAAAATAGGCCTAAAAAGTCAGGGAAAGGTCGGGGAATATAAAAATAGGCCTAAAAAGTCAGTGAAAGGTTAGGTGATTTAAAAATAGGCCTCAGACGTCTGGGAAAGGTCAGGTAATTTTAAAATAGGCCTAAAAAGTTAGTCAGGGAATTTTTAAAAATGCCTAATAATTCAGGGAAACGTCAGGGAATTTTAAGGGGGAAGACTACAGTGGCCATTGTTTACTTTCGCGCTATTTCAAGTTGAACTCTTTTAATCTTGTATTTTAACTTATAAAATTAATATTTAAGTGTAGAACAGCCTCTTGTTTAGTGCTTAAACTAATTTTGAGAATTTTTTATTTTAAAATAATTAAGTTATTACGTTTTAATTCGGACCCCCGGAGCTAAACAAGTTGGACAAGCGCCCAAACTACCCTTTAGTTAGGAACTTATATCTCGTTAACTATTAATATTATAATAATCAAAATTATTTTAAGCACTAGAGGAAGGTTCAGCCTAATAAGAAAAATATAATTCAATTATGTAATTGTTTAAACAGAAACGTTCAACTTGAACGAAAAAGAGGCTTTTACTGAATTTTTAAAAAGTCAGGAGATTCAGTGAAATCTTGACACTTTTTAAGGTAATTTTACTCTAGATCTATGGCAAATTAGGCTATTATTAGTTAGATCCTTGAAAGGTTTTTTTAACGTTGAAATAACTTCTATACTGAAATATAAGTTGATTAAATTTATTAACTTCTGATAAATGTAAAAGTTAAAAACTGTCTAATGCTGACCTTAAAAATTCAGGGAAAATAACTTAAAATGGTCAGGGAAAACAGGGAATTTGATTCTTAAAATATTGTGGCAATTCTGCAAGATCAATTTTGATCAAATTGGAATGAAGTTGAACATGGTACATTGTAATTGGACGAAATGCAAGACATTTGGGATTTTAATTTTCGATAATATTTTTGTCTGCCCAATTTTTGATATAATTTTGGAATCAGATTTGTTCTCGCTATTTTCGTAAGGGATATCCATATATTTCTAGAAAACCGGGCTACGACCCTATGCAGGCGTGAATCCAGAAGGGGGCCATTGGGGAAATTGAAATCATGAAGGAGCAGATTCGAAATGATTGGGAATTTTCTTTTCCGATATCGTACATTTTTATGACTCCCATTTAAATACATGTTATAATATTGGCGTATTTCCCTATTTTCACCCTATAGAACTCATTTAAATTGCTAATCGAGTCCTAAAATTATCCTTAAAATGGTAAATATTTGTCCTATAATTAATTTGAAAAAATTGTTATAATTATCCTATAATTTAGGAAATTATTATAATTATCCTATAATTTAGGAAATTATTATAATTATCCTATAATTTAGGAAATTATTATAATTATCCTATAATTTAGGAAATTGTTATAATTATCCTATAATTTAGGAAATTATTATAATTATCCTATAATTTAGGAAATTGTTATAATTAGCCTATAATTTAGGAAATTGTTATAATTATCCTATAATTTAGGAAATTATTATAATTATCCTTTAATTAAGGAAATTGTTATAATTATCCTATAATTTAGGAAATTATTATAATTATCCTATAATTTAGGAAATTATTATAATTATCCTATAATTTAGGAAATTGTTATAATTATCCAATAATTTAGGAAATTGTTATAATTATCCTATAATTTAGGAAATTGTTATAATTATCCTATAATTTAGTAAATTATTATAATTATCCTTTAATTTAGGAAATTGTTATAACTATCCTATAATTTAGGAAATTGTTATAATTATCCTATAATTTAGGACATTGTTATAATTACCCTATAATTTAGGAAATTGTTATAATTATCCTATAATTTAGGAAATTGTTATAATTACCCTATAATTTAGGAAATTGTTATAATTATCCTATAATTTAGGAAATTATTATAATTGTCCTAAAATTTAGGAAATTATTATAATTGTCCTAAAATTTAGGAAATTATTATAATTGTCCTATAATTCGGACATTTAGTCCTAAAATTATCCTATAGTTTGGAAATTTAGTCCTAAAATTATCCTATAATTTGGATATTTAGTCCTATAATTATCCTAAGGAAATTTAGTCCGATAATTTTGCCAAGGAAATTTAGTCCTATAATTTTCCCAAAGAAATTTGGTCCGATAATTTTCCTAAGGAAATTTAGTCCTATAATTTTCCCAAAGAAATTTGGTCCGATAATTTTCCCAAGGAAATTTAGTCCTATAATTTTCCCAAGGAAATTTAGTCCTATAATTTTCCCAAGGAAATTTAGTCCTATAATTTTCCCAAGGAAATTTAGTCCTATAATTTTCCCAAGGAAATTTAGTCCTATAATTATGCTACAATTTATTTATTTATTTTTAAATAATTATAGAAAAATCAACAAAATTAACAAATTGAAATTCAACAAAATTAAAAAAATTTATATTCAACAAATTTAACAAATTTGATTTCCACTAATTTAACAAATTTTATTTACACTAATTTAACAAATTTAAACTCAACAAATTTAACAAATTTTATTTCCACTAATTTAACAAATTTTATTTCCACTAATTTAACAAATTTGATTTCCACTAATTTAACAAATTTTATTTCCACTAATTTAACAAATTTAAATTCAACAAATTTAACAAACCTTAACAAATATAAAAGTCCATTAGATTATACAGATTAGGCTTGGAGGAATAAAACAAGTATACAGGAGTTGCGGAGAGCTGCGAAATCGGTTTCGTCAGTGACCGTGAATTCGCGCGAGACGGAGGGGTTCAAACGCGACTAGCGCCAACTGCATTCGGAATTTTGCAACTATTCTCATTTTATAACATTGTTTTCGCGTCGTCTGGTTGGTTTTGAAACATTTCAAAATTCTTTGCGCCTTTTTCCAAAATGACTCGTATTTGTTTGGAGGAATAAAACAAACCAGACGACGCAAAAACAATGCTAAAAAATGGGAATAGTTGCAAAATTCCGAATGCAGTTGGCGCTAGTCTCGTTTGAACCCCTCCGTCTCGCGCGAGTTCACGGTCACTGACGAAACTGATTTCGCAGCTCTCCGCAACTCCTGTATACTTGTTTTATTCCTCCAAGGATTAGGTATGTAAAAATTTATCAACCAAGTTGTAATTTTCTTTTTAAATATATGAAAATTAGGACATAGTTTCAAGTGGTTTCCCAAATAATGAAAATTGCGTGTTTTTGTCCAATTGTTTTTAGCATCATTTATCCTACTACGTTTCTGCTATTAACATTTCTTGTCTTAAAATTAATATTAGGAGGTGAAATTGTATTTCTTATATTATATAAGTAAAGTAAGACAGCATAGTTGTCTCACGGAAAAATATTTAATTAATTATACCGCCTTATTGGTTTGTGGCTTTTAAACGTTGAAATGATTAAAGATATAATGGATGGATGATTATCAATATAATTTTGGCCATCGGCAAAGATTATTCCCAGCGGCAAGCCCGCGATAGCAATTACGTGTCGGGAAATTATTCCCCGTAATCTTCAACGATAATATTAAAGCTCGCAATTTCTAGCTGTGTCCCTTGTTGATATACTATACAGATATCTCATGTTGATTTAAGGCGGCTCCATATTATAACTGGTCCTCGATTCCGTCGCTCGGTCTGTCAATGTTAGTTAAATAAAGGCTTTTAACGTAGAATAATCTAGCCGAGACGTTCCTTAGCGCAGTAAACTTAGACGCACGTGACTTGAACTTAGACGTACGCGCCTTTAAACCTTAGACATCTTCGCCTTTAAACCTTAGACGTGCGTGCCTTTAAACCTTAGACGTCCTCTCCTTTAACCTTAGACATCCTCGCCTTTAACCTTAGACATCCTCGCCTTTAACCTTAGACATCCTCGCCTTTAAACCTTAGACGTGCGTGCCTTTAAACCTTAGACGTCCTCTCCTTTAACCTTAGACATCCTCGCCTTTAACCTTAGACATCCTCGCCTTTAACCTTAGACATCCTCGCCTTTAAACCTTAGACGTCCGTGCCTTTAAACCTTAGACGTCCTCTCCTTTAACCTTAGACATCCTCGCCTTTAACCTTAGACGTCCATGCCTTTAAACATTAGACATCCTCGCCTTTAACCTTAGACGTCCATGCCTTTAAACTTAGACGTCCTCGCCTTTCACCTTAGACGTCCATGCCTTTAAACATTAGACATCCTCGCCTTTAACCTTAGACGTCCATGCCTTTAAACATTAGACATCCTCGCCTTTAACCTTAGACATCCTTGCCTTTAAACCTTAGACGTGCGCACCTTTAAACCTTAGACATCCTTGCCTTTAAACCTTAGACGTACGCGCTTTTAAACCTTAGACGTCCGCACCTTGAACCTTAGACTGACCATACACTCCCCGGTAACTCTAAACCATTAAATTTGGGCTTTTAAAAAAAATATCATAAATCTATAACCATACACATCAACGCGCTGTACCCTTTCCGATAATCCCTAACAAAACGGGCATTCCAAGCCAATAAATGGCCCGTGCGTAGTCCGACCTACCTGCGCCAACTACACCCTCTTTTATTTTGTTAGCGATACCTTCTTTTCTTCGCTAATCACCTTTTGGTCCATTGTTTTTTCCTCGTTGCGCGTCTTATCGGGCATCGATTTCATTAGAGCAAACCTTGCCTACAGAACCCCTCCGTCGGTTGAGGCCCGGAATACGCAGATAAGAGAGTGCAGTGGGGGAGGGAGGTGGGCAATCAATTTTCGCTTTCCCTCCACGGGCGCGCGCCACTGAGAGGGCTAATTATCCTTTGGCCGAATAGGGGCTGGAATATCTTCAGAAGCTTAACAACTATTGTACAAATTCGTAGCGGAGGGGGGGGGGGATCTCTCTGGTACCGCGGATGAGCCTAGCTTTTTCGCTTTTCCTCTTCTCGGTGTAGTCCTCCTTTTTATCCTCGACGAAACTAGTTCAGTGAACGTCGGGAAAAAGGATAGAGGAATTGCAGTGTAGCTTTGTTGTTTTTTTAGGCTGGGGTATAGTCGGGCTCTCATGCCTCCTTAACAAGCTTGGAATGAAAGAAATATATTCACTCTTTGGATGTTTGAGAGGGTTCGCGTACCTTAGATTTCTTTCTCGTATCTACATACATTTCTTTTCTGGGTTTTTTTTTTACTTTGCTCTATGAAATCTCGAAATCTACCATTTATTTTCCATAAAAGTGCATTTTTAGGGAAGAAAATGTCTATCTGTAATAAGCAATATCGTAATCTGTTTCTATTTATTTCTTAACATTTTTAATGCGTTTTTTGCTTAATATGCATGAACCGTTTTTCTCTAGGGGAATAGATTACACTACCATTTAATCTGGTGAATTATTTCCATTATGATAATAACTTCAACAGAAAACACCGTTGGTTTGATTTTAATGGAAACTAGATGTCACGGACATTTAAGTACACGCAATACCCCCGATGTTTTAACTATATTTTTAATATTAAATTTAAATTTGAAAAAAAATCAAATAATCTTGTACATTAACTTAATAATTCCATGAGGAATTTTATCGAAAAAGAATTTTTCGAGTTACCTAGTTTTGGAAATAAGAAATCGATAAGCGAACGAGATAGATGGCGCCTGTATCAATTGGTACGAAATTCAAATATGACCATAGCTCGTACGGCGTACGCGGGTTGTGGGGTCCCTCGATTTGGCCAGAAATCTCACCTAAAATAAACATTTCTTAATTCAACCGGAAACGTAGTTCGAAATGATCAGTACTAACTAAAAATATAATTCTTAAGTAAGTCGCTCTTAATTTTTAAAAAGTACGTAGATTTTAAGGCAAAAATCTCCAAAAACCACTAAAATGAAAAAATTATTATTTTCTTAGACTCCGATTTTAAAAATTTATAACGGGCTAGTGAGGACGTGATGTATGCTTTCGACTGACATATCACTGACCCTTCTAGACCTAATTGTTGAAGAGTTATGTGGAATACGGCGGCGGCATCGGCTACACTGTACGTGAGCCCAGTTTACACAAATCCCTGACGGATTGTGTGTAAAAAGGATAAGAATTTTTAGAGAGCATTTCTATTCTCAAATGAAATTTAGAGTACTTCTTTAAGAATTAGGGATGTCTTTTTTGTGTATTTTCAATACAAAGGGAATAGCCTAACGGATATTTTTACTTGGCCTCACGCTTAGTTGTATCGACCCAAGATTTAAGGAGTTAAATAAAACTGAAAAGAAAGGCAAAAGCTTAAATTCTTTGTCCCAGGACGCATTCCACATTTCTAAGCGAACGAAAAAATAAGAGACTCCTTGTGTGGTCGCAGCCTATTTTCCCAGGCATGTCCTAGATAGTTATTTACCGGTCACTCTGTTGTCTTGAAATTTCCCTTTTGAAAGGACAGTTCGTATTTTGCCTTAGGTGGCTCTATCGAGTTCAACTAATAGCCCTACTGTCAACTTTATCCGGTATATATCTTTATAAAACCAACGTGGTTTCAATTATAATTTTTAGCGTTTCGTACGTTGATATCTCTTTAAATGTGGTTTTTTATATTGAACTAAGGCGTTTTCCAGGTAACGATTATTGCGGGTCACCTGATAGCGTTATCGAAGGTTTCGTGACTCTTTTCTGTATACCTTGTGATTTAATGGATAGAAAAACTTTTCGGTATTGATTTATTTTGGGTTTTTTTTGTATTTTGGTTTCATAGTTTTTATTTTGGCTTTTCAGCTTTCGGGCGTAGTTTGTTTCTTAACTGGCCTGGAGATATGTTTTAATCATGGTCTAGCTGGCAGCCTGCGAGGTGACTTTCTCGGTGACCCCACTATAGCTTAGGGCAAGCGAGAACCGATAAGAATAAATGAAATTTTCTATTAGGATGAAACTCTTAGGATTTGCCCCAAAACATTCAACCTTTATTTCTTAAAGGAGATTGGAAGAGACGAGAACGATCGGTCGAAATACGCGTTCAATTCCAAATAGTCAACTAACAAATTTTGATTTGGGTACATTTCTTCGAATTTCATTCGTCCGAACGGTGGTACAAATGTCCGAATGATCATTTGTCCGAATGCCGGAAAACAGGATCGTATGTCCGAAAACGTATTTCATTTGCCCGAAAAATTTATCACAACATTTGTTGGTGATTTAGTGGTTCAATTTATGTTAACTTTACTGGCGAATTTAATTTGTTCGAATAATCGTTTGTCCGTTTGTTTGTTTTTTTAAATATTGTTAATATAAGAAAATAGTAACATTAACGTGAACCTAACCTAACCTAACCTAAAATATCCACAACATTCAACGCAATTCCCACTTACTAACAAACAACGATATTTACAATGTAGTTTTTTATTTTTTATTCTTGCACTAAAAAAACTCCGGACCAAAAAAACAGCCATAAGAAATACTAATTTAGCGACCGAATTCGGACAAGTGATGCTACCGATTCGGACGAATGAAACAAACCAGTTGTCCAATTCGAACAATTGAAACATTTGTTATTTCGGCGGTTCGGACGAATGAAATTCGAACATTTGTTCCACCGTTCGGACGATTTAAATTCGAACAAATGTACCTACCCCCCAATTTTTCCTTTTCCGTCCCCCCCCCCTTGATGGTGCAACAGAAAATTTTGGTGGTACAAGTTGGTGCACGAAGAGTGCATTATGGTGCACATATTAATTTTCAAATTGGGGGTTAGGGGGTGCTAAGTTAATTCGAGTCCAAAATCCCTGGATTTGTAAAAATACTGAACACACCTCAGTGCAGCTTATATTCGAAGTGGTAAATTTTTACTGGATTTCTAGATAGCTCATTTCTAGAATGACTGGATGCCTATTTTTAATTTATTTGTGCAAAAAATAGATAGTACAAGTAAATTTTAACGTAAATAAGATTGCACTTACCCTTACAGCTCCAAGTTATAAAAAGCGTGTAAGATAAAATAACGTTTTCAAACCGAGTATTCTTATCACTAGAAGCATAAGTCTATAATATTTTTCCATAAGTTTGTCACTTTGGGGAATATTTTACTGAGAGCTAGTAACGCAGTGACGTCATCACCAGAAGAAAATTTCCCCCTAACGAGGCGCTGTCAAAAGCTACGTGTGAATCGTTAGCAAGCGGACGCAAAACGGTGACGAAGCCGGTAATGCAGTCTGTCTTGTGAATAGCTCTCAGTAAAACCTTTGGATGTGAATAATAGTCACACTTAAGTAAAAATATTATAAACTTATGCTAGAAGCTATTATCCTTTTGGGTATAACGTCATGCTACCAGGGTTGTTCAAAATTCATTTTGAGTTAGAAAAAGGGTTTTGCATTTTGAGTTTCTAGAAAACTATTTTACATTTTGCATTTTGTGGGTTCGCTATGTGGAAAAACATTTTTAAAATGCTTATTGAAAATGTTTTTAGTCTGGTACCATCATCGCAGCTCGTGTAAAGAAAGTTCGTCTGCTATTTACTCCCAAGTAATCATAGATGGCGATACTCAGTTAATCACAAGCAGACGAACATTCGTACTGTGCCACCGCTTTATTTCCCACGCTGGCTGCGAGGTTCGTTTGGAAATCTCAAAGTAATTATTATTCAATAATAATTAATAATAATAATTAATTAATTATTAATTATTAATTATCTAAATATAAATAATTAAAAGTAAACAGTGCATTTGTAAAAACATTTTGAATTTTGAAAAACCATTTTCAAAATGCATTTTGTATTTTTATTGGAACTATATTATAGACTTATAGTCCCGATTAAAATCTAAAGTTAATCTAAATGTGAAAATTTCCAAGCATTTTTTTAAATAACACATAACAATTACAGCTCTTCTTATATATTTTGGTTGGAAGAATTTCTATATACACGCCACCAGTTAGACCCCTGATTTACCGCTTTCCAACCACACAAAGCCATTATGCAGGTACTCTTTTGTTTGGTACCTTTTTTTATAACTACAGCCGCCAAGTGAAAATATGACAACGTAGGACCAGTTGCTAGGAAAAGCGAGGCTATTTCCGCCTTGAACGTTAGTGTTAAGTGACCACGAGCTACGATAGTGGTCCCCGCGGCATTGCCGTAGCTCTTTTACGAGCTAATAAGGGAGCGATAAAATATTCCTTCAGCCAGAAATTTCTCCCTAGATGGGGGTGAATTCGTGGCTCGAAATTGCGCGTTCCCAAAAACGAGGGAGGTCGGAGCCCATCCTAGTTGTTTTATAACCTCAGAACGGCGCTGGACATAATCGAGCGCGATTTATCTCCGGCTGGCTTTGGTCCAACAGAGCGACAGAAGGCCGACTGGACAGCGGCTAAATAAATCCAGCCATCAGGGCAAAGGCCTCCCTCCCGACGTAAACCTCGTTTTTTAGCTCCGACGTCCACCGTAACTTAGACGCGTGACCCTTAAACCCTCCGCTCAATACTCTTCGCGGTCGCGAGGTACGGAGTCGCGGCGTTCGGGCCCGTTTTAACGTCGATATTAAGGGTCGCTAGACTGTTAAATAATTGCCCTGTCAGAGTAAATCTATCGGATCTGGTACGAGCACCCAACAGCGAGTCAGGGTCGGGCTGGCGAGGGATTCTAAAGGACAAGTTTGTCCACGGATATTGGCTTGATTTTCCCCGTTTTCTCATCGACTAATCCACTGGGCTCGAACGGTTTTCGTTATTTCGGCTCCCTGTTCCGGGTTCCGCGTGAAATACCAAAAACGTATATCTGAACCACCAAGTCAAAAGATCTAGGGAATTATCGGTAAAGCATTAACAACTGTACCACTGCCCCCCCCCTCCTAACTTAGCTTTGTACGATGTTAAACCAATTATTATAGGATGGTGGAATTCCGCGTAATTATTTTAGAGCCGTTTCTACTAACCAAAAAGTATTCGATGATTGCGGTTCCGGGCTGATCACTCCGCGTAATTGCTGTACAAGTCTGTAGCTGTGACCCCTACTAAAGTGATTACGTCAGCTGTACACCACTTTTAGCTCTAGGAGGGGTTTTACAATCACCGTGTCTGTCTGTGGGTCTGTCTGTCTGGGCTACGATCGCAATTTCTCGGAATTAGAGAAAAGCTTTTTCAAAAATAGCCATCTTTTTTTTCATTGAGTGCATATAGTATAAATATTTTTCAATTTTCGTCAGTATCGGGTGGGATTCGAACCCGAGCCCTCCTGCACTACAGGTGAGAATTCTACCACAGAACCACGGATACATATTACGCTTCCCTGAAAATTAGACACTCTTCCGAGGAGCGATATATTTTGGCTTGCCAACTTGTATATGCCTGTAATGGGTGTACTGATTATCCATCGTCTTAAGACTATTCGTGATTGAAACGGGTCCCGGTGCCGTAACAGCGCTAGCTTCTCAGGGGCTGCTCCTATGATCTAGTGTCTGCTACAGACATATTAAAAAGTCAAAAGAACGTTTTTCTTAAAGGGGAACGGTCAAGCTTTAACCAGTTAGATAGCCCTATAGCCCATTGAAAACTAAAATTTATGGCGAAAACCGTATCAAAAAATATTAAGTGGTTAATTTTTGATAAAATAAAGAAATCACGGTAAATCGAAAACCTAGCGTCCGCCGCGACACCTGGTGAGAAGTCGGTGAGACAGAAAAACAACGTAAAAGCGCGCGCTGCTGAAGACGCGAAAAATATGTTTTTCACGCGCGGCGCGTTCCAGTTATAAGAAACCTACCCCTAAATTGCACGATTTTAAAAGTTTGGATAGTTCGCCAATCGCTCATACGGGGTTAGGGGCGCCGGCGGCAGCCCCTAAGATGGCGGCGAAAATTCAAACCCAAACACCTGGCGTTATTTTGCGTTTCAACTTTTTGGGCCAAAAGCTATTTTTTTAAAACAAAAAAGGTACGTGTTAGTATATTGAACGTCTTGTTAATCTTTTGATACGGAAATAAGGCCATATTTGGAAAAGCTTGGCCATTCCCCTTTAAATACAATTATAATCAAACGATACAAAAATTATATTAAAATGCAAATATCGTTATATATAAAGTCCTATTTACGAATAACGACGAGGAAAAACTAATAGCATCTGCTTTAGCCGCTACCTATCTAAGTTTCAATGGTGAACCAAAGGGGGCGTAGTTATAGTTTTCGGTCGCGAATACATGAAGGTGGCGACAAGCTCTTTCAAGTTATAGCCTAGGATCTAGCGTCTGCTATTGCTAAATTAGGCAGTCGTAATTGCTCTGTGTAAAATTATAATAAAATGCAAATAAATATTATTTAATAGCTTCTATTTGATCCATCATAACCTTCAAATACGAGTAATTGTGTACCATAAAAAATAATTACGCTACTGGTGGCCAAAAGAGGGCATAGCGCTAGCGATCGGTGGCTAATTGCTTTTTAATCCCAGAAATTGGTCTTTAAGGGATTGAATTATATTTAATGGTAAAATATGGTCTTTTAGATTACGGGTATTCTTAGTTAATAATGCCGGGAATAAATAACTCTCCTTCTTCCAAGTTTCTTGAATCCCTCTAAAATCTTGGACCGGCGCCAAAGGTATTAAATAGAGGATCGGTTGATAAATCATGAAGGCATTTCGTCATAGTTACGTAGGCTTATGGCACTTGGTCTGGAGGCTGACCGAAATAGTTCACCATTTTTAAGACCAATTCTTATAAAAATTGCAACAATACCAAAAACATTTATGCCTTTTTCAAGACTTTATTTTAAAACTATTTTATGAAGACGTTATCCTATATGTTCCCATATTTTACGATTCAATATTGTGTTCGCGTGCTTTCGGAACTTCGAATGTCCCCCCCCCCCTCTTCATAAAAAGGGTATATACATTTTTTATTTTTCAATTTGCGATATTACAAAACATCATCTTTTTATGAAGGTCTTACTTCAGCACTGGTCCTCGTACGCGTGTATGGGATCTCAAGACGAAAACGCTTGCCTGTCACGATGATATCCTTCGTAGATTCTTCCTTTTAGCACGCTTCCATAGCTACGGTTTTGCCACCAATTTACGGGTAGCGTACGGCGCTACTATCAGAAAAAAACTATATAAAATTACGCTACATAAATTGCTTTGACAGTGGTCTTCGTTTAAACTCTTTTCTGGGATATTGCGTTTTAGTTTTCATATATTTTATATCCAGTTTTCAATTCAATTTGAAGGTATATTCCCATTCGATCGAAATCCCATTCGACCGAATTCAATATGTTTCCGAAATATAGCCCATAAAGCGGATTCGGTTCATTGGGACCTTTTGTTTTGTTTTTTACTTTTGCCCCGAGATATAGCAGGGTACGCAAAAAACGTTATACCTAAACAAAATTGCTACAGGTGTACTAACGGTAAGGTTTGGTTTGGTTAGGTTAGGTTAGGCTCTCACTTCCCTAGGGTGGCGCGCTTTTATAAATATATTTATGCTTTCAACTTTTTATTTATATCAAGAATACAATAATTCGAACAATTTCATTTTTTAAACCTTTTTAAAAAACGTCTCATAAAAACGAAATTTGATGTACTATAAAAAAATAATATAAACGTGCAAAATTGGGCTGTAAACCGCACAATTGGGGTACTTTCGATCGATTGGGACTCAATGTTAAATCGTTTTCGAACGAATGGGATTTCGGTCGAATGGGCCCAATTCAATTTGAATGAAAATTGTCTGGAAATATCTTTCCTCTTTGTCATATTCAACTTTATCCTATACTTATAACCCGAATTCTTTCTTGTCCTACAACCAATATCCTCCAGGGCTTTATCGGAGACGAAAAACCCACAATACATGGAGAAGCTTATTGTTTACGAAGCTACTCTTAAAATATATTGTTTTTGCGTTCGATCTATTGTTAAAAGCCCACCTTATTTACGCAAACTTTAGTAATATTGAAGGATTTTAAAAGCTTCGAAACAGTGTTCCTATAAACATTTGAAAAATGGCTTTCAAAATAAAAACACACTGATGGAAAAGCCCGTTTTTAGAGCGAAAACCCTTTAGCGTATAACGGAAAAGTATAGACCATTTGAAAACACGGGCGTTCGCCAATATGGAAACGTGTAAGGAAGTCAGCTAGTAGGGCGATAGGACTCGATAGATATATACAGGGTGTTTCAAAAGGTTATACAAAAATTTTCAAGATTTGTAGGGGGTGAGTTGAGAAGTTGCCTGTTTTTCCCCCATTTTCCTACGATGAGTTAAAAGAGCGCCAGAAAGCTTCCAAGTTTGGCCTACTAGCCCCTGGAAGTTGGCTGCGACAAGCGCAAAACCAAGCAGCAGGGAAACGCGAACATTGAGGTTTGGGTTCGTGTGGTAGGTAAAAAATGGACTTTTTAAACAAATCGAGGTAACCAGCGTAAAAAACTAAACTTGAACAGTATTTAAAGTCCCTGCTGCTTGGTTAGGCGCTTGTTGCAGCCTACTTCCAGAGGCTAGTAGGACGCACTTTGAAGCTCTCTGGAAAATGCGACCAAAACAGGCATACTTCTCAACTCACCCCTACACAGCACCGTAACCAGGATTGGATTTCAGGGTGGGCACGCAATGGAAAAAAATAAAAATAAAATAAAAAATTGTACATACAACCATACGGTTCAGGGTGGGCACGGCCCGACCGCCCCCCCCCCTCCTGGTTACGGCCCTGCCCCTACAACTCCTGAAAATTTTGGCATAACTTTATGAAACACCCTGTAAAATTATAGATAAAAATATAGTGATCAAACAATTCTAAACACTCTTTAGTTCAAAGGTTGAAATGTTACAGGCAGCGTTTTAATACTTATTAAAGTATTTAAGTTAGTTACCAAATTGCCCTGAGTTGACATTTGCTAAGGAAACTACTTTTGCATATTTCCATGAATACATTAAAGCGTATAAGGCGATTTAAATCAATGATCTTCTAATTGAACATGTTTAAAAGGCATAGTTGCACTATAAGAGCATGGTTTGGCGCTTGTTGCAGCCTACTTCCAGGGGCTAGTAGGCCACACTTTGAAGCTCTTTGGCGCTCTTTTAACTCATCGTAGGAAAATGGGAAAAAAAACAGGCATACTTCTCAACTCACCCGATACAACTCCTGAAATTTTTTGTCTAACCTTTTGAAACACCCTGTATATATACATACACTGTATAGTAAACTCAGCTACGGGAAGCGCGTTTTACAGGCGAACATCAATCTGTTAGGAAAAGCTGTCCTCTGCGCGCGTAACGTTAGAAGAACTTCTTGACAATCGTTATTAATGGGTCGGCCTGCGAGCTGGCTATCGCTTAAAATCGGCCCTTTGCCTGATATCCCAGTCTCCATCCCAGTCTCCATCCCAGTCTCCATCCCATTCTCCATCCCAGTCACCATCCCATTCTCTCCATCCTCTCTCACTCTCACTGTTCTTTTTCCCGGAGTATCGTGGTGGATAGCCAAAGCGTAGGGAGCCAAATGATGGAATGGGGCTGCCAACACTGGATAAAAAATCTAAACGAGTTAAGACTCTCGCCGAAGCGAGTAATGCGAAATGGTAATTTATAAAAACGAATTTATTCTAATAGCCGCTCGCGTGTATTTTTTCCCGTTTCTCCGCAGCCTCCCAACATCCTCCCGGGTTAAAACTCTTTCCTATTTGCAGATCCCACCGTTAATCTGAAAGGGTTAAAATATTGTCCCTTTTATGTTTTTGACAACGTACGGCTTGCCTTTCGCGGCTGCACCGTTTTTTGCGTTTGACACCCTCGGGGGGGATCGAAGAGGGGGTTTTCGCAGACGGGCTTTGTTTAATAAAGGATTGATGTCCAGAACGGTCCCCGGACAAGCCTCTCTCTCTCTCTCCCAGGCTCTCTTCTTTCGAAGCTTTAGCGGCCGTCTTTGTAAATTATGGCCCAACAACTTTGGTACGCTTGATGCCTTGTTCATTTTTCCCCCGGACACTCCTCTATTATTGGTTTTTTCTGTCACCCTTTCGTACCCTTAAAAAGTTGACGACACTCGTTTACCGGACCGTAGGCGTGTTTTAGACCCGAATTATGATTCGGTGACATCTAGTGTTGTTAATTTTCCAGAAAAATAAAATGCGGAAAATATTCCACAAATCGGAAAAATAAAAAATTGAAACATAAATTACTTTTTAAGGGTTCTTATTGTTTTTAACTTTTTATCGATATAAAATGCCTAATAGAAGGGACCCAAAATTTCATCAATAAAAAATATTGGAGGGGGCAGGTAAATCAAGTAATGCAGAATTAAAATTATTTAATTGAGATCTCGTATGAATGGATAAATAGGGTAAATCTGTCTTTTTTAAATATTTCGAAACATACTACAAAACATTAATAGTGTTACATTGTTAATCAGTTTAAACTAGTCTAGATGTTTAGTTTTACTTTCAGATTCGAAAAAATGAGGCGAAAATTCCGCTTTATTTAAATTTGAAAACAATATTTTAGACTACTCATGGAATGAAATTTTTTTATTTTTTTCGGATACGGAAAATTTTCCGAAAAAAAGGCCTCGGTCATTTTCCGGAAAATTTTCCGACTTCCAACACTAGTGACATGGCTTCCCGTGATTTAAACCCCGAGGCTATCGGAACTCCAGAGTTTCGGATAGTCCAAAAGCTAGGAATATTCTGAATACCGAAAAGGTTGATGGGTGTGGTGTAAACGTTCTCCTTACCCTCCATCGATCTTTATATTCAAAATAGTTCGTAGTTGGCGGATTCCAGGCTTCGCCTTCGTTCCGAATTCTGATCATCCTAGCGGAGAAACCTCTCGGGTGATAAAATTCTTGGCTCATATATTTTTAATGCCTTTATGATCCGTGATATCTCGCCGGAGTTAACGCCACTTCGCAGTCGCCGGATCCGAGGAAAGTAGTTATAGGAACTCGGGTCCTTCGTATAATTGCCTGAGCGTTATGCCAGCGCGTATTTCCATAGACAGGCGTTGGAAGAATATTAAGAGTTACCGCGGCCATACGTTAAAGGCGAAGAGTGTAGAGAAATGCTAGAGACACGATCGGAGTGAAGGGTTCACGTTGATAATTTCCTCGTTGATTTGTTGGGTATTACTGTCATTACGCCGGTGGAGATTATGGATTTTACAATCTTAAAGAGGAATCAGTTTACGCCCGAATAAGCACACGCGGAATGATTTCAGTTTTATTAATTCGCGCCGAAAACGGTTTCGATTATTTATTTTCGTGCTATCAAATGAGCATCCATTATTCGGTTAGAAAAACTTGTCGAGGTTAACGGTAATAGTTAGTGTAGGGAGCTGTTGGCTCGCGTGGCACGAAGGGCTTGTCACCACCCTCCGAAGCATTGTAACCCGGCCACCTGAATTAATGGCTTGAAAAGTCGCTTGATGACTTAGGCCTAAGGTGGTGCCTTGAATCCAATCCGCTTCGAATACGTCTAAAAGGAAGAGACTGATCATATATAGTTTCACATCGAATATATATTCGAAGTGACACTATTGCTATGGACGGTAGATGGAGCTACACATCGAGCAGTTAGGTTGGCGGGAAGTTTGAATTATTGAGTTGGCGGGAAGTTTGAATTATGGCAGTTGAATTGGTGGGACGTTTGAATTGGACAATTTCTATCGATATGCTAGAATAGGATTATAATTGGCGGGAAGTTTGAATTAGACAATTCTTTTCGATATGCTAGAATAGGATTAAAATTGGCGGGTGGTGGGAAGTTTGAATTAGACAATTTCTTTCGATGTGCTAGAATAGGATTAAAATTGGCGGGTGGCGGGAAGTTTGAATTAGACAATTTTTTTCGATATGCTAGAATAGGATTATAATTGGCGGGATGTTTGAATTAGATAATTTCTTTTGATATGTTATAATATGAATATTTTTAGACGTTGTAAATTAATTAAATTGGATTATTATTGCACGTCGTAAGACATCGAAGGTAGCTTAACTATTTAACCTTTGATACTTTGCGTCGATGTGAAACTAATATGCCGGCTGGGCCGACTTGTTGACCCGTACACGCGTACTGGTACGCTAAGACGAGAAGAAAACTTGACGCCGAAGTCGCTAGTATTATTTTACAACTTTGGGTCGTACCGTAAGTTGACGATATTCGCTTGGATCTCATTTTGATCAAGGTTTTTTTACACTATCGCGGCCTTTAACCGCTCGATTTTCCGCAGTCATTATTGCATATTTTATACAGCTTACTGTACAATTTTCCAGCCGTTGCGATAGATGGCGCCATTTCGCGTCCACTGTTCAAAAGACCGCGTTAAGCCAAGCCACGTTTTGTCTTTATAAACGACTCTTTGATTGATGGTGACTGATCCTTCATCCCATTTCCTGGTCCAGAAACCCGAAGACTTATAATTCCGCCGATCCGAGGGACCCCCCGTGCCAAAATGTATACGTATATAAAGTGGATGAAACCTGTCAAACCTTTCGTCAAAAATGACTTTGGCCCGAGCTTGACTTTGTCGAAATGAAAACCTAAGCTTTTCCATTATTAAATTTATTATTAAGGGTTTCGGTAAGCGATGATACAGTTACGAGGTGAGTGTTTCGCCTAGTCCAAAATATATATTTCGTTAGCGGAAAAGTGTAACCGAAGGTGCAGACTGTTACCTCTCTCACGCCGTTGAACGGGGCCAACGAATTGGTGATCGTAAAAGACGAGTTCGAAGCGATATAATGTACAATTTGGTCAATAGAGTATAGCGTCCTTCCAGAAGGGACTCTTCTATTATTTCCTCCTTCGATATGTTGGCCAGCAGATGGCGCCGCTTCCTAATAACAACTTGTTCGAGCCTTTTTCAAACAAGCAGTCGTCAAATAAATCAGGCGTGTTTTACGAGATACTCTATTTCTTGGGCTATATATAGAGATAAATATTTTCGATTCCCTAAATGCGTTTCCACTTTCTATCGAAATCCATATTTTTCCTCGGAACAATCGTAGAAAAAAACATTATTGCGGTGGCCATTGAGCCAATATGAGAAAAAAAATCACTCTTTCTTTCGTACTTTTTACGACTTTTTACACTATTTTTACGATATCAGTGAATTTTTTTTATTTGCTACGTGATCGGCTTATGTATAGAGCATAGCGCGGATTTGATAAAAGATTCGCCCCCCTTTTGAAAACTTGGTGTAATCTCAAAAGAAATTCAGCGGCGGGATCAAAATTTTTACGGCGGCGGCGGCTTGGCACAGGAGAAAATATCGGCGACAGCGGCGTTGGATCGGCGGCGATGGCCTCTACCATAAGTGTATAATATTGTTACATAAGTGTGACACTTCCAATTCTTCACACGCGAAAGTTTTACTGAGAGCTATTCACAAGACAGACTGCATTACGGGCTTCGTCGCCGTTTTGCGTCCGTTTACTAACGATTCACACGTTGTCTTTGACAGCGTCTCGCTAGGGGGAGATTTTCTTCTTGTGATGACGTCACTCCGTTTCTAGCTTTCAGTAAAATATTCCCCAAAGTGACAAAGTTATGGAAAAATATTATAGACTTATGCTTCTAGTGATAAGAATACGCGATTTGAAAACGTTATTTTATCTTACATGCTTTTTATAACTTGGATCTGTAAGTGTAAGTGCCATCTTATTTATGTTAAAATTTACTTGTACTATCTATTTTTTGCACAAATAAATTAAAAATATTCCCCAAAGTGACAAACTTATGGAACAATATTGTTGACTTATGTACTTTTCATGTCTATTTTTAGTCTTTGGTAGTTACGGTCAAAACTACACGTGAAGTAACAAAATAGGTTAAAAAACCGTAAATAATATTTCATTGTATTTACTTTTTGGCATTATATTTAATATATTTAATTTTTCAAAGCGTTTGAAATTTAACGCCATAAACTCTGGCTTAAATAAAAATATAAATGAATACGTAAATTCGTGATAAAACATCGTAAAAATCCTCATTTCCTTGTAAAGCGTGCGAAGGGAGGTGGATGAGATATATTGTTGGCCAGAGCTTAATTGAATGGCTCCTTTAATCTCGTGCTCCGCAAAGAAGAAAATTACCTGAAATTTATCTTATCGATAATTGAGTTACACTTTGCCAATCGTAAAGAACCAAACGAGGCGAGCCTGAAATAGGGTCAACGGCTATTCCCGTAGGCCGCCGCAGCCAATCAAAGGTTAAGGAATGTCCGCTGCTAAACGCGGAGGATAGCTTTCTCCCTCTAGAGATGGAGAGAATGGCTGGCAGCGTCGCTAAAGAATAGTCCCCATTAAATTACTTTACAACCTTTTCTATCTTCCGCCAGTAGATCTATCGCCTGACCGAGGCTTAAGTGCTGGCGAGGCTTAACCGGGAACTTTGCGTGTAAAATCCCTTTGAACTTCACCATTCCTCGGCTTTGACCTCGCTATTAGCTTCGAGTTTGAGTTCCTTCTCTCGGTCGAACCAATATGAACCCCTTTCCTTTTTTGCGAATATCCCCCGTTCTAATCGATTGTTACAGAAAGGGTGTCAACTTTATTAACCCTAAAACTAATAGTCTAAGGACAGTCACTTTCCACGGCCCCCTCTCGGGGTCTCGCTTTTTCCATTAAAGCGAACGGGATATTTTTTTTGCTTAAAGTAACGCGAGGTTTTTCGTCAATTCCCTTTTTGGTAGCTTTTTTTTCTCAATAACTGGCGATTTATTGGGTATTGGATTTCGACCTCTCTTCGCTGGGTTTGACGCGTAAAATAATTATCGAATTTGTGCTTGAAACTAATGTCCGGGGTTTTGGGCTTCCATTTTTCTCCTTGGCTCTTACTTTTGTTATAAATGGATTCTTTTTTTTTAAGTATTTTACGAAATTAATTTGATGTATGATCGGCCTTTCCGGCCCTTCTAATCGTTTTCACTAGATAGTAGATCATAAATAGGCCAGTCGCCTGTAGAAGTGTTTGAACCGCGGCACACCGGTGTTCAGGGTGAAGTTAATTAACAGGGGTTAATGTTTTCTTAGGAGACATATGTCCTAATATTAAGAATGAATTAAAACAAAAAGTCATATCGGAAATTAAATTTCTTACAAATAATTCAACCGAACTAGTGTACAATTTTAACTTAACTTTTAACTTTAACTACAATTCACATTTTACCCGATTTGGGCCAATCGATGTTACTACCACCGCCATTTTCACGTAATAAAATAATAAAATAATAAAACGCCAGAGAGCGCTGCGTTATTAAAAAAGCAGAGAAATTTTCACAACAAAGTATGCGAGGGTGGTACCAGAGGATAAAGCTACGGTACAACATTCTTGGGTACCTGAATTCATTCTTGGAAATAATCAAGTTTAAAAATGTAATTATTATTTATTAATTTTTAGTCAAAGCTACAGAATTGATTTTAATCCGTCTTAATCGGTATTTTATCATACCAGAGTTACCTAATAATAAAGGGGAAAAATTCGTAAGCTAAGATATAAATAATAAGTTATAACGTAAACAAATTTCTAAAGTAATAAAACCACTAGATCGTAACCCAATATTATTTAATATTTAAATGTAAACACGAACTATGATTTTAATTAAAAAAGTCTTTAGGCGCTTGTCTAAGAAAAGTCAGTTTTTTAAAGTTGATAAGAATGGTGAAATATGTATATATAAACTTGGTTGAATCTTCTTTCGAAGAAAAGGGAAATTAATATTTTCGTTTTATTGGTTCCCATTCAGGCTTGGTAATAGAAGATGGTCGAAGCGATTTTGAGCTCTTTTATTCTTCCTCTTCTCCGCGGAGGGCGCCACTATCGCGAGCGGTTTTCCCGGGGTCCGAGGAGCCCTAATCCCGTTCTAATACGAAATGGAAAAGCGTGCGTAGAGGTATAAAGGAAGTTTATCCAAACTTTGGTTCGCCTCTTCCATTTTCCGGCTGCTATTTTTCCCCCAAACCATATTCGAATACGTATACGCGTTTTGGATCAAAATAGGTGGTGGTTCTCGGAGGCGGTCGTGGAGGAGGTTTTACCATTCTCCGGGTGGCCCTAAAAATAAGAAAGTCCTTCTGTCAAATGCGCTTTGTCCCTTTTAAAAGGAGGAGCAAACCCGCTGAGACGCAAATATGGAAAAAATGAAGGATCTGAGGGAAGCGGGGACTGGGAGAGGCTGGGAAAGGAATCTACAAATCCCCTTTTATTCTTTGTGCCGCCCTTTAATATTCAGTCATCTTCGTTTTCCCATTTCGAAAAGGCAGAGCCACCGAGAACCCCGAAATATATTACCTCATACGGAAACTCGCTTTCGAGGGGTCCCGTTCTAACCTCCGCGTAAGGTTCACGGGTCATCCACCCGTTGTAGACCAATTCAACGCCGTAATTAAATACCACAAATAAAATACCCTGGTGGTAGGCCAACGACGGAACACGTTGGCCCACCACCAGGGTATTTGTTTGGAAGGAAAGCAAATTTAAAGGGTGACTGGCAGAAGAAATCCAAGGCCTTATTAAGTAGAAGGAAACTTGTAATATTCAACGCGGTTGACGTTGGATATTTTTATCAAGTGGGAACGGGTACACCTCTGGGCCTTTTTTGAATTTGTTGACAACGGGGTCTACCAACTTAGTTGGCGTACGTCGTCATAAGCTTTCTTTTTCTATTTATACGCGCGGTGAGGAAGTGGCGTTGACACTGCTTCGAAAGAGCTTTTGTTTTAAAATTATAAGGCCTGTCTTCGTATAAGTAATCTCAAGCTCGCTTATGGGGGGGAATATTATGTAGGTAACGCATTTTCGGCCTAGTTGGAGTTAGGAAAACGCCTGCAGGTCTGCGACGCCAACTTGTTAAAAACGAATTTGCTCTTCTAGGATCGCCTCCGGAGAATATTTTCACACGTTGTGTCTAAACTCGTTTTTATTTCGGCTTATGCTAATGAAGGTGATGCCTTAATACAAATATTTTATTTTCTCTTGAATATTTGGTCCTATTTCAGTACCCTTGGATACTATTTAGCACACATTCTTAAAAGATTCATACTAAATTGAAATATTCTTCGCAGATTCTTTTACATTTATCTTACCGTATGTCTTACTAGATAAATTCTTAAATAAAGAATTTGGAGAAATTCCCAAACGGGAAGAGGGTATTATTTTCTGTGGGGAAAATGCCGCATTTGACTTATCCCGGCCAAAAGATGTTAAATGCTTGAAACGTGCCTTAGCAGGATTCCACTATTATATTGTTGTTTAAAAAAATATAATATTGTTTATCACTCGGTAAATAACCGCACCCATTGGAGGTATATTATTAACCTAGAATCTACTGGGTTGCCACACGTCCGGGAAATCAGGGAAAAGTCAGGGAATTTAAAAATTGGCCTAAAATGTCAGTGAAAGGTCAGGGAATTTTAAGAATTTGTAAAACGTCAGGGAAAAGTCAGGCAATTCAATTTTCCTTTGACACTTTTTGAAGGTAATTTTTTTACTCTAGATCTATGACAAATTCTGTGATTATCATTTATTTAGTTTGGCTAATTTTTTCAACATTGCAAACTAGGAGCAACAAACACCAGCAGAACGCAGCTAGTCTTTAAACACGCTAACGCAGTGTTGTGTACAAATTTCATTGGACGAACCTTTACGCTGAACGGTTTAGGGAAAGGGGGAAGACCATTTCCAAATTTTCCCCTTCCGACGGCAGCAGGCGGCAAAGCGTCTAACCAATGAAAATCCACGACTTTTGACGGGTAGAGTTCCCCTTGTGTGGGGTGCTGTGTTTTTGTCCCTAGATTGCAATAACCTTTTTAATGAAATACAAGGCCATTTAAATTTATTAACTTCTTATAACGGTAAAATATAAAATAAAAATTTTGGCCTTAAAAAAAGTCAGAGAAAATGACTTAAAATATCAGGGAAAACAGGGAATTTGAATATGAAAATTTAGTAGAAGCACATTGGTACCATACCCACAATTCAATTAATAGCCATTATTACGTTACGCTTATAAATTATCCGGCAACTAATTAAAGCGAGGCAATAACCGTTCCAAATTAAAAATTCGTCTAAAAGCAATTTGGCTTTAATTTCCGAAGTCAATTAAGGCAACATTCCATTAAAAGCAAATGTTTTTTTTGACTCACATATTTGGTAGACCGTGGATTGAAAAAATACGCAACTTATTTCGGCTTAGTTGATGGCGTAAAAATGAGATCCATAAATATGGAAAAATTCATTAGAAAGAGAGCTAGTTTTACTTTTGGCGGATCTTTTTTTTTGATGTTTTTCGGTTAGCGGGCTGTTTTACTTTGTTTTCCGTCCTCCCAACCACTCGCTGGATGTTTGATGGCCTTGTTCTTCGCGCCTCTTCCCGCGTTAATTGATCGACGTAGTTTTAACAAAATTAATGAGACATTTTTATGACGAGGAAAAACTGGTCATATTTTTCGAGATGAACGTAAATTTGCATAAGACTCTAGAAGGAAGATAGTTTGAATGGGCGCAGAGTGTAATAGGGAGGAGAAGGGTGTTTATTTACCCAACCTGTCCTCGGAGGAATTAATGAAAGACCGCGTGTTTTGGGAGATGAGAAAGTCAAGAATGGGATACATAATTTTAAGGGGATTTTTCCCTCGTGTTAAATCCAGATTAAATCTCTGTTTATGAGTCGCGTTCATTTCGGTTGTAATTTCAACTTTAATTTTACTTCGGAGGTTTGTTTTGAAATGTATGAATTTTAATATGGTTTTCGTTTTTGAAGTGTTAGATATGAAATTGCCTCGACTTACGATCATTGACGGTATTAACTAGCCGCGATTCCCTATAGATGGCACTGCGAAGCTAGAAACTGGGATTAATGGAGCGCGTTTTGATGCGTTTACTTTACAAAGATACCGTTAGTGTTCTGGTGTAATGTCTGCGTTTTAGCGTTGTACACTCAATTACTTCCGCCAAATTATTCCCGGACTGGAAGCATTTTCAAATTTCTCGCGCTCTACAATGACTATTAAACGGCTATTTTCACGCTCACGTGAGCGGCACTACTTCTAACATGGCGACGTGATTTTACTCTCAAAATGAATTTTAATATCTATCGATTACGATTCAAATATTAGGGGTAGGTACATTTGTTCGAATGTCAATCGTCCGAACGGCGGAACAAATGTTCGAATTTCATTCGTCCGAACCGCCGAAATAACAAATGTTTCAATTGTTCGAATTGGACAACTTGTTTGTTTCATTCGTCCGAATCGTTAGCATCATTTGTACGAATTCTGTCGCTAAATTAGTATTTCTTACTGCTGTTTTTTGTGGGAATTGCGTTGAATGTTGTGGATATTTTAGGTTAGGTTAGGTTCACGTTAATGTTACTATTTTCTTATATTAACAATATTTAAAAAAAAAACAACCAATTCCTAATGTTCGAAAAAACGGACAAACGATTATTCGAACAAATGAAATTCGCCAGTAAAGTTAACATAAATTGAACGACTAAATCGCCAATAAAAGTTGTGGTAAATTTTTCGGGCTAATGAAATACGTTTTCGGACATACGATCCTGTTTTCCGGCATTCGGACAAATAATCACCCGGACATTTGTACCACCGTTCGGACGAATGAAATTCAAACAAATGTACCCAAATCAAATATTCGCCATTACTTATCTTATAAAACCATTTAATAAATTAATTAATAATAAAATCGGATTGAAACTTTTGCGAGTGGTTTTAAAATATTTGCCTTTCAGTATCGATCATTTTTTTATGATGTGACCTTATAACCTTTCGCATAAGCGTCGCGTAAGCGCAAAATATATGATTTCGTTTAGAATCTCTATTCGTTTAAAAATTCATGGTTCTCGCTCTAGCGACCATGAAAATTTTAACGCGGTAGGTTTGAGCGAGATTTTTGCTACTTTTCATGCGAGCGTAAAAATTGTCCTCAAGATTTACTATTGCCACCAAGCGAATTTTTATCCTAATAGAAAATACCCATAATTCCGCAGGGCGGTTTGTAAGCTTAGATTTAACTAGCTTTCAGTGTCTCGAAAATAAAACTTTTCGAATATTGGGCATACTACTGGTATATTTATTATAAATATTATAAACAGTGGTAAATATTATAAACAATGGTAAATATTATAAACAGTGGTAAATATTATAAACAATGGTAAATATTAAAAACAATGGTAAATATTATAAATAATGGAAAAAAATTATAAATAATGGTAAATATTATAAATAATGGTGAATATTATAAATAACGGTAAATATTATAAATAATGGTAAATATTATAAGTAATGGTATATAATTTAAATAATGGAAAATATGCTAAATAATGGAAAATATGCTAAATAATGGAAAATATGCTAAATAATGGAAAATATGGTAAATAATGGAAAAATATGCTAAATAATGGAAAATATGCTAAATAATGGAAAATATGCTCAATAATGGAAAATATGCTAAATAATGGAAAATATGCTAAATAATGGTAAATATGCTAAATAATGGAAAATATGCTATATAATGGAAAATATGCTAAATAATGGAAAATATGCTAAATAATGGAAAATATGCTAAATAATGGTAAATATGCTAAATAATGGTAAATATGCTAAATAATAGTAAATATGCTAAATAATGGTAAATATCCTAAAGTATGGTAAATATGGTAAATGATGGTAAATATTTTTTATAGTTTGTATAATAATATTGGAAATCAAGAAAATCATCTGACAAACGAAATCTATCAACTTTAAGTTCTTAAAATTTATTTACATTACACTGTTTCTATAATTTCTAGAAGTTCGTTCTAAATCAAATAGTACACGGAAATTTATTTATACCACTCTATCTACCACTTTTTCCACTTTAAACCAATACTTTATTTACCATAATTTTCCACCTGTGAAATACCCTAGATTCGAAATCACTGCCTCGCGCGTACTCGATAGCTTTACCGTTTTAACCACTTCCTGCCGGAACTCCGAAAAAATTTACTCCATAGTTACCATGGTAACCAACTATATATAGCACACTACAGCGACCGATGGAGTCCAATTTTTCGGAGGTCACGTGCCGGAAGTGGGTATTCGCTTTGTGTCAAAACCTTCGATCGGAAAGCTCTCCGAATTCGAATCTAGGGTACGAAGTTCTACCTTGGACGAATAATTACTGGACTCGAAAAGTAAACAAAATCCCAGGTTCTACAATTTGCATCGCCCGTCAGCGCTCCTACCGAGATAATCACGAAATATTTCTATCCAAATACAAAACACGTGCATAAAAATGTCAGATGACCTGCGTTCCGTCGTCTGCTCCGCTGTTTTTAATAGAAGTGAGGCTTTTGGAATTTTAATAGGCTTTAGATTATTCAGTAATAATTGTATTGGAATAAAAATGAAAGGGTTATGATTTAATTAATTTAAATAGGAAGTTCGCTTTAATGTTTTGGTGTTTTTAGTTTGTGTGAAGGTTTAAATCATTGAGTTGGGAATATTAATCTAGAGATTCAATCAAATCTGCTCCCCGCGAAACACGTTTTTGGCAATTACGAATGTGCCGTCTCCTCTAAAATAAAGAGAAAACGTTATCATATGACCCGTGGCGCCATCCATTATTTTTCGAAAAAAAATATTTTTGCTGGAAAACGCGTTTTATTTGAACGAACCATTGAGAGATAGACGGCGCCACGGGTAGAATGATAAAGTTTATCGTCATTGGGAGCAGACGGCAGTATTCTTGTTTTTTAAAAACTTGTTTCGCGAAATACTGAAATCCGACGTTTTGATTGGACCTCTAGATTAATATTCCCAACTCAATGGTTTAAATAGATTATAAATTTAAAAATACCTTGTCAAAATGGAAATAAAGGTGTAAGCTTTGACGACAGTGACGAGCTAAGAAAGCTAGGCCTAACGTCGTCCGCTAATATAGGGCACGTGTTTATTATTTGGATAGAAATATTTCCCATACTGGACACTACGGCGCTACAAGCGGCGCGGTCGTAAAAGCACCAAGCGCTAGATTTGGTTTCGGGTCCAGTAATTATTCATCCAAGGTTCTACATTATATTTAGTTGTTCTAGCTCTAGTGGAAAATGTTCGAACTAAAACGAAGTTAATCAAGCGTAACTCTACTAACGAAAGTGAATACCCTTACGAATTAGATTCGATCCCGGATAACGGAATTATTAAACGTCGCCTGTTGACATTCCAATTCAACAGTTTCTACGTTCTTATGAATTTCCAGTATCATTCGCCCTCTATTCTTAGCTGAAGATCGCGATTAGTCAAAGTTATAACTACGATCCCCCGTCATTTGTAAGATGGTGAGATAAAGAGATCTCAGTGCCATTATAGAGAGAGAGCAGCTCTTCGTTTATTCAGTCTTATCTTATTCGCGGACACAAAGTACGAGTCTATATCTATATATATATTGATACCTTAGGTATTCTTTTGGGTGGGCCATTTGCTCGGTTACCCGTAGAAGGAGGCGTGGATACAAAGGCCTAAGTGGAACATTGACTAACAATGGTTGTCGCTCTTTGTTTTCCATTCCGTCATTCTGAATCTTCGCCGGGGCACTTTCGCCTTCAATGAGATCTCCTATCGCTTACGTAGTCATCCGCTGGAGAAAGCGAGGCTAGCAGCGCCATTAAAGGGGGGAGTGCTAACTTTTAGCAAATCGTTTTTTGTTTACCGGTACGCGCCTTAAATGGGGCTTGGCCCCTATTGATTGCTTAACTTCTTCTTAGAGCAATGTGTGTTTGTAACGCGGCTACTCTGGCCAGTGATGGGCACCGCTACTCTCATTGTGAGCGCTTTTGTCATTATGAGCGAAATTAAGCAGATTTTTTTTTTTAAAAGAACGCCAAACGAAAATGAGAGTGCCATTTTCAGAGCTAAAAAAGAGCGAAAAGAGAGGAGCGCTTATTTTACCGCTCTAAAAAGAGCGAAAAGAACCTCTCAAAATAGAGTGAAAATGAGAGGAGCGCCAATTTCAGCGCTCAAAAAAGAGCGAAAAGAGAGGAGCGCTTATTTTACCGTCAAAAAAAGCGAAAAGAGAGGAGCGCCGATTTTACCGCTTTAAAAAGAGCGAAAAGAGAGGAGCGCTTATTTTAAAGGCTCTAAAAAGAGCGAAAAGAGAGGAGCGCCGATTTTACCGCTTTAAAAAGAGCGAAAAGAGAGGAGCACTTATTTTAAAGGCTCTAAAAAGAGCGAAAAGAGAGGAGCGCTTATTTTACCGCTCTAAAAACTGCGAAAAGAGAGGAGCGCTTATTTTACCGCTCAAAAAAAGCGAAAAGAGAGGAGCGCTTATTTTGCCGCTCTAAAAACTGCGAAAAGAGAGGAGCGCTTATTTTACCGCTCAAAAAAAGCGAAAAGAGAGGAGCGCTTATTTTGCCGCTCAAAAAAAGCGAAAAGAGAGGAGCGCTTATTTTACCGCTCAAAAAAGATCGAAAAGAGAGTAGCGCTTATTTTAGCGCTCTAAAAAGAGCGAAAAGAGATTAGCGCTTATTTTACCGCTCTAAAAACTGCGAAAAGAGAGGAGCGCTTATTTTACCGTTAAAAAAAGAGCGAAAAGAGAGGAGCGCTTATTTTACCGTCAAAAAAAGCGAAAAGAGAGGAGCGCCGATTTTACCGCTTTAAAAAGAGCGAAAAGAGAGGAGCGCTTATTTTAAAGGCTCTAAAAAGAGCGAAAAGAGAGGAGCGCCGATTTTACCGCTTTAAAAAGAGCGAAAAGAGAGGAGCACTTATTTTAAAGGCTCTAAAAAGAGCGAAAAGAGAGGAGCGCTTATTTTACCGCTCTAAAAACTGCGAAAAGAGAGGAGCGCTTATTTTACCGCTCAAAAAAAGCGAAAAGAGAGGAGCGCTTATTTTGCCGCTCTAAAAACTGCGAAAAGAGAGGAGCGCTTATTTTACCGCTCAAAAAAAGCGAAAAGAGAGGAGCGCTTATTTTGCCGCTCAAAAAAAGCGAAAAGAGAGGAGCGCTTATTTTACCGCTCAAAAAAAGCGAAAAGAGAGGAGCGCTTATTTTGCCGCTCTAAAAACTGCGAAAAGAGAGGAGCGCTTATTTTACCGCTCAAAAAAAGCGAAAAGAGAGGAGCGCTTATTTTACCGCTCTAAAAAGATCGAAAAGAGAGTAGCGCTTATTTTAGCGCTCTAAAAAGAGCGAAAAGAGATTAGCGCTTATTTTACCGCTCTAAAAACTGCGAAAAGAGAGGAGCGCTTATTTTACCGTTAAAAAAAGAGCGAAAAGAGAGGAGTGCTTATTTTGCCTCTCAAAAAACTGCGAAAAGAGAGGAGCGCTTATTTTACCGTTAAAAAAAGAGCGAAAAGAGAGGAGTGCTTATTTTGCCTCTCAAAAAAGAGCGGAAAGAGAGGAGCGCTTATTGTACCGCTCAAAAAAGAGCGGAAAGAGAGGAGCTCCGATTTTACGTGAGCGTGAGCGGATATTAGGCTAGCGAGTGAAAGCGGTGAGTGAGCTGAGCGTTTCTTTGACGAAAATGCCCAACACTGACTCTGGCTGAGATCTTCTATCGTAGATGCGCTTGGATTTTCCCGTCCCTCCCTCTCTTCGGGGGCAAAAGTGTTAGTCGAATTAATTACCCTTGTCGCTTTCATCTGATGAAGTTATAGGTCTTTTCGGTCCGAGGAGTCTCTTTTTGCAACTCTCGCACTTTCTACTTCTGGTGCTCTCTCTCTTTTTTGGGGGTAAAATTTCTTTTCATCGATAGAAGAACAGCAAAGAAACGATGACTTTTGGCCGCTGTGTTTTTTGGTTTCCGTTTTAAAAACTTTATTTTTCGTTTTTATCACTTTCGAAAGAATTTGGGAAGAATTTTATCTCTTCGTCTTTGGGGATTTGTTCCTTTCCTGTAGTTTATTTTTATTTCACGTCGCTGCGCTGCTAATGAGTTGTAGTTTTCCACAATTGAACTCTATATATTTTCAAAATTATAGAGAAACTTTATTGTTAAGGCCCTTGCTATTTTGGACTGTGTTTCGGGAAGAAATAGCATGAGACTATTTTCGCCTGATTTTCGGCCGGAAATAGTGGCCGTTAATATACGCCCGAAAAATAGGTCGAAATAGAGTACGAGTGTATTTGAGCTATTTTTGGATGGTTTTTTCGGGACTTGATAATACGAACCTAAAATAGTATGCGTCTTAGTCACAGCTAATTAGTAAAATTTTGATTGTAAATAGCATACCTCTTTGTTAGTGTTACTATTTTCAGCCCAAAATGAAGGTTTAAATAGCATACCTCTTAGTGTTAGCTATTGTCACTCAAAATGAAGGTTTAAATAGCATACCTCTTAGTGTTAGCTATTGTCACTCAAAATGAAGGTATAAATAGCATACCTCTTAGGCTAGGTGCCCACTGGCTCTCCGTTTCGTATCCGTCCTGCCTTTCACAAGGCATTGTCTCCGTTACGAAGCAAAGGCTTGTGAAAAGTAGGACGGAGACGTTACGAAGAGCAGAGAGCGCCTGGCTTTAGTGTTAGCTATGGACACTCAAAATGAAGGTTTAAATGGTCTCACGCTAATTTCACCTGAAAAAACAGGCTATAATAGAATCAATCTTATTTCGTGAGAAGTACAGGCCTAAACAGTTTCAGGCTAATTTCACCTGAAAAACAGGCTAAAATAGTATCACACTAACTTCACCTGAAAAACAGGCTAAAATAGAATCACACTAATTTCACCTGAATAAACAGGCCATAATAGCATTAGACTAACTTCACCTGAAAAACAGGTCAAAATAGAATTAGACTAATGTCTTCCAAAAATAGTCCAAAATAGGCATTTCGTATTCTATTATTAATTTTCGATTCTATATTCTACGAAGCGCATTTTCGTTGGGATCAAAATTTTTAGACCACAACCCAACGATAGTAAATTAATATCACTGTCACAAATAAGACACAATTTTGTTTTTTCAGCCCCAAATATAATAGTCGAGTAAGGTATAGAAGCACTCAATACCGCACTGTAATGACTACAGGAAACTTTTGTAAGCGAGTTTGAAGTTGGGCTTCACCTTTAAGGAGGATCGCTATAAATGGGATTACGTTACTGGAGGCTGAAAGGCTCTCCACCCTGATCCTCCTGTTAGGTTCAAGCGAGCATGCGCCGTTAGTTCGTTTTTCCATCCCAGCTTCTCTCAATATCAGTCCCTCGTCTTGCTCCTTCTGTTCCGTTCGTGGCCATCAAGCAGTCTCTTCTTAACGTTATAGTCTTAATGGCGGCTCCATAACTCAACCCTCCTCCGGCCTTGTTCAAGTTGAAACCCGTGATAAATGATACGGACCCGAGGCGCCTGCAGCCTAATTATTGTTTGCGCTCTGGGCCAACGACTGGGCTTCCTATAGGCTTCGCTCGCTCCGAGAGAAAAACTTTAAAAAAAACTAAAGAAACTCATCCGCTTATTGCTAGCGCATTTCCGCTCGAGGTAGTAGTATCAAAAACTAAGAACAGTAATTGGGTTTTCCAGTACTTTTTAAGAAACGCGCATTTTTTAATCTCGAGAGAATTTAATTTTGACGCCAGCTTATACGTTCCAAATACCAAGAGTGAACTCTAAATGGAATTTTAAACCCTTTGTCTTCGTTCTATTAACAGATTTAACCACTAATCGCGCCTCTAACTAATTCAGAATTCGAGAAAGAGGCTCTCGAAAATCGTATCGGTATATCGTTTAATTTTCTCCTTAATCAAAAAACGTCGTTTGTCTTAAAGACGGTGTCTTCGCTATATTTAGTCGACTTCCTCCGCAAGCTGGGATGATTATATTAATGAACAACGAATCTTCGCTCCTCCGTTGAGTGGAAAATGTAAATTTAATTATTAGGAGAGCTTGTCTTTCTTAATAAGTCGGGGAGATTAACAGGACGGTGGCTAGGAACAAGAAAGCATTAGGGGAGGCCTTTCTAATTTGATTTTAAACCTCGGCTCTTCTTCCGAGAGGCCGCTCTGTTCGAATCCTTATTGAGGTTGGTTTCATTTAACTCAATTTCAAATGACCACATTTTTTCGAGGATCTTAGTTCAGATTAAACCTGGAATACACATACGTATAAATTAGTGTTGTAAGTCGGAAAATGTTCCGCGGAAAATGACCGAGGCCTTTTTTCCGGAAAAAAATAAAAAAAAGTTTTCATTCCATGATTAGTCTAATATACTGTTTGCAAATTTAAATAAAGCGGCATTTTCGCCGCATTCTTCGAATCTGAAATTAAAACTAAACCTCTAGACTAGTTTAAAATGATTAACAATGTAAGACTATTAATGTTTTGTAGTATTTTTACTGTTATTAGACATTTTATATCAATAAAAAGTTAAAAACATTGAAAACCCTTAAAAAGTAATTTATTTCAATTTTTTATTTTTCCGAATTGCGGAAAAACTTTCCGGAAATTTTTTATTTACCGATCTGAACTGGTGTCTGCCATTATTAATCTTATCAGATTTAGTTAGCTAAACAGTTATCTGACTTCAACGTTTAATATATATGAAATATATATAATCTTTAGTAAATAAAATTAAAATAAACAAATTTAATTTTCTAAAGGAATTTAATCAAGGGATATTTAAAATCGATAACTTTCAAGCATCTGAAATCTGCTCGTTTTATATCAGTCGGTTTACGATGAAGTGAATTTAGATTGTTTTTTTAGATTAAACTATTAACAGTTGCGTTACATGAGAATCGGTTTGAAACATTACGTATAAATGAAATGATTTTACGTTTCTGTTTACGTTTCAAAACGTAAGTAAATGTTTTCTGCCATTTGACATTCTACCGCAGCGCCATCTGAAAGTAACAAAGTTAGACTTCAAATGAGATAATATTACTAGAGAAAACAATGTCACTGCCGTATAACAAATTGCTCGCTAGCGTACTCGGCTTTTTAATGGTGGGGTCAAGAGAGTACGTAGAGGGGAAAATATCCCCTGTACTTCGTCGCGCCATCTAACGACCACTAGTGGAACTATTATTATTTAATCTATCTACCGAATTATACCTTTTTATTATATTATATAATTTAAGTTTAAATGTTATTTTATTATTACAAATAATAAATACGACGTAATATTTATATTGCTACCATGAAATAATTTATTTAATATAAATTCTGATAAGTAGTTTGGGATACTTATACAGATGCATATGGCGCACAACAGCGTAGTTGAATTTTTTCCCAGTCTGAAACTAAACAATTGAACAAAATATAACCAAACCTTTCAGTAAAAAGGTCCTGATTTTACTTTGGAATAATAAATTTATTACGTAAGATGGTTTAAAACATTCAAACCCACATTCTGAATTTCACCAAATGTATTAACTTAAAAGTTAATACATTTGGTATAAAAGTAGCGCTTTGAAGTTTTCTTTTGTAGATCCCGTATTTAAATTACTCTAGATAATCAAACTTTAACTAATCAATTAAGAAACCTGGCACGCCCTGTTTACCAAAGACTCGAGGGATATTTTTCAATGTAAATCTCTCCCTACAAGAAAAGCTAGTACGACTTTAACAAGGGCTATTTTCTTTTTAGCCCCGTACGTCAGTAGATAAAAGGGTTGAGGTAGTGTATTTTGCAGCTCAAAGGGATTTTTCAGGGCCTCAACTGCACGCGGGTGTTCCAGTATACTAACGCCCCCTAGGTTTTAATGTCGCAATCTCGGTAATGGCCAAAACTGCTCGTACCAGAAGCGGCGGAAAATCCTCTTTAAAAAATATCAAATTTGAAGCCGACTATAGGGAGCGCTGTTTCTCTTTTCGCTCGCTGGGAGGTAGTCGTATCAGCGCCGTCTAGCGACGGCCAGAACGGAATTAAATTGACGGAGAAGTCCCCGCTCTGAACTGACCTTTTCTATAACGCGGGAATTGAATGAGTGACGCGAATATTGTTCGTTCTTGATCCTTTGCCTTCTTCCAAATTCCGAGGAAATTAATTTTTTTCTCTAGTTGCCTGGAATGTTTGCATTTTCATCAAACGTCTAGTTAATAATCGTCTTAGTTTCATTAATGGGAAACTCGAGCTTCTCTGTTATTTCTGGATGGCTTCTGGGAAAATGCGTAACGCGATACATTCGGTCTGTTTGCAGCTCGAACAGAAAGAATTCTCGGAGGTTGATAGGGACAAAGCGGATTGCGCTTTTCCAGAGTCCTTTAACCCGATAAAATAATACGCTCTCACCATGATGTACTCCGTTTTATTATCTTTGCCTCTTTGGGTGCCTGGGGTCGAATGGCGAGACCTATTTTCGGTATGATAATACGCGATATTTTTATGATAAAAGAATCTTTTACCTTACGTCCAGGATCAAAAGTCTTGAGTAAATCTAATATTTGGATTTACTTCTTTCCCCGGGGCCAGGACTGACAAGAGAGGGGGAAGCCGGTACAAATTACCATGGCCCGTGCAGCCTCGGGGGCCCAATTTGGGGAAAAAACGAGGTATACATCACCCTACAAATGTAGAGCTATCTCCAATAGTTACGGCTCTATTATGGTCCTAAAATTAATATTTTTCCGGGTCCCGGGCGCACTCGCTCTCAGACGGGAGATGGGCAAGGGGCGTAAGAATGCTTTTTAGTGGCCAGGTATAATAGGGGCCCATCGCTTTGCCATTCACAAGCACCCCACCTTGAAAATTCCAGTTAGAAAGGTCCGCTTTGACATAATTGCCCCAGGGCCCGAAATTTCTCCTATATAGAATTATTAAAATTCTATTGAACGAAGAATCAGAATTATCACTGGTTGAATTATCTGGCGCCCCCCTACTTGATAGCCATCTTGGCGCCCGTTTAAATATTAACCCACTTAACCCGGGTCGCATCTGCAGGGTTTCCACACGTCAGGGAAAGCAGGGAAAAGTCAGGGAATTTGAAAATTGGCCTAAAATGTCAGGGAAAGGTCAGGTAATTTTAAGAACTTGTAAAAATTCTGGGAATTCAATTTTATCTTGACACTTTTTGAAGATAATTTTACTCAAGATCTATGACAAATTCTATGATAATCATTTATTCCTTGAAAGTTTGGCTAATTTTTTCAACATCGCAATAACCTTTTTACTGAAATATAAGTCCATTTAAATTTATTAACTGGTAAAAGTAAAATATTAAATGAAAATTTTGGCCTTAAAAAGTCAGGGAAAATCTCTTAAAACGGTCAGGGAAAACAGAGAAAAGTCAGGGAATTTGAATCTCAAAATTTTGTAGCAACCCTGCTTTACAATTTAGTCCTTAAACTTCCGAGTACTTAGGTATTTTTTTTGTTTGTTTAAATATTACCCTCGCGACGTTAGACAGGGGGCCATTAAAAGCGTAGCTCCAAAAAACCATTATGCCCGAAAAAGGTTTTTTGGAGTGGTAAAAGAATCCAGGCTTATTTATTGTATGTTTATAACGGATACTCCGAAACCTAGCTATGGTCGTTAAGAGTCGACTAACGCCATCTACCAATAACCTACCTCACAACCATTATCGTCTGTAAATGCTAAGACTGTTGGCTTACATAATCAGCGTTGTTTTTGTGATGAATATAAGAAAATCGTCTACAAAGTAGGTAAGAAAACGAGCGTAATCTTCACGCGATAAACGGTCAACAGATGGCGTTCCGGGGTCGTAACAATAGCGACGGTTTACCGGAGCGGAGGTAATGTTTTCGTTTCTGACATGTTTTAGGGCTAGCGAAAAAGGGCCTCGCTACACGCGGTTAAGCCCTCTTATAAACGAAGCACCCCAAACCAGCCCTAAAAATAAAAGCGTTACTCTCGTTTTCGGATGCGACTCCCTCCCACGCTATTTATAGAACATTTCCTCAAGGTCCGTGTATCCCGAAAATAACTCTTAATTTTGTCTACATTGTACGCTATTAAAGTTCCGGTAGTTCTTACCCCGTTTTATGGTGACATTCCGACTAATATCCCAACTCGGAAAAAGATTTTAAACAGTAGTAAAATTTCCAAACAACAAACTGGGCTGTTTCTAATTTTTCGTTGTATATAGAAATCTGTTTCGTAAAGCGATGGGGGGAAAACGTTTATTTTTAGACCTTGTATAGTATGGCTGCATCGTTTTCGTAGTAGGAAACCTTATAAAAGACGGTAGAATCCCCACCAATGTTTCTGTAAGAAGGAGGTTTACCCCGTGTAACCAGCGCCCAAGAAAAATTAAGCGAAGGAATTTCGTCGCGTTGAGGTCGTTTTCCTCGTTGGAACATTGTTTTTGCTTTGCATCCAACAGACCATGGACAGGGAGGCCGCGTTGGCCAGATTGGTCAGTCGATTTACGGACGAATTGGTCGCGGCCTTGCATAATCCGGCCAGTCTACCTGGACGTAAGTTTCTCTAGCTTTCTTTCTTCCGATAACTCTCCTTCTGCGTCGAAAACACGAGTCTGTTTAGTTTAATACAAAATTATTTAATTAAATTGCCGTTAGTAAAAGTCTTTTCGCCTTTTTTTTTATTAAACTAAATGTAATCCGTTAACCTTTGAACTTATGTTTTTATTTATGTTGTAAGTGTTGAAGTAATATCTAAAAGTACCTTACTGTGTGGTCTCCATTCAAATTAATTTGATTTAAATCAGGTTACTTAAATCGAATTATTTTTAAAAACTAATTGATTTAAAACAGCGACAAAATACTTTGCGATATTGTCATGAAGTATTTTGGATCTTTTAAAAAGTGTTTGTATTTTTAAAAAAGTGTTATGTACAGTGCACTAGCAAAAAAAACAGCTCTTAGGCCATGTGGAGATTTTTCGCGTGGACGCTCGCCGTTGTGAAATTTCTGCATGCTCTTATAGTGCAACTATGCCTTTTAAACATGTTCAATTAGAAGATCATTGATTTAAATCGCCTTATACGCTTTAATGTATTCATGGAAATATGCAAAAGTAGTTTCCTTAGCAAATGCCAACTCAGGGCAATTTGGTAACTAATTTAAATACTTTAATAAGTATTAAAACGCTGCCTGTAACATTTCAACCTTTGAACTAAAAGTGTTTAGAATTGTTTGATCACTATATTTTTATCTATAATTTTACAGGGTGTTTCAAAAAGTTATGCCAAAATTTTCAGGAGTTGTAGGGGCTTCAAAGTGCGTCCTACTAGCCTCTGGAAGTAGGCTGCAACAAGCGCCTAACCAAGCAGCAGCGACTTTAAATACTGTTCAAGTTTACTTTTTTACGCTGGTTACCTCGATTTGTTTACAAAGTCCTTTTTCACCTATCACACGAACCCAAACCTTAATGTTCGCATTTCCCCGCTGCTTGGTTTTGCGCTTGTTGCAGCCTACTTCCAGGGGCTAGTAGGCCACACTTCGAAGCTCTCCTACGCTCTTATAACTCATCGTAGTAGGAAAATGGGTAAAAAAATTGACATACTTCTCAACTCACCCCCTACAACTCCTTAACATTTTTGCATAACCTTTTCAAACACCCTGTATAATCTGGATTTACGAAATTCCCATGGTGTATGTTTAAAACAAATTTGTACCTGATCGTCCAATTTGTAACACCCTGTATAGTCTCCATTATTAATTCATTGTTTAGCCTCGATCCTAGGATTCTTACCAAATTGTAATTAGACTTCAACGGTATAATCGTTTTTTTCCATCACTTTCTTTTTTGGTAATAAATGAATGGAAGTTAATGACTTTGCCGAAAGATGGCGTTTAATAGTGATCCCTTTCCGGAAAAAAACCCCTAAACGAGGTCGCAGCTTATACAGTATTAGATTCACTCGATAACTTCCATCTCATTAATTTTTAACTGGATGGAAAAGCTATCATCGAAGTTTAAGGGAGCGCCGACGTAATATGGATGCCGACATTCTGTTTTAAACACGTCAAGAGTTATTTGTTAAAGACATTTATTACCAGGGGGAGCCACTTCTGCAGTCTAGCGATAAATGAAGCCTGCTTTTTTTTCTCTCTCTCTCATAACCCTCGACTTTTTGTATTAAAAGCATCTTTGCTAGTGGCGCCCCTGGAGAGGGAAAAACGAATTATTTTGGTTCATAAAATCTTTCACAGGGTTTTCTCCCTCGCTTTAAATCGATGAAAGATTTTTAAACTCTTAGTAATCCCAAGAGCTTATACTCGGATTTTTTTAAGGATATACACATTGAACTTCCTTTGTTTTAATTGACTTTAGTAAATTATTTCCGTTGTAACCCGAATACAAAGTGTCTTTGAACGAAAACTAAACGTCTAAATTTCTAAATAGCTATTTGTTATAAGTGCGCGTGCGAGGTCTGATCGAGTGAGATAAGAGATAAGTTTTCCCTTTTCGTTTTAACCCTTTCTCCCTACTCCGTTGCCATGACGACGGAGCATCCTTTCTCTACGGGTGATGCTTCTCCATCGATTTTCTACCCAAAAGCCCGACTCGAACGCCATCCCGCGGATGAAAATTGTACTAAATTGGAAAACATTGTTACATTTATTAATAAGTATAGTTTAAATGGTAATGATTAAAATTTAAACTGACATAAGTTTCGTAAGTATTATATACTTATAATTATAATTTAAATTTGAAATTAAATATTCAATATTAGAACAAGCTAAATATTTTGGCTATTAATTTAATTCTTTTATAAATCAGATTATTATAACTAAATATATTTATAAATTTATAAAATTTTACTAAATTGGAAAATATTGTAACATTTATGTATAAGTATAATTTAAATGATAATCATTAATATTTAATTTCACATTATTTTCGTAAGAATTATATAATCTAAATATTTTGGCTATTAATTTAAAGTTCTTTTATAAATCAGATTATTAGAACGAAATATATTTATAAATATATAAAATTTTAATAAATTGGAAAATATTGTAACATTTATTTATAAGTATCATTTAAATGATAATGATTAATATTTAAACTGACATTAGTTTTCGTAAGAGTTATATAATAATAATTTAAATTTGAAATTAAATATTAAAATTATTATTATTAGAATAGGCTAAATATTTTGGTTATTAATTTAATTATTTTATAAATCAGATTATTAGAAATATATTTGTAAAAATATAAAATTTAACGCTACCAGATGGAGCTAGTGACTGTTTTGCGTGGCGAGGCATCCCAATCGATTTGTAAGCTAATCCTTGTTTTTGTTTTTCTTTTCCGTAGCTCATCAGGCATCGTTGAAGTCCAGTGGAGGAGAATGGGTTGATGCCGAACTATCCGCACCTGACGCCAATCAATCGGGACGAAACAGCCAATCATCGATGAGACGGTCGCAACCAAGACGCCATCACTCGGTGGCCGGGGAACACATGTCAGCAGCGTCTAACACTAGGCTCGCTATGGATCTAGAGGTTAGATTCCGCTCTTCCATTTTTAGCCTTTGATATTTTTACTTAAATTACACTACGTCTGTGCGGAAATAACCAGTGAAAACGGATTGGTCTATTTCCGACCCACTGCGGTAAAATACTTATTTGCTAGTATTGTATACGGGTTTACTGATTTTAATATTCAATTGCAACCTTAGATGGCGCTAGCGGCGTAAAAACAAATCTATTTTCACCTCCGTAAAATATCATTGATTTTTACTTTATCCGTGGACCAAGAATCTAACGGGACTCACTGTTCCCGATATTTTGACACGGTTAACTTTGAAGCGCCTCAAGAATTATGTTCAATTATCACTACGAGAGGCTTAGTCGGGGGATTAGGTTAGGTTTAGTTCATTATTTTTAATTTTAGAAATGAAAGGGATTCCAGTGAATTTGATTAAAAAAAACCCTCAGCCATACGCTGCTTACTGGTTATTTTTACTTAACACAATGGTTAATTACCATTATTTAATTTTTTAAAGAACCAATTTCTTAAAAAAAGGTCTAAAACTTACTAAGCCTAAACATTTAACCGACAACAACGGCGCCATTTTGTCAAAATAGGCCCTTCAATGAATCCTCATCCAAGGAAATCGCCAAGAAGTAATATTTCCGAGAGCCAGCACCTGCAAGGTAAGGTTTATATAGTGCTTGTGGAAATAATGGAAACTTTTCACCTGTAAACAGAACGTCGTGTTTTTGCCAAGCCTTAATATGTCAAAAAAGCTACCTGGTTAAAAGGGAACGCCACGGGGAACGCTTGTTGCTGCCGTAAAGGTGATAAATTTCCATTATTTTAAGAAGCACTATATAAACAGTGATTTGCTGGTCCTGGCTCTCGGAAATTTTACTTCTTGGCGATTTCCTGGAAGTATGTTTTATTGAACATGAACGCTCCAGCTTCTCTACGAAACTACGTCAGAAATCGACTTCAGCGACGCCAAGTTTGTCCACATTGAACTAAATTTACCCGTGCTTTTAAAAATCTGAACGGTTAGTCCTCTTAGATTCTTGGTCCACGCTTTATCGATCGTCCCTTTTTCGCGTCCCTCGAGCAGTGGCGCCTTCACGCGGGATTCGCGTAAACTAAAAGCGCCCTATACCCGATTCGTAACGCGTTTTATATAAAATAAATATACTAATTAACCCTACCTGTTTTAACGACAAAAAAATTCAGTGCCACCCTATCTGTGTCCCGTGTAATTAATTTTTCTAGAGCTAGGAAGAAATTTTGGGTTGGTGATAAAATTTGGAGAGGGTGTTTTGTTGAGGGCTTAATTACCAGTGTGTTTTTCAACGTTATTTTTTACCAACAGGTATTTATAGCCTTCGGGGTTGAATTTTTTGGATGGGTGATTATCTAATAAGCTAAACGGTGTGTCGCGATTATTACAAGTACTGGGAGACTGGTGGGAGGGGGTCTCGAGTGGGTGATTCTAATTAGCCTTGCTAATGAAAAGAGGGGACACACAGGCGTGCATGAATTATAATATAAATTTGAAATAGGAAGCAATTAAACGCTTAATGACTCGGAGGGGGGGAATTTATTGGACACTTAACACATTGGGCAGAATTTTACATCGGAAATTAGCTACCGACAAATTAAAATCTCGGGGACGTAAAAGCTAAAGCTTTTATAGCATTTTTTGTCTTTCTTACTAGTGGGAATTTTAACTTTCTACTGGTGGTTTATAAATTCCTGTTTATTATATATTTTTTTGGGAGAAACATCAAAATGTGCTTCTTAAATTTTAAACGTGTAATTTAATTCTGTATTTTTTAAAATACGTTGACCACATATTTATAGAGAGAGAAAAAACACACCTATATATCTTTCTAAAAATCTCATTTTATGTAAATAATTGGCCGCCATTTTGTAAAATGGTTCCCAAGTACTCCGCAAGATGTTTCATGGAACTATTTTCAACCAAAATATAAGCTGTTTATAACCTATTAACACATTTTGTTTATTAATTATTGTTTGCTTTTTTAATTCTTAAACTTTATTCCGTTCTTCGTGAACCCTTTAGTACCAGTATTTTTATTATTTTTATTATTTTATTATTATTATTTGTATATCGAGAATTCGAGATCAATGAATTGGGGTATTTCTTTGTAAATAAATTTTGTGGATATTTTATTGGACAAATAGTGAAGTGATTACAAGAAATTTAAAGAGATGATAGAAATAAATATTTGGGTTTTTATCGGAACCATGATCGTTGCGGTAATATATTCAGAAAAAGGTTTTGTAAAATGAAAGATGGAAAATTTCCTATTAGTAAATTAGAACTATGTTTAGCAATGCATCTAATCATAGTGGATTTATTTTCCGTAAAACGTCTACATTAAACACAGATCTGAATGACTATAGGCTCAAAATGGCAAATTTATTTTAAAACATCAGAGGTAACAGATTAAATTTTACCTTTCCATTTCAACCACGATATAGTATGTTGTCTATTATTCTTTGTAACATTTATTTGAGAGCTTCTGGTGTTGAAATACGAAACGCCCATCGAATCGTCCAAATTTTGTTAATTTCCCGCTCTAGTCTCCAGATATGACTCATGAAACTGACGGAGATTTTTTTAAATAACGAAATCCGGAAAGACATCCAGAGATCCCACGCAAAATCGCGATATCCAACGGTAAATCGCTAAATCCGACGAGAAATCCCCAAAACCCGACGTGAAATCCCGGACCAAAGTCAAAAAATCCAAAAAGCGATCTAAAGGGAATCATAAAAAAAGCTATATATTCTCCGCTAGTCTAAATAAATTCTTGTTTTCAAACGTGTACCCGGAAATACGGTACCTCCGCGTTAATTGCTCCCAATCTTAGAGATGAGCTTTCTTAAAAGGCGATCAATACCATCCCAGAACATGACTGTACTATATAAAGTCGCGGGGGAAATCCTGGGCCTGCAAATATTCTCACGACTCCCCTTAATTATTAGAGAGGTTAAGCAAAGCGCCCTAGAAGTTTCACGAAACATACTTTGAAATCGGTTAAGAGCTCATACAATTCTCCGGATAACGTTTGCAATCGAATTTTAACAAATTGGGCAGCAACAATACTAAAACAGGCGTTATGTGCTGGTATGAGTATTGTCAAAATACAATTATTTGTTTTTTCGTGTGCCCAGGCTTACCGCAAATTTATCTCTTTGTATACTCGTACCATAAGCCTACCATAAGGTCCCCCTAAGTAAAGGTCTAGCATAGGGCCCCGTGGTAACAGTATTGTCTTTGCGAGAAGAAAATAAACGTACGACGATAGGGCAGTAGCGCCATCTTCGTTTTCAAAATTTCTACATCTAAAATATCTTTCTTGGTAGAAAACAAATACCTTCAGAAACACAACTCTTATTTCTAATAGTTATGTTTACGTTCCGATTAATTATTTTGCCAAGATAAGTGTTAATTTTAACTTTGAAAGCGATAAAATGTTAAATAAGCCTTGGCAACGATGCTAACTTGGATTAACAATAGTAGTGCCTACCTGGATATATCACTCTAGCGTTCCACGTGCATTTCCTAAGTGTTTGTTACGGGTTCTGCCTTGTAGAAGGCTACGTGTTACGGTAGTTTCGGAAATTCGCCGTTAACTTCGCCGAAGGGGCGCTGCTGTCGCAAAAGCCATTTGCTGGTCAGGTTTTTTCCAAGTGATATATCACTACTATCGTTAATCCAAGATGCTAAGGTCTTTCGGTGGAGATTTCTCCCGCGTGGTTTAAAAACGTCCGCGCACGCCTTCGACGTATTCATCATGCAACCCACGAAATTAATTTGGGGAAATGCCTAGTTGATAACATAACCACTAGGAGGGGTAGATTTTGAATAGAATACCTACCTCTTAATAACGGGTATCCGGGGTATGTGATCGTCAAAAATTTGGCTTAGACCTTTGCTTATGGGGATCTTCTGATAGGCTCAATTTTATGAGTTGAAAAATTTAATTAGTGTTGTTAATTTTCCGGAAAAATTAAAATCGGAAAAATTAAATATAAATTACTTTTTAAGGGTTTTTAATGTTTTTAACTTTTTATCGATATAAAATGCCTAATATCAGTAAACATACTACAAAACATTAATAGTGTTACATTGTTAACCAGTTTAAACTAGTCTAGAGGTTTAGTTTTACTTTCAGATTCGAAAAAATGAGGCGAAAATGCCGCTTTATTTCAATTTGCAAACAATATATTAGACTAATCATGGAATGAAAACTTTTTAAATTTTTTCGGAAAAATACGGAAAATTTTCCGACTTAAAAATTATAATTATCAGTATTTTTATCTAAACACTATAAATATATTGCGTCGTGTCACGTAATCTCGACAGTAATATGGCGTCGTTTTGAAGTGGTGAAATAATAATTTGTTGTTCAGACTTCTAGAGTGCTTTGCTTAACCTCACTAATATTTAATTACGGTTGAAGAAAATAAATGTAAAAGAAAATTGCATTATGAAACCATTATCCGCTGCTATAAAAATATATTTAAGAGGTTTTTCAAAAGAATTCCTAGGCGGTATTTTACCGTTGATGGTTGAGAGGAAAACACGTTCCCCGTTCGCGTTTCGTAACGTGACTTAATCGTGTCAAGATCCCAGAGAGAGAGAGAGGGAACAATTAATTCCGGAACGTGACGATAGGGGTCGCTTCGAAACAAAAGGCGCGAAAATTACGCGTCGCTAGCGCAGCCTACGTAGGCACGTTTCCCGATGTGGTACCGATAAAAATGCGGCTCTACCACCGACGGTGTAATCGTAGTAGGTTGAAAGTAAACGCACGCGCACGCTTTTCAGCGCCACAACGCGGGGAGATCGCGAAGATTAAAGATTTGTTTTGGTGAGTCGGGTTTATTAGATTTGTAGATATACCTCTTTCAAATTATGACTATTTTACAATAGATCATTTTATCGAGGATGTATTCGGAAATCTATGGGCCGCCAAACCGGGGAAAAAAGGAATATGAAAAATAAAATATAATATAAAGTATAAACAAATATATTGATTATAACGTTTTAAAATACAGATTATGAACTTATAAAATAGATTAGGAACTTATAAAATAGATTATAAACTTATGAAATAGCTTACAAACTTATAAAATAGATTATGAACTTATGAAATAGATTACGAACCTTTAAAATAGATTATGAACTTTTAAAATAGATTACGAACCTTTAAAATAGATTACGAACCTTTAAAATAGATTACGAAATTATAAAATAGAATATTGACTTAGAAAATAGAATGTAAACAAATCTAAAGTATGAACTATTACAAATATAAAGTATGAGCTATTACAAATTTATAGTATGATGTTTTACAAATTTATAGTATGATCGTTTACAAATTTAAAGTATGATATTTTACAAATTTAAAGTATGATCTTTTAATAGTATTTTTTCGCATCAACTGTCAAAACATATAACTCTAATTGTAGATTCAGATAAATTATAGTATATAGCAGTATAAAGTATCGCTAACACGTCAACGCTAAACTCAGTTTCAAAGCCAAACATTTTATCTTTGTGTATTTAGCCAATTTCCAACTGCTTATTTGTTTAGCTGCCGTGTCGTTAAAACCACTTCCGTTTGCACGTGCGTCACATACAGAGATTTTACGAATTACAAGGTCAGGAGCAAATAATTACCATCTTAATTGACGTACGAAAATTATCAATTTTCAGTTAATTTTTAGTGTTTGCGTACGGAATTTTGAAACTAAAAGTGATTTGAGAAATCAGAAACTGATTTTGAAATTTCAGAGCACGATTTTCGTGTTGATTTCTGGTTTTTTTACGATAATTTCGATATTTTGGAACTAATTTTCGCTGAGATTCCGGTATTTTCAAAATGATTTCAAGATTTCTAAAATCATTTTTCTGTAGAGTGTACGGAATTTGTACGAATGTCGAACCCCTCGAACTGAGAAATAGAATTGCCAATTTAAATTCTACTACATGTATCTACTAGAATGACTAATTTGGACCGAAAATATTTGAATATTCCATATAAATTAACCTAGCTGATTTATTGGTTATTATTGTATAAATTACCATAAATATTTTTCCTTGCTACCTTTAGTAAACAGTCCGTAACTTTACGAAGTCATTATTAAAAAATTTAAAATTTAAGCAAAACCGAGGGGTCGGACATTCGGAAAAGTCCCGTACGCTCAGCGAAAAATCCGGCAAAGATTTTGTATTTGTTAACAAATCCACAAAATACTTGGAAAAATCCACAAATCCACAAAATTCATAGAATAAATCTACAAATCCACAAAATCCAGGATAAAATTCCACAAATCCACAGGAAAATCGAAAATCCACGAAAAATTCCTCAAATAATTTTGGATTTCTCAAAAATCCACAAATCCAGTGAAAAATCCAAAAAATTCACTGGATTTGCAAATCCCGTACGTTTTTTAATGAATGTCCAACCCCTCGAGCAAAACACATGGAGATTTTTTCGAAAAACATAATGCAAGTTGCACCGTTAATTTGACTTAACCATCTTGTTTTTCTTTAATCATAAATTCAAAGCAATCTTGTTAATTCTAGATTTGTAAAGCAATCGTACTATAGTGAAGCGGGTATAATCCAGATATGTAATTAACAATAATACACAATTTTATCTCCTAAACATTCCCTACTCGTACCAGGAAACAAAATTTATGAACCCCATTTTTTTTTTCAATAATGTAAAATTGCCCCCCTTTTAGTAAATAATGAATTTTAGACAGATTTTATTTTGCCTGAAGCGATTTTAGGGATAATTCGAAACGTTATTAAGCGTGAATAGAACGCGACGCGTAGAGACACCGCGTCTACGACCTTTTCTTGATCATCTTCATCCAACAAACCAGTTCTTCCATAAGAACGGAAAATGATATTTGTCCAGCAGGGTAATTTTCGACTTCGCGAGTCCGTTCGCGTATTTCAATAACATTATGCCTAGCTACGAAATTATAAAATCCCGAGTAATAAGAGGCCCTGTTTTTTCCGATTTTTTCTTAGGTTAATGCACCTGTACATTTTTTTTGTAATATAAATTTTCGTATAAGGCTTTATAAAAAGGGGTTGATCTTGACATTGAATATTTTATCAGGGCTAAAACCTTCCTTTGTATTCCCGATGTGTTATTTTTTAAACGTGATAATACAGCTTTTTTCTATTAGCGCATTGGGGATATACTGCGCGTGACACGCGTATCAAATTTGCCGCGACAAGGAAGCTAAATTAAAACAAAACGACTGGAATATATGTTTAGACGTTCCTGGTAATTGCGTATACGCGTGGTACTAGTGCGTTTCTAGAACGTAAGGACTTATAAGTTCGGGAGTTGTTAGGGTACGACTGGCTATGCTTAAATGGATGTAGGAAGTTATATATACGGCTATATTTCCCTTGTTTTAAATGACTAAGATTTCCCCCCCCCCCCCGCGCGTCTGTTTAATGTTTGTCGTTTCATGTACCGGTAGTTGGTAATTTAATATTGTAAATGATTAGTCTCTTTTACGTTGTAGAAGTAACGCTGCAACGATTAGGAAACCAGGATAACCAATTTAGTGAAATGTTCAATTCAACCTATCTGTTTGTTGGATCATAAAATTATGCCGTTTTGATATTTAAAAATAATAGATTATCAGTGATGTTTATATTTAATTATCTCCATTTTGTTTCTGGAATTTGCAATTGAACATTTAAAATTTGAGATAAGGGATATTTTGGGCTCAGTAACTTTAAACGATTTTAGACATAAGTAACAGAGTACAGCCTTTAATAATGGCATAAGTAACGTAATAACAATAAGTATGACCATTAGCAAAAATTTACACTTAACTGGATTTTCAAAGTTATGGCACAATCAAGGTTACCGAGTACAGCATTTGATAATGACATAAGTAACATAATAACAATAAGTATGACCATTAGCAAAAATGAACACCAAACTGGATTTTCAAAGTTATTACGCAATCAAGGTTATCGAGTACAGCATTTGATAATGACATAAGTAACATAATAACAATAAGTATGACAATTTGCAAAAAATTAACACCAAACTGGATTAAAATTGATATTGATTCGTTCTATCCTTACGCTAATAGTTAAAATAGTTATAAAAACATTTACGAATTATTGCGTAAGTTAAAATATTTTCCTTTATTACATATTTAAAAACATTTAATGGAGGTCGACTAGTTTCGGCGGTATTAGGACAATGGCATAATACCGCCGAAACTAGTCGACCTCCATTAAATGTTTTTAAATATGTAATAAAGGAAAATATTTTAACTTACGCAATAATTCGTAAATGTTTTTATAACTCTTTTACCAAACTGGATTTTCAAAGTTGGTTCGCAATCAAGGTTTAATTTACTACAAAGCCACCAAGACGTAATATTTTACTACCAAGCATGATATTATACTACTCAGTTCGTTTGAAGGTCGAAATCCGAGTTGGAAAAAGGTTTGCTCAGAAAATTAGCATTAAATCAATAGAAAGTGTCGTACTTATTTTAATTATGTTACTTACGCTAATGATAAAACCGTAAACAGTGACGTAATAACTTGAATACAGTCAAGGCTACATGCTTGTACATCGATTACAGGCAGTGGTCAAACCTTCGCTTTAAAATATAATTTTAAATCTTCCTTTTAATTTTAAATTCTATTCGCGACCGAAACGAGTCTATAATAATAATAAAGTTTATTAAACAGGAAAATAAAGTTTACACTTAAAGTCTAGGTGGCAAAAGGGCGCTAGCTTCTCCGAGGATGCGCCTATAACCTATAGTGTTCGGAATTGTTTATTCATTATCCACAAATTTTCCGATTTATTTAAAAAAGGTTGGTAAAAAGAATATCATTTTAACTTATTTAATTATGTTTTTTACGCAACCAAGCATTTATTTGAATAAAAGTGGTATTTATTTAAATAATTGTTTGTTTTATTTAAATAATTGTTTGTTTTATTTAAATAATTGTTTGTTTTATTTAAATAATAGGCTTATTCACTTTCGATTATTTAAACCTTTTACAATTTTTATTCAACTATTGGTTATTTAAATAAATATTATTTAAAAATAGCCGAGTTTATTTTATTCATGGATAAAAATTAATCGACTGCCGAGCACTAGGCGAACCAAAGGGGGCGTAGCGATAGTTTTCGGTCGCGAATATAATTTTGACTTGAATCCATGCAATTTAATTAAATAATTAATTCGAATTAGGTTGTTTTACAATCAACGTTTGGCGTCGAGGGTTTATTAAGGTAGACGTACTCTCCATAAAATTCTCGGGACTTTAATCAAAACAAATGTTTCGTATCACGGACCCGTTCCAGGAAAGGAGGAATGTAAATGAAAAATTAACATACTTATACGTCAGAAGCGGACGCCAAGGGGTCACAGACAATTCGTAATCCTCCTCCCCCCCGTGCTTCAACTCTGTTTTACGTCATTGAGTAGTAGGCCTTACATAGTCAACCTCAAACTTCCTGTCAAATATAGAATGGTTTTGGCTCAGCAGCCAAGGTAATATTGCTTCTTTTTCTTAGAAGAGAGAGAAAGACTTAAAAAATCGGAAAAACCTTTTTCCTTTCATCGACAGGAGGGTCTTTGGAAGCCACTTTGGCCAGAACAACGCTTCCCCCTCCGCATTCTTTATCACTTATATCAGAAGTTGATAATATTTATCTTCCGAGATAAGTGTACATTTACCTCTTGATATTATTCGCTTGCCGGCTCCCGTTGATTTTTTCAAAAATCAAGTTTTGTTTCGCTAATTTGTGTTTTTTTATAAATTAAGTTGGCCTTCTTGTTTAAATGTAGCTACTATGTCACAACTTAAACTCTGGTAATATTAGGAGCGCGCGCTTAGGGCGCGAGCAACCTCGGATTTTTACGTACGCGTGCAAACCGCTCGTGTCAAAACTATTCTAATAAAACTATGACATCGTGACGTAAGAGCAACATAAAAACAAGTTCGGCAAGCGTAGCTGAATTGGGGGATCTTAAAATTCATTTTGCGCGTGAAAATACGCCGCCATGTTAGGGTATAAAAGCGGGTAAATAAGCCTGCTATACCTCACAATGTAAAGGTACTGTCACGCGCAAAAACGTAATTTTGAAATCGGGCAATTTATAAAAATTACGTTTTTGCCCGTGAAAGTACCTTTACATTGTGAGGTATAGCAGGCTTATTTACCTGCTTTTATACCCTAACATGGCGGCGTATTTTCACGCGCAAAATGAACTTTAAGATCCACCAATACTATTCGTAGCTTGCTCGTGGTTTTTGCCTCGTGATCTGTCATAATGTCATGGCGGCCGTTTTAAGGCGGGGCTTAGTTTTGACGTGAATTAATGCGCTCGTAGAATTTAGTTTTAATTGTTTTTTATGACAGAACACTTTCGAAGGACGATCTCATCTGGACATTAAAATTCTTAATTCAATGGTAGGGGTGAGTGAGGTTGGCAGGATTTGCCCGTTTTCTCCGCCAGGTAGCGTAGATTTAATTATTGAGTTCTTCCGCGCCTGTCTAGTGCTGAATACACGCGCCTTTATTCCCAATTCAAACTTAAGGGGCCTTATGTTAATATTTATTAATGACATGCATCGAAGCGCCATATCAAAATTTGGAACCGGGCGCCACAACCAGTGGTGTAGGAGCGAGGCACAATGTACCCCCCTTGAAATTGGAAAGGGGTGCAAAAAGCTTGTAGAAGGGGGGGGGTCGCCAAATTTAGCATCCAAGCTGTACCCCCCTTAATCCAAAACTTTCTTACGCGCCTGGCCACAGGCCCCAGTGGCTTAGCTAGAATGGGTGACACCCGGGGCGGATATCACGGTGTGCTATTTACTAGTCTCTAGTTTGTGTAAGTTTTTATGTTTTTCACGGTCGGGTGTCACCCCCAAATCACACCCAAACATCCGCCCCCCTTAGCTACGCCACTGGGAAGGTAGCCGTTCCATTTTAAACCCCTAGACGGACACTTATCTAGTAATAGGGGGACTATGAACTTCTGAATGTATAGATATATCGTGCACATGCCATGCCGGTTTCGGCGTAGTGGGAGGGATTCGGGTGGAAAATCCGGGCCTTTCATTGTAGTGTGTTCCCCTTCTCGCGTATTTTGACTGGAACCCCGAGGCAATCGGAGGTTGGGAGGGGAGGCGCGGGCCAAGATGGGGCTCTGGATGGACGCTAACAGCTCGCTCTGCATTCCTTTAGTGTAAAAAGTGCGTCTCCCCTTTCGCTGGTTACCCTCCACTCTTAATTCTCAAAGAGAGCCTTGTGTTAGAATCAGCGACTTTTTTCGCGTGCCCGATTTTTACCTTCGAACTAGTCCCTTCTGCCAGACGGTCCGAGGTCCTACATCCGCGGTTGCCGTCTCGCTTCGTCGTCCTTTTTTACAACCGTCAGTTCGTTATGCAAACGCGATAACAGCGAGTTAGCTAAGCCTCGGTTCGCCGTTTGTTTACGTATCGCGTTTGCCGGTTTCGCCGCGTCACGTTTCCAGCGACACGCAAACGGCGTTAGTCGCTGTTAGAGTCATCGGTACGAGTGTCTCGTTGGATTACGAAATTGGTGATGAAGTGTTTGATCGTCTCGTCTTTCCTGTCCAGTCCGTCCGCGACTAGCCATCGACCTCCCACCGGTCGACCCCAGAACGGGGCAGCCGTGAGACCGACGTCCACCCCCGTACCACCCGTTCTCAATGGTAGAGGAACTACCTACATGCCACCCGTACTCAACGGTAGGGTGTATAAGGTAGGTTCACGCTTTGAAAATGTTTCGCGAATACAGTGAATTTGTAACGCGTTAAAGTGGCTTATACGAGGCTATGACGCGGTAGGAATACTTTTGCAGGGTGACCGCAGTTCTTATATTTCCTATTTTTTCCTATAATTTAACGTCCTTCCTTTTTTATCCTATAATTTCATTAAATTTCCTATAATACCCCATATTTTAACTCAAAAGTCTGAAGAAATTAAAATGTTGCCATTTTACCATTGGAAGTCTTTAAAACGTCCTAGTTTTAAAAGATGCTTATTTCCGATAGTTTTCGACTATTTCTATCGGTTATAACAACCGTTTTCTCTTATTGTATAATGAATTTTATCCTATTAATCTCCCAATTTTCTTCCTATATTTTCCTATATTTCACTGATAAATTTCCTATAATTCCTTTAAAGGATTATAAAATATTCTGTGGTCACCCTGCTTCTGTCTCAATGAATTTTAAAATTGGATAAAAACGGGTACCCGACGACGAAATATTCGCGTTTGGACCATTGTTGGACATAAGAATATATCTTAATTTATTTTAGTAGTCACTGGGGTAAAAATGGGGGTATAAAAACAATCACAGCCCACATTTGGCTTTACCCGTCAGAATTAGAATAGGAATTTATCATCACTTGAGTTAAATGACTTTGGCTGATCACAATTTTTTCACTACTTATACTAGTCTTTGACTAGTTTAAAATATGTTCATTGTTATAACATCGAATGTCGCATTAATTTGAGACCGAGATTCTGAATCAGAACTTGTCCGAGGTGCAGTGGACTCTGCACTCTTGATTTTCTCTACAAGCATGTTGTGTAGACAAAGCATTTATTTTAGTAGTTGGAACATTTATTTTAGTCGTCGGAGCATTTATTTTAGTAGTCGGAGCATTTATTTTAGTAGTCAGAACATTTATTTTAGTAGTCAGAACATTTATTTTAGTAGTCAAATGCCGTGATTAGTGCCTTATGTCCACCCCTGGTTTGAACAAAATTATTGCCCTAATACTTTTTGTTATTACAATAAGTAAAATCGCGTGAAGAAAATGTGAATTTTGTGCTATTACAAAGAACTACGTTTTAAATATAAATAAATACATTCTTGATAGTATTTATTAAAATATTGCACCCAATTTTCAACCAAGGTAGTATTTTCTTCAAAACATTTATTTTTCGTGAATGTCGAAAAACATTAATTTAATCTTCGGGTACCCGGTTTTATCTCATAGTTCACAATTTTAAAATCCATTAGGACGATGTAAAATCGAGTTAACGATATTTCCTCGAACTGGTTAAATTGTATACTACCGGTGTGGTAGCCTTGAAAAATTCCCATTTATCAAAATCATGTGACCATGTGTCATCGGATTTTGAATTCCGCGTATTTGACTCACGTGATTGCTTCATACAAACTATTGAATTCGATATTGTAAGAGCAATTTGAACATGACCGTAACTAATATTATTTTCGTTTACGACCATATTTTCGAAAACTGTTGTAAAATAGAAGCAGTTCTACATTCGGAATTCCACTCTTGAAGTTTATTTTCTTCGGGCGGTGGTTCGAAGTTGGAGTATTGTTCGTGTTCAAAAGTCTATGACCGTTTCGCGTTGGTAAACACGACAACTTTCTGTTATTTGTCGTTATTTTTTTTATTTTATTCCCCAAATATATATTTTATCCCCCTCCCCCTCGGGTTAAGGCTAAGGGGACTGATTACGCGTATCACGCTCAATATATATTTTTTTGGAATTTAAAAGTCCATAGCGAAGCAATGACAGCCGAGGTCGAAATGATTGATTCGGGCGCTACTTAACCAGTAATTCTCTACTTCTGTATTCCGCTTTGAGGAATTAGCTTATGTTTAGTTTCTTTGAAACATTGCATTTATATATTATTTGGTAATAAAATTATAGAAACTGATATGTTATTATCATTCTCCATGGGGTTTTCGTACATTTTCCTATACTGTTAATGTTATTCGATTGAAACATGTACCGTCATATAGCAGTCAAACCAGCGGTCCTGTAATTCCTATAAAATACGTTACTTAATAATATATATAAAAATGTTGTGCCTTGTATTATCCTATATAATAAAATATTGCACTTTATTATTCTATATAATAAAATATTGCCCTTTATTATTCTATATAATAAAATATTGCCCTTTATTATTCTATATAATAAAATATTGTCATTTATTATTCTATATATTAAAATATTGCCTGTATTATCCTATATATTAAAATATTGCCCTTTATTATCCTATATAATAAAATATTGCCCTTTATTAACCTATATAATAAAATATTGCTCTGTATTATCCTATATAATAAAATATTGCCCTGAATTATCCTATATAATAAAATATTGCCCTGTATTATCCTATATGCCTGTATTATCCTACATAATAAAATATCGCCCCGTATTATCCTATTTAATAAAATATTGCCCCGTATTATCCTATATAATAAAATATTGCCCCGTATTATCCTATATAATAAAATATTGCCCCGTATTATCATATATAATAAAATATTGCCCTGTATTATCCTATATAATAAAATATCGCACCGTATTATCCTATTTAATAAAATATTGCCCCGTATTATCCTATATAATAAAATATTGCCCCGTATTATCATATATAATAAAATATTGCCCTGTATTATCCTATTTAATAAAATATTGCCCCGTATTATCCTATATAATAAAATATTGCCCCGTATTATCATATATAATAAAATATTGCCCCGTATTATCCTATTTAATAAAATATTGCCCCGTATTATCATATATAATAAAATATTGCCCTGTATTATCCTATATAATAAAATATTGCCATGTATTATCCTATATAATAAAATATTGCCCTTTATTATTCTATATAATAAAATATTGCCCTTTATTAACCTATATAATAAAATATTGCTCTGTATTATCCTATATAATAAAATATTGCCCTGAATTATCCTATATAACAAAATATTGCCCTGTATTATCCTATATGCCTGTATTATCCTACATAATAAAATATCGCCCCGTATTATCCTATTTAATAAAATATTGCCCCGTATTATCCTATATAATAAAATATTGCCCCGTATTATCCTATATAATAAAATATTGCCCCGTATTATCATATATAATAAAATATTGCCCTGTATTATCCTATATAATAAAATATCGCACCGTATTATCCTATTTAATAAAATATTGCCCCGTATTATCCTATTTAATAAAATATTGCCCCGTATTATCCTATATAATAAAATATTGCCCCGTATTATCATATATAATAAAATATTGCCCTGTATTATCCTATTTAATAAAATATTGCCCCGTATTATCCTATATAATAAAATATTGCCCCGTATTATCATATATAATAAAATATTGCCCCGTATTATCCTATTTAATAAAATATTACCCCGTATTATCCTATATAATAAAATATTGCCATGTATTATCCTATATAATAAAATATTGCCCTTTATTATTCTATATAATAAAATATTGCCCTTTATTAACCTATATAATAAAATATTGCTCTGTATTATCCTATATAATAAAATATTGCCCTGAATTATCCTATATAACAAAATATTGCCCTGTATTATCCTATATGCCTGTATTATCCTACATAATAAAATATCGCCCCGTATTATCCTATTTAATAAAATATTGCCCCGTATTATCCTATATAATAAAATATTGCCCCGTATTATCCTATATAATAAAATATTGTCATTTATTATTCTATATATTAAAATATTGCCTGTATTATCCTATATATTAAAATATTGCCTGTATTATCCTATACATTAAAATATTGCCCTTTATTATCCTATATAATAAAATATTGCGCTGAATTATCCTATATAATAAAATATTGCCCTTTATTATCCTATATAATAAAATATTGCCCTTTATTAACCTATATAATAAAATATTGCTCTGTATTATCCTATATAATAAATATTTCCATGTATTATCCTATATAATAAAATATTGCCCTTTATTATTCTATATAATAAAATATTGCCCTTTATTATTCTATATAATAAAATATTGCCCTTTATTAACCTATATAATAAAATATTGCCCTGTATTATCCTATATAATAAAATATTGCCCTGAATTATCCTATATAATAAAATATTGCCCTGTATTATCCTATATGCCTGTATTATCCTACATAATAAAATATCGCCCCGTATTATCCTATTTAATAAAATATTGCCCCGTATTATCCTATATAATAAAATATTGCCCCGTATTATCCTATATAATAAAATATTGTCATTTATTATTCTATATATTAAAATATTGCCTGTATTATCCTATATATTAAAATATTGCCTGTATTATCCTATACATTAAAATATTGCCCTTTATTATCCTATATAATAAAATATTGCCCTGAATTATCCTATATAATAAAATATTGCCCTTTATTATCCTATATAATAAAATATTGCCCTTTATTAACCTATATAATAAAATATTGCTCTGTATTATCCTATATAATAAAATATTGCCCTGAATTATCCTATATAATAAAATATTGCCCTGTATTATCCTATATAATAAAATATTGCCCTGTATTATCCTATTTAATAAAATATTGCCCTGTATTATCCTATATAATAAAATATTGCCCCGTATTATCCTATATAATAAAATATTGCCCCGTATTATCATATATAATAAAATATTGCCCTGTATTATCCTATTTAATAAAATATCGCCCCGTATTATCCTATTTAATAAAATATTGCCCCGTATTATCCTATTTAATAAAATATTACCCCGTATTATCCTATACAATAAATATTTCCATGTATTATCCTATATGTTGTGCCCTGTAAAACCCTATAAATTGAAAAACATATTTATATTTTTTTTAAATAATTTTTGGAAAAACATAATAATTTTTGGCTGAGCTCCATGTCATAGGTTCCCATTCATTTAAAAAAAAATAGTTCTGACCGTAAATATGTTATACATTATTTTTCTAAAACTATAACAGTCGGAAAACATTCTAAGTAAATATCCGTAGGAAGTGTAATTTTTCCATCGATAGAACAGGTCGTAAATGTTAAGTCGCGCCCATTGAAAACTGTCCGAAGCTTGATAAGGTACATATTTCATTGTAATAATAATAATAATCAGCTAGGCTAATACCAAGGGCATCTATCGACGTTTAATGCCTTTAGTTCAGATGGGTGGGTTACAACGCGTAGGAGGGTGGTGGGCTGGTGGCACGCGAGCCAACAGCTCCCTACACTCCCTATTAACGTTATATATGGCATATATTATATACTTTTGATAATATTTATGGCTAGGGTCACCGGTAAAAAGTCGATACGAAAGCGCCTAGAGTTACAGCTCTTGTCAATAATCGCAGATTGGTTTTAGGATCGGGCCCTGTAATACGAAAATCCTGTCTCGGGGGATGCGATTCGAGGTTTTTATCAGTCTTCCCGAATCTAATACCTTGACATCATCATAAAAGGGGAGGGGGACCCGATATGACATCCACCATATGATGCCCGATGATCGGATGGACGCATGGTCAGTTTCGATTTGAGAGGGGACCGCCGCTACGATATCGGACTTAATTTAACCGTCTCCGCATTTCGACGACGTTATTTGGCAGCGTGCCAGAAGTCGGAAGAGTGCCTAAGAGTGTACTAACTTGTAAGTCAAATAGAGAGTAAAGTCTGCGGATCATCTAGAAGTAGAAAGAGTGTATACTGTGTACTAACAAGGAGACGACCCGAGGTGTAACACACCGATTTCGTTCAAACTCGGGAGTTTGGTAGACCTTCATGTAACTTGAAAAACCCAAAATTTCCATTTTGTGTTGTCAAAAACATTTTTGGTTGCCATGGCAAAACGGTTGCCTATGGAGAAATTTCCCTTTAGAGTTTTTCAAGTTACATGAAGGTCTACCAAACCCCCGAGTTTGAACCAAATCGGTGTGTTACACCTCGGGTCGTCTCCTTGTAAGTGAAATAGAGAGTTAAGTCTGCGAAACATCTAGAAGTCGAAAGAGTGTCTACTATGTACTAATTCAAATAGAGGGTAAAGTCTGCGAAGCATCTAGAAGTTGAAAGAGTGCATACTGTGTACTAAGTCAAATAGAGAGTAAAGTCTGCGAGGAAGAATCTAGAAAATGAAAGAGTGTCTACTATGTACTAATTCAAATAGAGGGTAAAGTCTGCGAAGCATCTAGAAGTTGAAAGAGTGTCTACTATTAAGTGAAATAGAGAGTAAAGTCTTCGAAGCATCTAGAAGTTGAAAGAGTGCATACTGTGTACTAACTTGTAAGTCAAATAGAGAGTAAAGTCTGCGAGGAAGAATCTAGGAGTCGAAAGAGTGTCTACTGTGTACTAACATTGTAAGTCAAATAGAGGGTAAAGTCTGCGAAACATCTAGAAGTTGAAAGAGTGCATACGGTGATGTACTAATTCAAATGGAAAGTAAAGTCTGCGTCGAAGCATCTATAAGTCGAAAGAGTGCCTACTTTGTACTAACGACGTCGTAAGTGAACAAGAGGGTAAAATCTGCAGACGGCGTTATTAGCTTTGTAAATATAGGATCTTTTAGCCGGCGAATATACAGAGCCGTATAAATATGTCCGATTAAATAATCGAACACGTGAAGCCTGGAAGGCAGTCTTCTCCCTTGTGCCACGCCATCTCGATAGTTACGTCTTCAGTCTAGTCCAGTCCGTACACGACGTCAGGATTGCCGTCTCTAAACATAGTCGACTAGAGCCGTACATTTCTGGATTAAGTGATGTCGACGTATAGCATTTGTAGGTCGCGTTTCCGAGCTAGTTTCAAATACCAATCTCTTCGTCCGTATTATCACTCCTAATCATTTCTGTATCCAGGGCGACTAGAATCGAAGTGGCTGTTACCTTAAACCCCTACCAAAGGCGGGGATTGTTCGGCCACTAAATAAAGTGATCTTTGATAAATATTATTAGGTTTGATTTAGTTTAAATTTATTGTCTGCCACTAATATGAAGTAAGAGCTTGAAAAGGCTTTTTAAACAAATTTATATTTTCGTAAAAATATTTCCCCCCTTATAAATTTAATTTAAAGTAACACCGTGACATAAGTACCTCAACCATCGTCATTCGTAACATCGATACATTAAAAGATCATGGCATTTTTTTTTAAAATATTTTACAGAAATCGCCTAATTTTTCTATGAAAATTAAGAAAATGATTTTTCCGTAAGTTGCGAGATATTTTTTTATCTGTGGGTGAAAATTTTGCCTTTAAAAAACGGAAGAGGACTATGGCCATCTATTGATCAGATAATGAAGTTACTCGGGTGTTTATTAATGTTCAATGGCAACCGCTGTTGTTGTCTCAGGTAACATTGATTTCGAGCATAGAATCGTCTAAGCCGTAGATAATATAAAAAAGGAAAAACAACTTTAGCTCTGACCAGGATTAAAAATGGATCTCGAGGTTTTTAAGCTAGAAGTTTGTGCATTCTAATAGCAACAAACACAGCACCCCACACAAGGAGAACGCAACCCGTCAAAAGTCGTGGATTTTCTTGTGTACAGTTTTCATTGGTTAGACGCTTCAACGTCTGCTGCCGTCGAAAGGGGAAAATGTCTTCCCACTTTCCGTAAAACGCTCAACGGAAAGGCTAGCTGCGTTCTCCTTGTGTTTGTTGCTCCTAGGTGCATTGTACTTTGGATTATATATATTTCAATAGATGAAGCTTTACTCGTAATATTACCGGAAGTTATTAATCATAAAGTTCTCTAGAATCGTCAGAGTTTCTATTCCTATTCTATATTTTCTATGACTAAATTTAGCAAAGGTTATAAATGCTCTAAGGATTACGTTATTTTGTTTCGCGTATCGAAAACTAGGGCCTATTTTTCGCAGTAATTAATGTTAGGATATGTTAAATTATGTGTAATACTGACGTCATATGATCTATTGTCTTCTGTTTGGGAAAATTACTTTGTGTTGCGAGAGTTTTAAACGATGAAAATTGGGAACATTTGCTACGTTTCATTAGTCACATTTCGTAAACCGCGTGAAGTAGCTCGTGCCAAGTAATCTGGCGGCATCTAGTGAGCGGAAGCGAAAGTATTAATAATGAAAACTTTCACGAATACAAATTTAAAAAAATTACAGCTACTTGTAAATATACTTTTGGAAAATGCCGTAACGATTTTTTGTTAATAAACTGAGTTATTTTTCTAATGTTAATTAATAATTAACATAATTACATTATAAATAAAAATTACAAAATAACTCCTAAATAAATGTAAATTAAATTATAAATTTAATTAATAAGTGATATGCAAATATTATAAAATATAATGTCTTCATAAATAATATATAGTTATAATAATTAAAATAATAATATTTATGAAAAATGTACCGTTCAAGAGATGGCGCTCTAGACTTAAAATCAAGATGGACCCTGAAATTGGCCGTAAATCTGTTATGGACGTAGTATTAATTTTATAGCGATTCTGATGGACACCAAGTTTTAGAATTGTAACTTGTTTGGTAATTAACGGTGTTTTCAATAATTAATTAATTAATCAATTAATTATTAATTATTGCGTAAGTTAAAATTTTTACGACGCAAATAAGCCGATCATTAAATAACCTCGTACAATCTAGATAAAACATTAATTTAGAAATCTGGAAAACAACTTAAAATCCCAATATCTGGACAAAAATCAGTTCCAAAATCTCGAAATGAATAAAAAAAATTGACAAATCATTCCCTGAAATCTCAAAAATAGGTTTCGGATTTCCTGAAATTTCTATGCGATTAAAAATGCAATACTTCGAAGACTCAGTCCTTATTTATATATTGAATTCAGGGTTGCCACGGTACCTGAAAAACCTGGAACTTCTGGAAAAGTCAGAGAATTTGAATATGTTTCTAAAAATCAGGAGAAAATCAGGGAATTTGAATATGGGTCTAAAAATCAGGGAAAAGTCAGGGAATTTTATTATGGGTCCAAAAATCAGGGTAAAGTCAGGGAATTTGAATAGGTCTAAAAATCACGGGAGAGTCAGGGAATTTGAATATGGGTCTAAAAATCAGGGTTAAGTCGGGGAATTTCAATATGGTCCAAAAATCAGGGTAAAGTCATCAGGGAATTTGAATATAGATCCAAAAATCAGGGAAAAGTCAGGGAATTTGAATATGGGTCGAAAAATCACGGGAGAGTCAGGGAATTTGAATATGGGTCTAAAAATCAGGGTTAAGTCAGGGAATTTCAATATGGTCCAAAAATCAGGGAAAAGTCAGGAAATTTGAATATGGGTCCAAAAATTCAATGTCAGGGAATTTATTTCGGTTGTAAATAGGAAATCTTTACTAAAATTTAAGGTAAACAAATACAAAATTTAGCCACAAAAAAGTCAGGGAAAATCTCCGGAGTAGGTCGGGGAAAGCCTGGAATAGTCAGGAAATTTGAATGTGAAAAAATTGTAATGAAAGGTTTTTCAATTTAAATTTTAAATTTCTATTTAACACGGGCCTGTAAGAAGTTGAAAGTGGGTCTTTGCTCAGCGGGCTCATAGAAAGACGCAGTCTGACAATAATAAGTCCGCAAAGATTTTCTAAAAAGAAGTGACGTCACGGATAATTTAGTCAATTTATCTTAATAGCCGGGTCGCGGAATAAAAAAAAGGCCATCCTTCTTCGGCTAAGAGAGCTAAGAACGAATTAAGGTCAGCCCGCGGAAAGAAGACTCGCAAATTGTTCGGAGATTAATGTTAATAGAGAGACCTTAACTGGCGCTGCGAGAAAACGATAAATTCGCCGCCAGGCTGAGCTTTCGTTTTCCCCCCACTCTCCATTTATTCATTCTCTTACGTCCCAAACCGGACAGTTCGACGAAAGGCGCTCGAACGTCGCGTTTATCCCTCGTCACGGTGTCAATTGACGTTCGACCATAATTTATAACATTTATAACGGTATTGTAATAGTGGGAAAGCCGAATCTGTCTCTTTTACGTATTTCTCGGTCACGCCGCCTATCGGAGCTTAGATCCGCCGCCATTTTTTCTTTTGTTTCGTCAAAAACGAAACACCTTTTTGCGAGTGTAGGGAGAGAAAAAAAAGCTTAATTTCGGGGTGTAAAAGTTTCTTACATTTCCAAGTACGGGTCCGCCGCCTTCGAAGGTTAATGGTAGAGGACCGCACGTTGGAATTGGTCGCTCATTTACGTGGTTGCGGCGATTTAAGTTACGGTTCTGTGATATTTAGCCGTTGGTAAATGGGGAGGCCCTTTCTCCCGCTAATTCTCATTAGCAGGTGTTCAACGCCAACGCCACATGGTCAATTGATTTTCCACCTTTTTTGCCGCTTTTGTATACGTATGGGCTGAGAGTTTAGTGCTTAATCGGGGTTTCAGTTACGCTCGTAATACGATAACCCCATTCTTTTGAACAATGCGTCATTGTTTTCGTTTTTGAAATAAAATCTGAAATATTTTCGTGGAAAGACTCGAATTTACTATTTTATAAACAAGGATAATAAATTCGTGAAATGCATCTTTTCTTTACAAAAATACGAATTTATGCATTTTAATCATTAATATTAAAAATTGTTTTAATGAGCAACGTATTGAATTTTGCAGAGCTACCAACGGTCAAAATATTACAATTAAACTAAGTCCGTTTTTCTTCAAGGCCAAGATAAGGCCTCTACGTTTTGAAACTTGGCTATTTTCAGTTAATTATGATAAGATAAGTTTATCTGACATTACCAGGTCAATTTATATTGCCCAAAATGCAAACCAGATATTTTAAACCCGAAACTAAACTGAAGTTAAGCTGGTCAGAATGATTATAGCTGATCACCTCAGATCGGTTACTTGCGATAATAAATCCGATACAATCTGAGATCAGATTAATTTGTGAGGAGGATATATTAGAAATCAGATTTATTTGTGATGGAATATAATAGAAATCAGATTTATTTGTGAGGGGAATAAAATAGAGATCAGATTTATTTGTGAGGGGAATATAATAGAGATCAGATTTATTTGTGAGGGGAATATAATAGAGATCAGATTTATTTGTGAGGGGAATATAATCTGAGATCAAATTTATTTGTGAGGGGAATATAATAGAAATCAGATTTATTTGTGAGGGGAATATAATAGAAATCAGATTTATTTGTGAGGGGAATAAAATAGAGATCAGATTTATTTGTGAGGGGAATAAAATAGAGATCAGATTTATTTGTGAGGGGAATATAATAGAGATCAGATTTATTTGTGAGGGGAATATAATAGAGATCAGATTTATTTGTGAGGGGAATATAATCTGAGATCAAATTTATTTGTGAGGGGAATATAATAGAAATCAGATTTATTTGTGAGGGGAATATAATCTGAGATCAGATTTATTTGTGAGGGGAATATAATCTGAGATCAGATTTATTTGTGAGGGGAATATAATAGAAATCAGATTTATTTGTGAAGGGAATATAATAGAGATCAGATTTATTTGTGAAGGGAATATAATAGAGATCAGATTTATTTGTGAAGGGAATATAATAGAGATCAGATTTATTTGTAAGGGGAATATAATAGAGATCAGATTTATTTGTAAGGGGAATGTAATAGAGAACAGATTTATTTGTGAGGGGAATATAATCTGAGATCAGATTTATTTGTGAGGGGAATATAATAGTGATCAGATGTGTTTGTATGGGGAATATAATCTGAGATCAGATTTATTTGTGAGGGGAATATAATCGAAATCAGATTTATTTGTGAGGAGAATATAATAGAAATCAGATTTATTTGTGAGGGGAATATAATAGTGACCAGGTTTGTTTGTGAGGGGAATATAATAGTGATCAGATTTGTTTGTATGGGGAATATAATCTGAGATCAGATTTATTTGTGAGAGGCATATAATAGAAATCAGATTGGTTTGTAAAGGGTATATGATAGATACAATTGATCTGAAAATTACCACACGAATGACCTGATCAGCTAGCCGTTGTAAGCACCATAGCCAATTCCTGGATTATCTATTTTACCAAACTATATATCGATCACTTGGACCCATGCCTAAAAAGCAATAGATCAGTGATGTAGGTCTCCTAAACTCTAAGAATAAAACCCCAAAAGTTGGGCCAAGAATGTTAGGTGCTCCTAATTTTCCATAAAACTACGAAGAAATATTCCCTAATACCACGCTCTAATCAGTATGTCCCGAAGAATGCGACCCGAACTTCGAGCCAAGGATGTCGTATTATGTAAGGCGTTGATAATATCGTAGAAAACCTCCGAGGAATGACCAATTAAAAACGTGATCGTCAGCTCGGACTCGTGTTTTTTTTAGGACAGCGGGACCCTATCTAAATAGTTGGGTACGCACCCGTTATAACGGGCTCCTATCTAACTTGTCAGTGAGGACGAGAAAGCGAACGTAAAGAATGCCGGGCTTAGATTTCATTTAGTCTATAAATAAGTGTTATACGCGCTGGCAAGATAATACGCGCCTTTCGGGTCCCGGGTGTAGAGAAAAACGGGGTCTCCCGGTAGATGGCGTCTCCGCTATAACGAGACTGAGACGGAGCTTCCTCGCGACGCCAGTAGAGGGCGTAACTGCCGTCACTCTGACGGGTCCGTGTCGCGCGGATCTCGTGCGGAAGTGATCCTATTTCCGTTCCGCAAACTGTCATTTCCGAAGCCCGAATTTCGGAGGAGAGATTGCTAGAAGCTGACCTTGGTGGAGGGCTGGTTCGGAGCACTCCGGATGGTATTTGGACACGGAATGAGACTTAGAGGGAAAAAACGTTGGCTTATCTTTAGCAAACATGGGTTAGTCGCGACTATTATACTCTTTATACAGGAGTTGGAAGAGCAAATTTTATTATCTTCCAAGTTTTTAAAAGCCCTCTCCGATGCTGTAACATTAAGGACTCACTTACGGTATTTGATTTTTAGGCTTTTCGTACAGACCCTTAATAGAGGTGCTCTCTTTCGTGGCCTCCAGAAAAAGACGTTCATTGTCAAACATTTAAAACACAATATTTATGTTGGACAAAACTAGTTCCACATTTAGCTAATTACGGCGAAAACAATTTGTCGATCGATGATTTTTCTATTTAGCGCTGGAATAATAAAAATTCTCAGATCATTTATGAATTTATATCTATAGAAATCTATGACATTTAAATGTGAACGTGTTAAAATTCATTCTTATAGGAATCCATACCTCTACTTGGAATGCTTATCCTGGCGTATCGCGTATGGTAAGATCACTCTGACGGCTTTGGCTCCACCTACGAGAGAATAAAACCCCTCTGCGCGCGCTCCCCTCTCACGTTGTTGTGTGTTAAGTTAACATAGTGACGTCAAAAAAAACCGTCAGCCACATCGAGACGAAAATCTGCCGCGATAAGCATTCCAAGTAGAGGTATAGATTCCTGATTCTTATTATATTTTAATATTACTCTTATCAATAATTTATTATGATAAATAAAGGTATATAACGGTATTATTTTTCCTTTTTTCGCTCAATCGTTGGTATATAACGGTATTATTTTTCCTTTTTTCGCTCAATCGTTAAGGTGGGTATTAAAATTTGAATAGGTAACGATACTATTTTACATAAGGGCGAGTGATGTATGGGAAAATTACATGGGATGAACAAGCTTGAAATTTTACATATTGTTAAGAGTATTGGGGTGTGTCTTAGGATGATTATATGAATTTTAATTAAAATTAAGACACTGAAAACGAATTTTAAAGATCATTATTGTAAGTAAAATATACCAGATGCTGATACTTCTACCACTGCCATTTTTTTTTTTGCATTATCGTTTGTACTTGATTGGTTTTATTTTGTAGTCCATCAAAAATCAATCATTAATAATAAAATGCAACATATCTAAAAAAATGCAATAAAAAAAATTAATGTGTATTAGTGCATGGCTTGGTAGGTCCACGGTGAGGGAAAAGTTAAAAATCTTGCTTTATAAAATTATTTTGTTAATTTTTCAGTGAAAAAAGCCGTAGGTTGAAAATGAATTTTAATAATTTTTGTCTACTCTTATGAAATTTAAAAAAAATAACGCAATATTATTATTGTTCAAAATTTAACCCAGATGGCAAATCCGCTATCGTGTCCAAAACAATTACCATTATTGAACTAGCCCCTGTTAGGCGACTCTGTAGCTCGATTTTAACTAAGCCTTAGTCAATCAATGAATAGTTTAAATGGAGAGCAGACAGTCTCCGCAAGGCACGTGCGGTCGAGGGGTTAAACGTGGGTTAAATTGAGAGATGTAGCAGTATACGTGATTCCGAATCCGTAAAGGAATGAAAGATGTAGATCCGTAGTAAGAACAAGTCTTTATTACATTTAGTTTCTTACTATAAAGGTGAAATATATAAATTAAGAATTGTTAATATTTATTGCTTGTAAAGAACGTCCGTTGTAAGGATCGTCTTTGTAATTAATGTCCCTTGTGAGCAGTGGCGTAACTAGGAACTCCGCCCCCCCGCGAAAAACGACTCGGGGCCCTTTTAAATAGCACCGATTTTAATCATAAACGTTTGGGCCCCCCCCCCCCGCGCCGCGGGGTCTGCGGGGCGCTTTTTACGCCACTGCTTGTGAGGATCGTCTTTGTGAGGAAAGTTCCTGGTTTGGAACGTCCATTGTAAGGATCGACCCTGGTTAGGAACGTTCTGTATAAGGAAAGTCCCTGGTTAGGAACAACCCTTATAAGGATCGCCCCTGGTTAGGAACAACCCTTATAAGGATCGTCCCTGGTTAGGAACAACCCTTATAAGGAAAGTCCCTGGTTAGGAACAACCCTTATAAGGAAAGTCCCTGGTTAGGAACAACCCTTATAAGGAAAGTCCCTGGTTAGGAACAACCCTTATAAGGATCGTCCCTGGTTAGGAACAACCCTTATAAGGAAAGTCCCTGGTTAGGAACAACCCTTATAAGGATCGTCCCTGGTTAGGAACAACCCTTATAAGGAAAGTCCCTGGTTAGGAACAACCCTTATAAGGATCGTCCCTGGTTAGGAACAACCCTTATAAGGAAAGTCCCTGGTTAGGAACAACCCTTATAAGGATCGTCCCTGGTTAGGAACAACCCTTATAAGGATCGTCCCTGGTTAGGAACAACCCTTATAAGGAAAGTCCCTGGTTAGGAACAACCCTTATAAGGAAAGTCCCTGGTTAGGAACAACCCTTATAAGGAAAGTCCCTGGTTAGGAACAACCCTTATAAGGATCGTCCCTGGTTAGGAACAACCCTTATAAGGAAAGTCCCTGGTTAGGAACAACCCTTATAAGGATCGTCCCTGGTTAGGAACAACCCTTATAAGGAAAGTCCCTGGTTAGGAACAACCCTTATAAGGATCGTCCCTGGTTAGGAACAACCCTTATAAGGAAAGTCCCTGGTTAGGAACAACCCTTATAAGGATCGTCCCTGGTTAGGAACAACCCTTATAAGGATCGTCCCTGGTTAGGAACAACCCTTATAAGGAAAGTCCCTGGTTAGGAACAACCCTTATAAGGAAAGTCCCTGGTTAGGAACAACCCTTATAAGGAAAGTCCCTGGTTAGGAACAACCCTTATAAGGATCGTCCCTGGTTAGGAACAACCCTTATAAGGAAAGTCCCTGGTTAGGAACAACCCTTATAAGGATCGTCCCTGGTTAGGAACAACCCTTATAAGGAAAGTCCCTGGTTAGGAACAACCCTTATAAGGATCGTCCCTGGTTAGGAACAACCCTTATAAGGATCGTCCCTGGTTAGGAACAACCCTTATAAGGAAAGTCCCTGGTTAGGAACAACCCTTATAAGGAAAGTCCCTGGTTAGGAACAACCCTTATAAGGAAAGTCCCTGGTTAGGAACAACCCTTATAAGGATCGTCCCTGGTTAGGATCAACCCTTATAAGGAAAGTCCCTGGTTAGGAACAACCCTTATAAGGATCGTCCCTGGTTAGGAACAACCCTTATAAGGAAAGTCCCTGGTTAGGAACAACCCTTATAAGGATCGTCCCTGGTTAGGAACAACCCTTATAAGGAAAGTCCCTGGTTAGGAACAACCCGTATAAGGATCGTCCCTGGTTAGGAACAACCCTTATAAGGATCGTCCCTGGTTAGGAACAACCCTTATAAGGAAAGTCCCTGGTTAGGAACAACCCTTATAAGGATCGTCCCTGGTTAGGAACAACCCTTATAAGGAAAGTCCCTGGTTAGGAACAACCCTTATAAGGATCGTCCCTGGTTAGGAACAACCCTTATAAGGATCGTCCCTGGTTAGGAACAACCCTTATAAGGAAAGTCCCTGGTTAGGAACAACCCTTATAAGGAAAGTCCCTGGTTAGGAACAACCCTTATAAGGATCGTCCCTGGTTAGGAACAACCCTTATAAGGAAAGTCCCTGGTTAGGAACAACCCTTATAAGGATCGTCCCTGGTTAGGAACAACCCTTATAAGGAAAGTCCCTGGTTAGGAACAACCCTTATAAGGATCGTCCCTGGTTAGGAACAACCCTTATAAGGAAAGTCCCTGGTTAGGAACAACCCTTATAAGGATCGTCCCTGGTTAGGAACAACCCTTATAAGGAAAGTCCCTGGTTAGGAACAACCCTTATAAGGATCGTCCCTGGTTAGGAACAACCCTTATAAGGAAAGTCCCTGGTTAGGAACAACCCTTATAAGGATCGTCCCTGGTTAGGAACAACCCTTATAAGGAAAGTCCCTGGTTAGGAACAACCCTTATAAGGATCGTCCCTGGTTAGGAACAACCCTTATAAGGAAAGTCCCTGGTTAGGAACAACCCTTATAAGGATCGTCCCTGGTTAGGAACAACCCTTATAAGGAAAGTCCCTGGTTAGGAACAACCCTTATAAGGATCGTCCCTGGTTAGGAACAACCCTTATAAGGAAAGTCCCTGGTTAGGAACAACCCTTATAAGGATCGTCCCTGGTTAGGAACAACCCTTATAAGGAAAGTCCCTGGTTAGGAACAACCCTTATAAGGATCGTCCCTGGTTAGGAACGACCCTTATAAGGATCGTCCCTGGTTAGGAACAACCCTTATAAGGAAAGTCCCTGGTTAGGAACAACCCTTATAAGGATCGTCCCTGGTTAGGAACAACCCTTATAAGGAAAGTCCCTGGTTAGGAACAACCCTTATAAGGATCGTCCCTGGTTAGGAACAACCCTTATAAGGATCGTCCCTGGTTAGGAACAACCCTTATAAGGAAAGTCCCTGGTTAGGAACAACCCTTATAAGGATCGTCCCTGGTTAGGAACAACCCTTATAAGGAAAGTCCCTGGTTAGGAACAACCCTTATAAGGATCGTCCCTGGTTAGGAACAACCCTTATAAGGAAAGTCCCTGGTTAGGAACAACCCTTATAAGGATCGTCCCTGGTTAGGAACAACCCTTATAAGGATCGTCCCTGGTTAGGAACAACCCTTATAAGGAAAGTCCCTGGTTAGGAACAACCCTTATAAGGAAAGTCCCTGGTTAGGAACAACCCTTATAAGGAAAGTCCCTGGTTAGGAACAACCCTTATAAGGATCGTCCCTGGTTAGGATCAACCCTTATAAGGAAAGTCCCTGGTTAGGAACAACCCTTATAAGGATCGTCCCTGGTTAGGAACAACCCTTATAAGGAAAGTCCCTGGTTAGGAACAACCCTTATAAGGATCGTCCCTGGTTAGGAACAACCCTTATAAGGAAAGTCCCTGGTTAGGAACAACCCGTATAAGGATCGTCCCTGGTTAGGAACAACCCTTATAAGGATCGTCCCTGGTTAGGAACAACCCTTATAAGGAAAGTCCCTGGTTAGGAACAACCCTTATAAGGATCGTCCCTGGTTAGGAACAACCCTTATAAGGAAAGTCCCTGGTTAGGAACAACCCTTATAAGGATCGTCCCTGGTTAGGAACAACCCTTATAAGGATCGTCCCTGGTTAGGAACAACCCTTATAAGGAAAGTCCCTGGTTAGGAACAACCCTTATAAGGAAAGTCCCTGGTTAGGAACAACCCTTATAAGGAAAGTCCCTGGTTAGGAACAACCCTTATAAGGATCGTCCCTGGTTAGGAACAACCCTTATAAGGAAAGTCCCTGGTTAGGAACAACCCTTATAAGGATCGTCCCTGGTTAGGAACAACCCTTATAAGGAAAGTCCCTGGTTAGGAACAACCCTTATAAGGATCGTCCCTGGTTAGGAACAACCCTTATAAGGATCGTCCCTGGTTAGGAACAACCCTTATAAGGATCGTCCCTGGTTAGGAACAACCCTTATAAGGATCGTCCCTGGTTAGGAACAACCCTTATAAGGAAAGTCCCTGGTTAGGAACAACCCTTATAAGGAAAGTCCCTGGTTAGGAACAACCCTTATAAGGAAAGTCCCTGGTTAGGAACAACCCTTATAAGGATCGTCCCTGGTTAGGAACAACCCTTATAAGGAAAGTCCCTGGTTAGGAACAACCCTTATAAGGATCGTCCCTGGTTAGGAACAACCCTTATAAGGAAAGTCCCTGGTTAGGAACAACCCTTATAAGGATCGTCCCTGGTTAGGAACAACCCTTATAAGGAAAGTCCCTGGTTAGGAACAACCCTTATAAGGATCGTCCCTGGTTAGGAACAACCCTTATAAGGAAAGTCCCTGGTTAGGAACAACCCTTATAAGGATCGTCCCTGGTTAGGAACAACCCTTATAAGGAAAGTCCCTGGTTAGGAACAACCCTTATAAGGATCGTCCCTGGTTAGGAACAACCCTTATAAGGAAAGTCCCTGGTTAGGAACAACCCTTATAAGGATCGTCCCTGGTTAGGAACAACCCTTATAAGGAAAGTCCCTGGTTAGGAACAACCCTTATAAGGATCGTCCCTGGTTAGGAACAACCCTTATAAGGAAAGTCCCTGGTTAGGAACAACCCTTATAAGGATCGTCCCTGGTTAGGAACAACCCTTATAAGGAAAGTCCCTGGTTAGGAACAACCCTTATAAGGATCGTCCCTGGTTAGGAACAACCCTTATAAGGAAAGTCCCTGGTTAGGAACAACCCTTATAAGGATCGTCCCTGGTTAGGAACAACCCTTATAAGGAAAGTCCCTGGTTAGGAACAACCCTTATAAGGATCGTCCCTGGTTAGGAACAACCCTTATAAGGAAAGTCCCTGGTTAGGAACAACCCTTATAAGGATCGTCCCTGGTTAGGAACAACCCTTATAAGGAAAGTCCCTGGTTAGGAACAACCCTTATAAGGATCGTCCCTGGTTAGGAACAACCCTTATAAGGAAAGTCCCTGGTTAGGAACAACCCTTATAAGGATCGTCCCTGGTTAGGAACAACCCTTATAAGGAAAGTCCCTGGTTAGGAACAACCCTTATAAGGATCGTCCCTGGTTAGGAACAACCCTTATAAGGAAAGTCCCTGGTTAGGAACAACCCTTATAAGGATCGTCCCTGGTTAGGAACAACCCTTATAAGGAAAGTCCCTGGTTAGGAACAACCCTTATAAGGATCGTCCCTGGTTAGGAACAACCCTTATAAGGAAAGTCCCTGGTTAGGAACAACCCTTATAAGGATCGTCCCTGGTTAGGAACAACCCTTATAAGGATCGTCCCTGGTTAGGAACAACCCTTATAAGGATCGTCCCTGGTTAGGAACAACCCTTATAAGGATCGTCCCTGGTTAGGAACAACCCTTATAAGGAAAGTCCCTGGTTAGGAACAACCCTTATAAGGAAAGTCCCTGGTTAGGAACAACCCTTATAAGGAAAGTCCCTGGTTAGGAACAACCCTTATAAGGATCGTCCCTGGTTAGGAACAACCCTTATAAGGAAAGTCCCTGGTTAGGAACAACCCTTATAAGGATCGTCCCTGGTTAGGAACAACCCTTATAAGGAAAGTCCCTGGTTAGGAACAACCCTTATAAGGATCGTCCCTGGTTAGGAACAACCCTTATAAGGAAAGTCCCTGGTTAGGAACAACCCTTATAAGGATCGTCCCTGGTTAGGAACAACCCTTATAAGGAAAGTCCCTGGTTAGGAACAACCCTTATAAGGATCGTCCCTGGTTAGGAACAACCCTTATAAGGAAAGTCCCTGGTTAGGAACAACCCTTATAAGGATCGTCCCTGGTTAGGAACAACCCTTATAAGGAAAGTCCCTGGTTAGGAACAACCCTTATAAGGATCGTCCCTGGTTAGGAACAACCCTTATAAGGAAAGTCCCTGGTTAGGAACAACCCTTATAAGGATCGTCCCTGGTTAGGAACAACCCTTATAAGGAAAGTCCCTGGTTAGGAACAACCCTTATAAGGATCGTCCCTGGTTAGGAACAACCCTTATAAGGAAAGTCCCTGGTTAGGAACAACCCTTATAAGGATCGTCCCTGGTTAGGAACAACCCTTATAAGGAAAGTCCCTGGTTAGGAACAACCCTTATAAGGATCGTCCCTGGTTAGGAACAACCCTTATAAGGAAAGTCCCTGGTTAGGAACAACCCTTATAAGGATCGTCCCTGGTTAGGAACAACCCTTATAAGGAAAGTCCCTGGTTAGGAACAACCCTTATAAGGATCGTCCCTGGTTAGGAACAACCCTTATAAGGAAAGTCCCTGGTTAGGAACAACCCTTATAAGGATCGTCCCTGGTTAGGAACAACCCTTATAAGGAAAGTCCCTGGTTAGGAACAACCCTTATAAGGATCGTCCCTGGTTAGGAACAACCCTTATAAGGAAAGTCCCTGGTTAGGAACAACCCTTATAAGGATCGTCCCTGGTTAGGAACAACCCTTATAAGGAAAGTCCCTGGTTAGGAACAACCCTTATAAGGATCGTCCCTGGTTAGGAACAACCCTTATAAGGAAAGTCCCTGGTTAGGAACAACCCTTATAAGGATCGTCCCTGGTTAGGAACAACCCTTATAAGGAAAGTCCCTGGTTAGGAACAACCCTTATAAGGATCGTCCCTGGTTAGGAACAACCCTTATAAGGAAAGTCCCTGGTTAGGAACAACCCTTATAAGGATCGTCCCTGGTTAGGAACAACCCTTATAAGGAAAGTCCCTGGTTAGGAACAACCCTTATAAGGATCGTCCCTGGTTAGGAACAACCCTTATAAGGAAAGTCCCTGGTTAGGAACAACCCTTATAAGGATCGTCCCTGGTTAGGAACAACCCTTATAAGGAAAGTCCCTGGTTAGGAACAACCCTTATAAGGATCGTCCCTGGTTAGGAACAACCCTTATAAGGAAAGTCCCTGGTTAGGAACAACCCTTATAAGGATCGTCCCTGGTTAGGAACAACCCTTATAAGGAAAGTCCCTGGTTAGGAACAACCCTTATAAGGATCGTCCCTGGTTAGGAACAACCCTTATAAGGAAAGTCCCTGGTTAGGAACAACCCTTATAAGGATCGTCCCTGGTTAGGAACAACCCTTATAAGGATCGTCCCTGGTTAGGAACAACCCTTATAAGGATCGTCCCTGGTTAGGAACAACCCTTATAAGGATCGTCCCTGGTTAGGAACAACCCTTATAAGGAAAGTCCCTGGTTAGGAACAACCCTTATAAGGAAAGTCCCTGGTTAGGAACAACCCTTATAAGGAAAGTCCCTGGTTAGGAACAACCCTTATAAGGATCGTCCCTGGTTAGGAACAACCCTTATAAGGAAAGTCCCTGGTTAGGAACAACCCTTATAAGGATCGTCCCTGGTTAGGAACAACCCTTATAAGGAAAGTCCCTGGTTAGGAACAACCCTTATAAGGATCGTCCCTGGTTAGGAACAACCCTTATAAGGAAAGTCCCTGGTTAGGAACAACCCTTATAAGGATCGTCCCTGGTTAGGAACAACCCTTATAAGGAAAGTCCCTGGTTAGGAACAACCCTTATAAGGATCGTCCCTGGTTAGGAACAACCCTTATAAGGAAAGTCCCTGGTTAGGAACAACCCTTATAAGGATCGTCCCTGGTTAGGAACAACCCTTATAAGGAAAGTCCCTGGTTAGGAACAACCCTTATAAGGATCGTCCCTGGTTAGGAACAACCCTTATAAGGAAAGTCCCTGGTTAGGAACAACCCTTATAAGGATCGTCCCTGGTTAGGAACAACCCTTATAAGGAAAGTCCCTGGTTAGGAACAACCCTTATAAGGATCGTCCCTGGTTAGGAACAACCCTTATAAGGAAAGTCCCTGGTTAGGAACAACCCTTATAAGGATCGTCCCTGGTTAGGAACAACCCTTATAAGGAAAGTCCCTGGTTAGGAACAACCCTTATAAGGATCGTCCCTGGTTAGGAACAACCCTTATAAGGAAAGTCCCTGGTTAGGAACAACCCTTATAAGGATCGTCCCTGGTTAGGAACAACCCTTATAAGGAAAGTCCCTGGTTAGGAACAACCCTTATAAGGATCGTCCCTGGTTAGGAACAACCCTTATAAGGAAAGTCCCTGGTTAGGAACAACCCTTATAAGGATCGTCCCTGGTTAGGAACAACCCTTATAAGGATCGTCCCTGGTTAGGAACAACCCTTATAAGGATCGTCCCTGGTTAGGAACAACCCTTATAAGGATCGTCCCTGGTTAGGAACAACCCTTATAAGGAAAGTCCCTGGTTAGGAACAACCCTTATAAGGATCGTCCCTGGTTAGGAACAACCCTTATAAGGAAAGTCCCTGGTTAGGAACAACCCTTATAAGGATCGTCCCTGGTTAGGAACAACCCTTATAAGGAAAGTCCCTGGTTAGGAACAACCCTTATAAGGATCGTCCCTGGTTAGGAACAACCCTTATAAGGAAAGTCCCTGGTTAGGAACAACCCTTATAAGGATCGTCCCTGGTTAGGAACAACCCTTATAAGGAAAGTCCCTGGTTAGGAACAACCCTTATAAGGATCGTCCCTGGTTAGGAACAACCCTTATAAGGAAAGTCCCTGGTTAGGAACAACCCTTATAAGGATCGTCCCTGGTTAGGAACAACCCTTATAAGGAAAGTCCCTGGTTAGGAACAACCCTTATAAGGATCGTCCCTGGTTAGGAACAACCCTTATAAGGAAAGTCCCTGGTTAGGAACAACCCTTATAAGGATCGTCCCTGGTTAGGAACAACCCTTATAAGGAAAGTCCCTGGTTAGGAACAACCCTTATAAGGATCGTCCCTGGTTAGGAACAACCCTTATAAGGATCGTCCCTGGTTAGGAACAACCCTTATAAGGATCGTCCCTGGTTAGGAACAACCCTTATAAGGATCGTCCCTGGTTAGGAACAACCCTTATAAGGAAAGTCCCTGGTTAGGAACAACCCTTATAAGGATCGTCCCTGGTTAGGAACAACCCTTATTAGGAAAGTCCCTGGTTAGGAACAACCCTTATAAGGATCGTCCCTGGTTAGGAACAACCCTTATAAGGAAAGTCCCTGGTTAGGAACAACCCTTATAAGGATCGTCCCTGGTTAGGAACAACCCTTATAAGGAAAGTCCCTGGTTAGGAACAACCCTTATAAGGATCGTCCCTGGTTAGGAACAACCCTTATAAGGAAAGTCCCTGGTTAGGAACAACCCTTATAAGGATCGTCCCTGGTTAGGAACAACCCTTATAAGGAAAGTCCCTGGTTAGGAACAACCCTTATAAGGATCGTCCCTGGTTAGGAACAACCCTTATAAGGAAAGTCCCTGGTTAGGAACAACCCTTATAAGGATCGTCCCTGGTTAGGAACAACCCTTATAAGGAAAGTCCCTGGTTAGGAACAACCCTTATAAGGATCGTCCCTGGTTAGGAACAACCCTTATAAGGAAAGTCCCTGGTTAGGAACAACCCTTATAAGGATCGTCCCTGGTTAGGAACAACCCTTATAAGGAAAGTCCCTGGTTAGGAACAACCCTTATAAGGATCGTCCCTGGTTAGGAACAACCCTTATAAGGAAAGTCCCTGGTTAGGAACAACCCTTATAAGGATCGTCCCTGGTTAGGAACAACCCTTATAAGGAAAGTCCCTGGTTAGGAACAACCCTTATAAGGATCGTCCCTGGTTAGGAACAACCCTTATAAGGATCGTCCCTGGTTAGGAACAACCCTTATAAGGATCGTCCCTGGTTAGGAACAACCCTTATAAGGATCGTCCCTGGTTAGGAACAACCCTTATAAGGAAAGTCCCTGGTTAGGAACAACCCTTATAAGGATCGTCCCTGGTTAGGAACAACCCTTATTAGGAAAGTCCCTGGTTAGGAACAACCCTTATAAGGATCGTCCCTGGTTAGGAACAACCCTTATAAGGAAAGTCCCTGGTTAGGAACAACCCTTATAAGGATCGTCCCTGGTTAGGAACAACCCTTATAAGGAAAGTCCCTGGTTAGGAACAACCCTTATAAGGATCGTCCCTGGTTAGGAACAACCCTTATAAGGAAAGTCCCTGGTTAGGAACAACCCTTATAAGGATCGTCCCTGGTTAGGAACAACCCTTATAAGGAAAGTCCCTGGTTAGGAACAACCCTTATAAGGATCGTCCCTGGTTAGGAACAACCCTTATAAGGAAAGTCCCTGGTTAGGAACAACCCTTATAAGGATCGTCCCTGGTTAGGAACAACCCTTATAAGGAAAGTCCCTGGTTAGGAACAACCCTTATAAGGATCGTCCCTGGTTAGGAACAACCCTTATAAGGAAAGTCCCTGGTTAGGAACAACCCTTATAAGGATCGTCCCTGGTTAGGAACAACCCTTATAAGGAAAGTCCCTGGTTAGGAACAACCCTTATAAGGATCGTCCCTGGTTAGGAACAACCCTTATAAGGAAAGTCCCTGGTTAGGAACAACCCTTATAAGGATCGTCCCTGGTTAGGAACAACCCTTATAAGGAAAGTCCCTGGTTAGGAACAACCCTTATAAGGATCGTCCCTGGTTAGGAACAACCCTTATAAGGATCGTCCCTGGTTAGGAACAACCCTTATAAGGATCGTCCCTGGTTAGGAACAACCCTTATAAGGATCGTCCCTGGTTAGGAACAACCCTTATAAGGAAAGTCCCTGGTTAGGAACAACCCTTATAAGGATCGTCCCTGGTTAGGAACAACCCTTATAAGGAAAGTCCCTGGTTAGGAACAACCCTTATAAGGATCGTCCCTGGTTAGGAACAACCCTTATAAGGATCGTCCCTGGTTAGGAACAACCCTTATAAGGATCGTCCCTGGTTAGGAACAACCCTTATAAGGAAAGTCCCTGGTTAGGAACAACCCTTATAAGGATCGTCCCTGGTTAGGAACGACCCTTATAAGGGAAGTCACCTGTAACGATCGTCACTTGTAAGGAATGTTTAATTTATAAGGATTACGTATTAAATATGTAATCATGCCTGAAAACAAGATAAAATTTTAACTTTAAGTCATTTACCTTAAAATTTATATTGTTCGGAAACTAAAGCGCTGAAGAAATAAACTCTAGATTTTTTACGGCAACGTTGGGAAGACCTAAACGTTCTCGTATAATTACGATTTTATTTGAACGTCTTCACCTCTTGTTTTTCAAATGATACCACACAATGAAATATATCACACTGCAGTTATGATGAAGGGCCATTTATATTGTAGGAAAAAGCTCAGATTCGCTGAAGAGAAAGGGGATATATAGATAACCGTGTGCCAGTTTACTGCGGCCAAAAAGGGACAGGTATTTGAGAGAATGAAAAATAGTTTTAAGAGGAAATTTATTCGAATGTATTTTAGTTTTTTCTCTTACACTCGTACGCAATTTACGAGGCTAGCTCATACCTTTTAAGAGTGTCGTTTTTGACTGTCGCCATCTGGTGACTGACGTGGTATGTATTTATCAGAGCACACTTAAAAAAAACCGCACTGGCAACCACTATTGATTGTCACCCGTAAGCCGTAAACCGTGTTTTGATTTAAAAAAATACACAGAATTTTTAACCAAGTGTACAAGTCCAATTATTTTACAGTGTAATCAATGTAAATCTTTTGTCTATTTTATGTTAAATTTCGACTATGTACTTTCCATCTAATATTGAAGTAACCATAAACCCAGTTTTAATTTAAATTAATATTTAATCATACTGCTGAGCTTTTTCCTATAATTTATTTATACACATACATATATACACTGTTCAATGGAATTTTAGCGTTGCTCCCAATCCCCATCATGGTCGAACAGTAAATTAATACTATAATATAAATAAAACAAATAAATACAATTAATACATTAAAATAAAATAAATAAAATAAATACAATTAATACATTAAAATAAAATAAATAAAATAAATACAATTAATACATTAAAATAAAATAAATAAAATAAATACAATTAATACATTAAAATAAAATAAATAAATAAATACAATGCTATACAATAAAAAAATGCAATAAAATACAATACAATAAATACAATACAATAAATACAATACAATAAATACAATACAATAAATACAATACAATACAATACAATACAATAAATAGAATACAATACAATAAATACAATACAATACAATAAATACAATACAATACAATAAATACAATACAATACAATAAATATAATGCAATACAATAAATAGAATACAATACAATAAATAGAATACAATACAATAAATAGAATACAATACAATAAATAGAATACAATACAATAAATTGAATACAATACAATAAATTGAATACAATACAATAAAAAGAATACAATACAATAAAAAGAATACAATACAATAAATAGAATACAATACAATAAATAGAATACAATACAATAAATAGAATACAATACAATAAATAGAATACAATACAATAAATAGAATACAATACAATAAATAGAATACAATACAATAAATACAATACAATACAATACAACAAATAGAATACAATACAACAAATAGAATACAATACAACAAATAGAATACAATACAATAAATAGAATACAATACAATAAATTGAATACAATACAATAAATAGAATACAATACAATAAAAAGAATACAATACAGTAAAAAGAATACAATACAATAAATAGAATACAATACAATAAATAGAATACAATACAATAAATTGAATACAATACAATAAATAGAATACAATACAATAAATTGAATACAATACAATAAATAGAATACAATACAATAAATAGAATACAATACAATAAATTGAATACAATACAATAAATTGAATACAATACAATAAAAAGAATACAATACAATAAATTGAATACAATACAATAAATACAATCTGAATTGTAATACAATTTAATTTCCAGTTTTCGAAATATTATAATTTGTTTTGACGCAACCAAAATATTCTTTCCAAAATTCCATCAATTGCTTTAATGGGAAATTCCTCGGGTATATCTCATTAAAGCGAGGAATATTGCGAACTACGCGAAAGCAAGGTAGCGCCTATTGATCGCATTCACCTCAATCCGTTCCCCGGTGGTTCTCTCTCTCTGCCGGAGTGTGAGTGTCTCATACCAATTAATTCGCCGAGTTGCCTTCGCGGTAATTAGTAAAGTTCGTTTTAATTAGAGTCATTCTTTCGGCGAGGCGGTAGGTCTTGAACCCTCACTTAGAGTTAACTTAAAAGAGCTCTCGGTGGGTTTCCAAAAGAACTTTTTACTCGACATTCATTCGAACTTCCTCTCTTCCATCTTCATCTTCCCCATCCCATCCCATCCTTGATCTTGAGCTTCACGCGGTCCATCGGAATAAAGGAGAGCAGTCCGTTTTTTTATGATCTTTTTAAAGGCTTGTTTCTGTTGATGGACTAAAAAAAGGGAAATGGTAGCCCATCTTTACTTTTAGTAAAATTTATGAAGCCATTTTCTTATATAAGCGCTAGATTTTTTTATTCAAGATTGATGATGTACGGTTTTTAATGGAATGTCAAACTTCTTATAAAAAAATAATCCCATTTTGCTCCTCATCTTAAATCTTCGTATCGGTCACGTCGCTGTAATTGTAGATAGTTTTGGATCGAAATTGACCACGAAAAAGCGTGGCTTCCGAAATACGTTATCAGCCGCTTAATGTTTAAAACAAAACGGTCTAAGATTTAAATTGTTTTCCAATATGTCTTTTGGTGATCGTTCAAGTTTAATGTTTTCTTAGAAATCGACTTTTTTGAGTCGCGGCTCGACCCTAGAGGGCGCTCGGAGCCGACCGAATCGATAGTCTCGGCTACTACGGCAATCTCTCAGTCGATACTTTGGCTCTTGGCGTTCCCTCCCATTCCCATATTGTAGGCGCTTTATAAATCCCTATAATTAGAAATCCCGACGTAAGTCGTCTATATGGCTTAGAATGTTTTAATGAAATAGAAAAAGTGGATAACGAGCGTGAAGTTTAACTTGGCTCAATCTCTTCGGGAGAGTGCCTGGCGCCGTATAGGCTAGTTTTTCTTTCTTCCAAATATTATTTTTACACCCTATAGTTTCCTTTCTAAGTCTTCTTTTGTTTTTCTTCGACGGCTTATCCGAGTCTTGGGAGGGTTGGGAATAAACATTGGCGGACCAACTTTACGTAACTACCGCTACCTACGGGCGAGATGTTGGAAACCTAGATGTCTCTACCGAATCTACGAGCGCAATAAGGGAAGAATCGTAATCTGGCAGCGTAGACCAAGCCCAGGGAGATCCGACTTCCCCTTCGGAATCGGTGGCGGGTGGGGTTTCGCTTCGACCGTAAAGAGCTTCGGCCGTGGAAAGAGTTGCCATAGAAACGGGTTTCTTTTCTGGTCCTGCCTCGTCCGAGTCGGCGGATGCGCTCTGAAAACCGTTTCGCGTTTCCCGCTGCACTGCCGAGTCGATTTTCAGACTCGGAAGTCGGGCTAGTCCGTTTCTCAATTTTTCGGGCCGTACAAGTCGACGCGCCACGGACCCCAGTCCCCAGCAGCCCCCAGTACGGCGACGCGCTCTCGCCGATATCAGTCGTTTTTAACAACCGGAAACGGTCCAGGTAACCGCGTCTTGGTACCCAAAAAAAACACGTTTCTTTCGGAACGACAAGCCATTTGATCTCCCCCCTCTCTCCCCGATAAATGTTTACGGTATCTTTCGACGGTTGATTATTTATTAAAAGTTCGTTCACTCGCTCTCCCGCTGCTTCTGAATATGGTGCGTTTTAAAGCGCGTTGACCTTATATTCTCGAAGAAAACGTATTGTTGGAAATATGGGTGCTATTTTCAGTCTGATTTCGGCTTCGCGAAAGACGGTCGCGGAGGCGCGCTGTGTTTATACTAGTGTTAATACCGTTCACTTTACGCTCTTTTTCGAACATATCGACGGCTATTTTTAAAAACGACCCGAGGGTTTCGTCGTGATGTAACGTCGAAGATAAAATCTCGTACGACCCCGGCGTCAACGAGGGGTATACTTTTTCCATCCCTGGATGATATTTTAACAATAAGCGGTGATCCACTTAAAATTCTCGCGTAACGTTTCTATTATAATATAGTTAAATCAACGCGAATACATTTTCCAAGAATAAAAACGCGATTAAAATGATGTCGACTAAATGTCTGTTTAGCGTCAGTCAGGATGAACTTCCCGGAGGACCTTCAACCGACGAGTCTCGAACGAAAGACTTCGCATCTGGCTTTCGCGCGGAATCCTGATCTACGCGTACTTGGAAACTTACATTTCTTAACTACAACAACGACCCACGCTCGATCGTTGAGTGGATTTTCAGTTCTTTTTTTTTATTCGGTTTGTGTCTTAAAACTGTAGAAGTCGGAGGGCGTCGAGGAATTAAAGAGTAAAGCAAATAAATCTCTTCCGGGGGATAAAAAGAGAGCTATTTTTAGCGGGCCATGTTCCAAGCGATCGTGCAATACAGGGAGCACAACAGGGCGCGGCCGAACGGCGAGATTTCCCCGACGACCGTGGCTGGATCCCTGTCTCTGCCCTCCTCTCCGCATCCGCATCAGCATCATCCGAATCAGCCGGCGACGAGAGGATCGGCCGGTTCCTCTCCCGTCGCGGGCGGTGGTGCTCGCCATCCCCCGCCATTGCCGCGCGGATTGAGAGGCAAGTTCGTCGCGGTGACGCTGGAACCGGCCTCGGCCAACGCCTGCTCCTCCAAAGCCAGCACCACCAGCTCTTCGTCCTCCTCCACGGAATCGTCGTCCAGCTCCACCGGCACCCCGAGCCACCGGCCGCCGGCTCGCCGTCGAAGGTCCCTCTTGTACCAGGTTTTAGTCTCCCCGCTTCGCAAGAAGAACAGCCCAACCACCGAGTCCCACGGCGACAGCGAAGCCTCGAGCTCGAATCGCGCCAAGAACGACTACGACCTGAGCGAAGCGGCCGTCTTGCAACAGCGACAGATCCGCTTCTTCCAACAGCAACAGTTGGCCTTGCAGAATCGCCACTTGAGAGAGATGTCCGTGAGTCAGCTCTTGCCGCCTCCGCCTCGAAGAAACGTCCCTCAGGGCCACGTGATGCTGCCCATCGCGAAAGTCCAGTACGCCCAACATTTTCAGAAACAGTCGCAACCGCTTCCTCCGTTACCTCCCAATAGGAGAGCTACCCACGGAAGCTTGGTAAGCCGACCATTGTTTATTTCGCCCATTTACGCGCCGCCTTCGACGAAGGATTTTCGTTTCCCGTTAACCGCTAATTGAAGCCTGACTGCAGTCCGACACCCCCGTCTCGTCGCGATAAGACTCTTTTGTCTCGCTTAATGAATTTGAAGCCCTTCAAACGTGTACCTCCACTCTTTTACGCTCCCACTACGTTTCTAAAGACCGAATCACGCAACCTCTTGTCAAAATCGAGCTCATTTTCAATATCAAAAATATAATTCCCAAAACACCTGGTAGGCTTTTTTAAGGTATAAGGAATATGAAGAATATAATTCCCAAAACACCTGGTAGGCTTTTTTAAGGTATAAGGAATATCAAAAATATAATTCCCAAAACACCTGGTAGGCTTTAAGGTATAAGGAATATTAAAAATGTAATTCCCAAAACACCTGGTAGGCTTTAAGGTATCAGGAATATCAAAAACATAATTCCCAAAACACCTGGTAGGCTTTTTTAGGTATAAGGAATATCTTAAATATATTTCCCAAAACACCTGGTAGGCTTTAAGGTATAAGGAATATCAAAAACATAATTCCCAAAACACCTGGTAGGCTTTAAGGTATAAGGAATATCAAAAACATAATTCCCAAAACACCTGGTAGGCTTTAAGGTGTTAGGAATACAAAAACATAATTCCCCAAACACCTGGTAGGCTTTTTTAAGGTATAAGGAATATCAAAAATATAATTCCCCAAACACCTGGTAGGCTTTTTTAAGGTATAAGGAATATCAAAAATATATTTCCCAAAACACCTGGTAGGCTTTAAGGTATAAGGAATATCAAAAACATAATTCCCAAAACACCTGGTAGGCTTTAAGGTATAAGGAATATCAAAAACATAATTCCCAAAACACCTGGTAGGCTTTAAGGTGTTAGGAATACAAAAACATAATTCCCTAAACACCTGGTAGGCTTTTTTAAGGTATAACGAATATCAAAAATATAATTCCCCAAACACCTGGTAGGCTTTTTTAAGGTATAAGGAATATCAAAAATATAATTCCCAAAACACCTGGTAGGCTTTTTTAAGGTATAAGGAATATCAAAAATATAATTCCCAAAACACTTGGTAGGCTTTAAGGTATAAGGAATATGAAAAATGTAATTCCCAAAACACCTGGTAGGCTTTAAGGTATCAGGAATATCAAAAACATAATTCCCAAAACACCTGGTAGGCTTTTTTAGGTATAAGGAATATCTGAAATATATTTCCCAAAACACCTGGTAGGCTTTAAGGTATAAGGAATATCAAAAACATAATTCCCAAAACACCTGGTAGGCTTTAAGGTATAAGGAATATCAAAAACATAATTCCCAAAACACCTGGTAGGCTTTAAGGTGTTAGGAATACAAAAACATGATTCCCCAAACACCTGGTAGGCTTTTTTAAGGTATAAGGAATATCAAAAATATAATTCCCCAAACACCTGGTAGGCTTTTTTAAGGTATAAGGAATATCAAAAATATAATTCCCAAAACACCTGGTAGACTTTTTTAAGGTATAAGGAATATCAAAAACATAATTCCCAAAACACCTGGTAGGCTTTAAGGTATCAGGAATATCAAAAACATAATTCCCAAAACACCTGGTAGGCTTTTTTAGGTATAAGGAATATCTGAAATATATTTCCCAAAACACCTGGTAGGCTTTAAGGTATAAGGAATATCAAAAACATAATTCCCAAAACACCTGGTAGGCTTTAAGGTATAAGGAATATCAAAAACATAATTCCCAAAACACCTGGTAGGCTTTAAGGTGTTAGGAATACAAAAACATGATTCCCCAAACACCTGGTAGGCTTTTTTAAGGTATAAGGAATATCAAAAATATAATTCCCCAAACACCTGGTAGGCTTTTTTAAGGTATAAGGAATATCAAAAATATAATTCCCAAAACACCTGGTAGACTTTTTTAAGGTATAAGGAATATCAAAAACATAATTCCCAAAACACCTGGTAGGCTTTAAGGTGTTAGGAATACAAAAACATAATTCCCCAAACACCTGGTAGACTTTTTTAAGGTATAAGGAATATCAAAAATATAATTCCCCAAACACCTGGTAGGCTTTTTTAAGGTATAAGGAATATCAAAAATATAATTCCCAAAACACCTGGTAGACTTTTTAAGGTATAAGGAATATCAAAAATATAATTCCCAAAACACCTGGTAGGATTTTTAAGATATAAGGTACAATAAGGTACGCTGTAAAGGTTTGCTCTCTATCATAAAATGTTTGTTTATAGCTTAACTCTGGGCTTAGTGACGATTTACGTTGCTAAGCCTTCTTAAGCCAGTATAAACAAGGGTTTAAAATTAAACCGCCCCATCTGCTTTACCTATACGGCTTCTTCTGAATAATTCTACCTCTTCTCTAAAAATTCCGGAGGAATTGAAATTTCGTATGTGAGCTTCGCTCGTCGGTCTTATTTGTAATTGAGAAGTTGGAGTTAGGGATAGAACTTTGTCAAAACTTCTTATTGCCTTTGCCAAGTTCATTTTATTATTTTTCGCCACGTTTAGTCGGCAATGTCGCCACAAACCGATCTCTTTGTCCGCTTAATAGTCCCAATCTTCTTTTTAGTCTATGGCATACTCTTGAAAAGGGGGGCAGTGAAATTATACAACCTCTTTTCAGACGGTCACGCTAGCGCCTAAAACTCACAATTGTCAGTGTATGTCGGTTTCAATGACCCCCGACGATAATTCTTGGTTCACACGTTCGAAAATCGAAATCGCTTCACCCCGGTTGGCTTATAGCCAAGGCTTAACAACATTTCAAATTATGACCAGAATTTTTAAAATACTATAATGTATCCCAAAACAATTAGTTAATCATGTTTACTATACATACAGTAATATTATTTGACATTATTTAGAATTTTATTCCCATTATGTTTGGAAAATACGAGCAATTTTACTTCCCCGCCTTGTCGTTTTGAAATTTTGAAAGCGATTCTAACAAGGAGACTAGGGTTAAGTCACTCTAGGATGATCTGTACACCGAGTTCGCGTACTTAGTACTGTTAAAGGTACGGATTTTAAAGAGTTCACGAACTCTTATTAGCACAGTCAGAGGTACGACAGTGTACACCGAGTTCGCGGAGTGACCAACTCTCGCAAGGAGAGTACCCGAGGGGTTTATTGCCGATTTGGTTCAAAGTCGGGCATAATGAAGACCTACATGAGATATGAAATTTCCCAAAAGGAGACGCTGCACTACCCATTCGATTTGCCATGGCAACTGAAAATGTTTTTGCCCAACTTAAAACAAAAAATCTCCATTTAGTTTCAGTTTTACGAAAATTTAAAAAAAAATTGAAAATCACGAAATGGTAATTTGGACCACATTTAGGTAAATTCCATCAAATTTGGACAAATTGGAACATTTTTGGGTAAAATAAGGAACAAATCTTATTTTTCTTTTAAGTGGTCAAAATCATTTTCGAATGAATAGTGCAACGTCTCCTTTTGAAATTTAATACCTCATATAGATCTACATTACGCCCGACTTTGAACCAAATCGGCAATACTCACCTCAGGCACTCTCCTTGTAAGCGAACCAACTTGGACGATTTGCTTCCCGAACCAACACGAAGCGATTTCTCACGCTGGTTTTGAAAACTAGTTATCTAAAACGAAGCGATTTTGGGGGTAAGTGTGAACCAGGCTTAACTTGGCAAGGTCTCATTTGAGGTGCCCATTTCGGAATTATTGATTAGGGTCGGCGGCCAGATATCTCTCGGAGGAATAGGAAGGTTGGCGCGTGCAATTCCGAGATCGGCCTTTTGTTCTCGCCAGCTCGGATCGGGTGGGCGGCAGCCCCCGTCACAAAGTTTCCCGTCTTAATCAACGATTAGTCTTTAGGGAAACTCTCGACTGGCACGATCAAATTTGCCCACCCTATTTTCTTATTAATTCGCTCATTTGTTTCATGACGGATTCCGCCAAGTATTTATCCCAAGTTCTACTACTTTGATAGTATCGATATGAAAGATAAAAGAAAATAACATCGTACTTAAACTTCACAAGATCCGTTGTACCATAAGTAACTTAACAAACATAAATATGACACTTCCTATTCACCCTAGGGAAATTTTTTAATGATAGTCGGATTGTTGTATTAATATACCCCGTGCACCGGAAAAAACATTACAGGGGTTACTCATCATTTGTCCTGACCGAGCCGTCGACCTGTATACAAAATTAGGAAACGCTTCCTAAAACACGTACACAAAACAATATACACCCGTATACCTGCATCACCTACTCACGACTCACTCGTGAGTTCGTCAAAATTCACAACGATATAACGCATTACGCGTTCAAGATCGTTGATCGTTTCGTTATCCAGATTATGGAGACCATTCTCGTGGATTGGTCTCCTTAACAGATGGTTCGTTTTCGGACAATTACGAACATAGTGCTCTGAGTCTGCTTCCAGAGCACCACATATGCATTTGGGCGATGCAATATGACCCAAGTTGAACAGGTAAAGTGGGAACTTACCGTGCCCACTTAGTATTTGCGTCAAATAGTAGTTCGTGTTGAAGCTACCATTGACCTTAGGAAAGTACTTCTTAGTTACCTTTCCTTTCTCACTCTCATCCCACGACTCCTGCCACCTTTGAGTCGTCACCTCATTGAGCCACCTTTTAATCACAAACTTAGTTGGCTTCATCTCCTTCACCATTATGTACAGACAACTCTTCGCGAACTGCTCCTAGTATTTGGAGGATGCCTTGAAAATCGGCGACGGTCCGCCGGTAACCTTTTCGACGGACCAGCCAAGGCCTATTAAAAATTGAAATGCTTTCAAAAGTGTAAATAACGCTTCCTTTTTGAAAATAATGATTAATTATTGAATCGGAAGTTAAAAATAACTATTATAAACACTGGCTCCATTTCAGAAGTTAGTTTTTTTCGAATTTCAAACCTAAACGCGTGTACGCTCGTATTTCTCGCCATCAAACTAACCAACTATTTTGCCAACGGAAACAGTCGAAAGGGATGGGTTTCCTGTTTGGAAACTTCCTATTTCGCAATCACTCCACGACAGACTATCTTTAACCGAATTCGTTCTGTGCCATACTTATGTTGATTATGTTACTTATGGTTGTACTTATACGAAGCCATTTTTTTGGTCTTTGAAAAATAACTGTATTTAGCGTTACACGTTTGAAAGAATGAATAAACCAAAAGGGATCTTTTGTCGTTAAAAGACCGAATTTTATTCTATGGTCCAAATCCCCAGAGTCACCCCACTTTGCTCCTAAATTGGGTTTTTCTTCGAAATTACTCTTTGAAAGATGGTGCGTACCAAAATTAGCCCTTTTGCCAAAGAGAGAGATTTATCACGCTATGCTCGGAGCCGATCAAGACTTTCACAAATTACCCGACTCGCTGTTGTAAATTTTTTAATTTGCTTTTTCATTTTCTCCTTTTAGAAACTTTTAGTTTAGTTGATAGTTTGACTAAGTTCGAACGGTAAAACATTTTATATAAAATGTTTCTAAATGCTGCGTAAATTCTAAATCACTAATTTTCGAAATTTAAACCAGTGTTCTTTCCGATTAGAAATTTGATTTCATTACTCTTACCCATAATGCACCAAAATGCACCGTCACTCCCGAATTTTGCACCGCAGCCGTTTAGTAGCAATTAAAAAAATTAATTTCACGGGTCAATTTAATGCAGCCCGCGATATATTGATATTCTGACAAAAAAGCTTATCATGTTGCACCAAGAATGCACTCAAATGCACCGAATATAGTTTAATTTTGCACCGAACGGTTTTCGAGTTATTCAAATTTGAAATTTCGCGGGCCAACTTAATGGAAACTAAATAGACCATTCTATAAAATACTACTTATGTGGTTATTTACGTTTGTGTATAGAGAGGCAGAAGGTTTGGCCCGATTTTTCATGAACCAGGGAGGCTCAAGAAAGGATTATCCTGGCAAACCTGCTAACTTAGTTGTCTGGATAAATAGTGGAGTTTTGATCAAATTCCTACTCATTTAACGGTTATAGTTTTATACAAACCATTATAAATTGTTAATTAACTATATCTCATTGATTTTGTAAATAGTTCAGTTATAAACGTACTATATTTGAAATATACTATCTTCGCGTAGGCTACCTTAGCTATATTTTGAAAATGAACTTTATGGGTGACGCTTCAGAAAATACCAATCAAATAGGAATGAGCATAAGCCAAAATTTTAAAATCAAAGAATAAATAAGATTGCAAGTCCTACTGAAGTAGCGCTATGTTGTCCTTGTGAAAATATTTGGCCAGTTTAGCTAGGAAGGTCTTTTCAATACAATCTTAATAAAATGGAAATTGTAATTGAAACAAATATAACTAGTGTTGTTAATTTTCCGGAAAATTTTTCGAACTGCGGAAAATTTTCCGCAAATCTGAAAAATAAAAAATTTAAACATAATTTACTTTTTAGGGGTTTTTAATGTTTTTAACTTTTCTTCGATATAAAATGTCTAATATCAGTAAACATATACTACAAATAGTGTTACATTGTTAATCAGTTTAAACTAGTCTAGAGGTTTAGTTCTACTTTAAGATTCGAAAAATTAGGTGAAAATGCCGCTTTATTTAATGGAATGAAAACTTTTTTTTTTTCGGAAAAATACGGAAAATTTCCGGAGAAAAGGCCTCGGTCATTTTCCGGAAAATTTTCCGACTTACATTAATAAATATAACACATTTTGGATTGTATTTTTGGATACCTAATTTTGGAATCAAATTAAGTCCACCCTCGTACGGTTTCAATGTGAACTAAAAATAAAGACTGCTAATTTGTTCCCTAGGTTACCGTGATATTTGAGTGTTTTCTTTTTAATTCGCGTGCTTCAACCAAAAACCAAGTCTTTCCGATTTAATCTAAAAAATCAACATGTGGCACGGGGAATTTCTTCGCCCTATTTAACAAGATAACGCAACCTTTACACTTTTCTACGCAAACTCAATTTAAACAGTCTGGTCTTCTCCAAGAGCACGTCTCTTATCAAATATACCTACACCCCAATCCGAACTTCGCCGTAGCTAAAGAGAACTGCTCGCCGCTGAGACGTTTGTTAAAAAAAATCTGGCATTTGCTCATTTGCATAATATACGAAGCGTAGTTTTTGAGGCAACCATTTTTTTTTATGTACGCTTGAAAAATGATTTCACCCCTAAAAAAAGGAAGAGGGAAATCAAGCAGACGGGAAAGAAAATTGGAGATGGACCGAAATCAGTATTTCTTCATTTAAAACATTTCTTTCATCCTCGCCTTTATCTTCCAAAATAAAAAAGGTACGAGGTAACGAGACGAAGACGGGATGAAGAAAGTAAAAAATTGGCAGCCCTTTTATCTGGGCGCTTCGCGGAAGATGCAAATGAGCTTAAACGGGCTTCTAAAGCTATTTCCCTTTTCGCTTCAGAGTTGTTTTGTGTTTCAATATTTTGCTAGTTGAAATATATTCTACCAAACACCCGAGTTTAAACAAAATCGGTGTGTTACACCTCGGGTAGTCTTCTTGTCAGTAGACCAATACCCAAGGTACCACCTTAAATTCAGGTGGCCGGGTTACAATGCGTAGGAGGGTGGTGGCAAGCCCTTCATGCCACGTGAACCAACAGCTCCCTACACTAACTATTACCACAAGTTTTTAAGGGAATGGGAAACAGAAGTACTTAACCAGTAAGGAGATAGCTCAACGCGGAAGAAGTAATTCTGAGTTTCATCCCAGTGCCCAAAGCTGGGATTGAACACAGTTCCTCTTGCTTTGAAGCTGAAGTTCTAACCACTCCAAAAACCCACATTCATAAAAAGACGTTGGTAATGTTTACCTTATCAAAAGAGTAACTTATACCATTTTGCTATAAAATTAAATCAATAGTGGTTTAAAAATATATATATATTTTTACCTTCTGAAACACTAATTCTAATTTTGCTTTAATGAGCCTCGTCTGAAATGGTTATTATTAATTAAATCCTTTATCGGAAATGTTTTATTGTGGGGGGGATTATATTCAAATATTACCAATCTAAATGTATTTATTTAAATATTAACGTGATAAATATGTAGTTATCGATAATAAAGGATCCGTGATAACTAGCTTTATATTCATTTGAATTAATTATGAGAATGTAACAATCGTGCATTTCATATCGTTATTTAATTGCATATCGAAGGTAAATGGAATTATTACTAACAATAGTAATCATTTCCAATTTCATAAAACCTTCTTTTTATCCTTTTGAATTGAACCTTCGTTAAAATGGTCTTAAACTATTATCCGCTCAAACGTCCAATTTCTAAATCCCAGTGAGGCTAGGCGCCCACTGGCTCTCCGTTTCGTATCCGTCCTCCCTTCCACAAGGCATTGTCTCCGTTACGAAGCAAAGGCTTGCGGAAGGTGGGACGGAGACGTTTCGAAAAGCAGTGAGCGTCTGGCTTTAAGAAGCTCTCCGTTTCTCTTTGTTTCGAATTAATAGAAATTCAAAATTCAAATCGACTTTATTAACAATTAATTTCGCAAACCAAACGCGGATAAATTTAATCCTTCAATTCGCGTTACCCAGGTTATTTTATACAGCACCTATCTAAGCGTAACCGCTACCCGTTGGGATTGCCGTGTCTCCGCCGTAATCCTCTTAATAAGGTGGAGGTCTTTTGTCGTCCAAGATGGTATAATTTCGATCATTTTCGCCCTCGCTAGTCTCTAGATGGCGTTGCATGGGGAACGGGCGAAAGGGAATGAGCAGGGTGACCGGGGCCTTGACTTTGCCGCATAACCCTAATCGATAATCAATGGATAGTCCCGCATTCTGCCACACTTACCGAATAGACCTTACTCGCTTTTGAATATTGCGTAAAACCTACTGAGATATATACCCGGGTTAAACACGGTATTTATCGCGTGGCTAGAACCAATAAAACGTTCGTTTGACCAGGTTCGTTAATATATTATCGCTCTTGAGCGTGTGTGGCTCACATTGAAATCAATTTATCGCGTTTACAGTTCCAAATGGCGTAAACTTTATCGTCTTACGGGGTTTGTCCAGGGTGGGCTGATTTAAATCAATTCGATTTAAATCACATAATTTATTTCAATGGAGGAATAAAATCTGAGTAAAATAGGTTCTTATAAAATTAAAATCTGAGTAAAATAGGTTTTTATAAAATTAAAATCTGAGTAAAATAGGTTTTTATAAAATTAAAATCTGAATAAAATAGGTTCTTATAAAATTAAAATCTGGATAAAATAGGTTCTTATAAAATTAAAATCTCAGTAAAATAGGTTTTTATAAAATTAAAATCTGAGTAAAATAGGTTCTTATAAAATTAAAATCTGGGTAAAGTAGGCTCTTATAAAATTAAAATCTGAGTAAAATAGGCTCATTAAATTAAAATCTGAGTAAAATAGGTTTTTATAAAATTAAAATCTTGAGTAAAATAGGTTTTTATAAAATTAAAATCTTGAGTAAAATAGGTTTTTATAAAATTAAAATCTGAGTAAAATAAGTTTTTATAAAATTAAAATATGAATAAAATAGGTTCTTAAAAAATTAAAATCTGAGTAAAATAGGCTCTTATAAAATTAAAATCTGAGTAAAATAGGTTTTTATAAATTTAAAATCTGAGTAAAATAGGTTTTTATAAAATTAAAATATGAGTAAAATAGGTTCTTATAAAATTAAAATATGAGTAAAATAGGTTCTTATAAAATTAAAATCTGAGTAAAATAGGTTCTTATAAAAATTAAAATGTGAGTAAAATAGGTTTTTATAAAATTAAAATACATAGAAAATCTGAACAAACCAAAATTTTAAATATTAATTAAATTTAATTAAGTTTTAATTTAATTCAAGATTAGCTAATTGATAAAAAAATAATATAGCCATTAATTATACAGGAAAAGAGCTATTAATTTTAAAAAATCAATAAATTTAATAAAATAAAAAAATCAGATTTAAATAAACGAAATCGATTTATTTGATTTTTATTAAAAAAAATATAAAAAGTAGAAACCCTGGCATTGTCTTTAGTGAACTGGTGAGTTATAGGGATTATGAAAATGATAAATTAAAAGTGTAATATAGTAACTCGTAATATTTGTAATTACTTTAGAATTTAAATTATGTAAAGATTTTCTGCATAATACGCTGAAAACATTAAAAAATCTACCAAACACCCGCAATTTTCACTTACTATGTTTCTGCTCTTATATCGCGTTATAAAATATAGTCTAAAATTTTGACATGATTTATTGGTTGTCTGAAAATGATCTATGGCATTGCGTTTTCTATATCTTTCAAAATGCAGCGTGTCGAAAAATATCGAATGGGCGTTTCGCCTACTGTCAGGATAAAAGCGGTTTTTCTATGCTTATTCCGTTACAATAACCCTGTTACCTTGTCAGTTGATATGACATCATCCGCGCCTTTATCTCCATTGAATTAAAACTCGAGAAATTTTACCTTTAGAGAGGAAGTATTTGTTTTATATAAATTCGAACAACACTGTCCTCTTTGGGTAATTTGCGCGGATAATGTTCCATTCTATCTTGTTCCTTGTCTGGGTTGTTCAGCTTATCTTTTTTGCCCGTGCCTGTTTGGAATGATAAATACACTCTAGTTTTTGGAATATTGAGTGTCTCCGTCTCCTCATTTTTGTTAAAAGACTTCCTAGACGAATTTTCATACTATGTAAAACTACGTAAACAAATAGGATGAATTTTGTATGATAAACCTTTTCAGAGCTCCCACTTAAATTATGTAAATCTTGCATTTTTTTAAGTACTCGTCTCGACTTTTCTGAATAATAAATGGGACGTTACGAAAACAATTTTTTTAATACGTCAACGACTGCTTAAAAATGTAGAAATAATGTATAGTGTAATTACGTCGATACTTTCCTGTGACGTCACCCTTACCGTATGACGTCACAAAGCTATTTCAATAGTGGGACTACCATTACAAAGTTTTTTATGGGCAATTATATTTTATTACAAAGCGAAAAATAATGGTTTATTGTTTGTGGAAGTTTGTGCGAACAAAACGAAAGACACCTAAATGTTTCAAAGCAATTTAATTAAATTTATTATTACTAGAAGTATATGATGCATCTCTAAAGATAGAAGTATCGAAATAGTACGTAAAAACTTAACGTAATTTTAATGGACGACGTTTTGCTGACAAAACCTTTGATTAGCTTTGAAATGTATATCAACCAACAAATCTAAATCAGATTCTTACAACGCATTGTGAAGCCCGGTCAATCATGGCCTCGGTTGTCCAATGGTATACGCTTTGGGACCTTAACCCAATAGTTGATGATTCGATGCCACCTCGAGACAGTTGAAGTTATCCCCGCTCGAGGTCTAACGCAGAGTACCCTTGATCATAAATCTATTCATCATAAGCATTATTGGATATACAGGGAGTTTCAAAAGGTTATGCAAAAATTTTAAGGAGTTGAGAAGTATGCCTGTTTTTCCCCATTTTCCTAAGATGAGTTAAAAGAGCACCAGAAAGCTTCAAAGTGTGGCCTACTAGCCCCTGGAAGTAGGCTGCAACAAGCGCAAAACCAAGCAGCAGGGAAACGCGAACATTCAGGTTTGGGTTCGTGTGATAGGTAAAAAAGGACTTTGTAAACAAATCGAGGTAACCAGCGTAAAAAGGTAAACTAAAACCGTATTTACAACTCCTTAAAATTTTTGCATAATCTTTTGAAACATAATAAATATATACCCATCACTAGTGCAAAGTTATAATTAGAAAAAATAAAAACACCGTATTTGAGTGCACTATAAATTTTCATTTTCATTTTAAAAATTAAAATCCGACTCGACTAGTTTCAGCCTTGCGTCTTACGCTGCCATCATCCTGTATACTTACAAATTTCTTAGCCTAAAAATTCTTTTCAAAATCGTTAAGGGGACTTGAGACTACCGTGGCCTTTGTCTACTTTCGCGCTATTTCAAGCTGAACTCTTTTAATTTTGTATATTAACTTATAAAATTAATATTTAAGTGTAGAACAACCTCTTGTTTAGTGCTTAAAATAATTTTGTCAATTTTAAATTTAAAAGTAATTAAGTTATTACGTTTTAATTCGGACCCCCGGAGCTAAACAAGTTGGGCAAGCGCCCAAACTACCCTCTAGTTAGGACCTTATATCTCGTTAACTATTAATATTAGGATTATCAAAATTATTTTAAGCACTAGAGGAAGGTTCAGCCTAATAAGAAAAATATAATTCAATTATGTAATTGTTAAAACAGAAACGTTCAGCTTGAACGAAAAAGAGGCTTTTACTGTATTCTTCCCCCTTAAAGGATGAGTCGTATCTTTCGTATAGATGACTATTTCCGAGCGCTTTTCTCAAAGAGAACGGTCTTATATTCGTGAAAACTCCAACCATTATATCCCAAAAGTGGTTCACTTCGCTGCTTCTTCTTTCTTAACGATGATTTTTCCTCGAAGGTTTTTAATCATTCTTTATACGCGATTTTTAAATCTGAAAGTGCGCTAAAAACGGGGGCCAAGAGCACCCAGTGGATGGGAGGGCCCCGCAAAAAACCGACTTAGCTCATCAATTTTCGAGAGTTATGAAGTTCCCCCTTTTTTCTGAATCCCTTTTTTCCAACCGTAAATAAGAAGAAAAAAACGTGCTCTTAGATATATTCGCGAAGGAAAGCGCATTGTCTTAACGTTCATCCGTCTATCCCTCGACCCGAACGTCGACTTTACCCTCTCGCTGTCTTTAATTCAACTGTTAGGTTGATTTCGGTTCCGGGTCGTAAGTTGTGATTAGACCCTTACCTTGGCTTTTTACGTTTTTCCCATTTTCCGGAGCTCGAGCGCGAAAGAACTAAGTTTCAATTGGTTATAGATTGAAGAAGAGGTTTTTCCTTCAACTTTATTGATTTTTAGCCTGGAATGAAACGCTCGAGTATCGTAGACTTTATATTATAGTTGGATTATTTTCTCAAAAGAATATAGTTCCTTTGATCCCTGCGCCAGGGTTGGATTTGTTCCGTGTTTCTTAACGCTGGTTTCCGCGGCTTAATTTCAAAACCATTTCTCTCTCTATGGTAAGGAGAAACTCCTATCACCCGAGAAATTTCAAATTTCAAAACGTCTATACCTTCCTTAAAGCAAGTGTCGGCTCCTATCTTAAGGTTAGTATCATTGGCGAACGAGAGATGTCACTAACGTAGAGTTTAGTCGAAATTGAAACAAGTTGAGCGAGCAAATTATTCCCTCAAAAGTAGGTGACTCGACGTACCCCTTCCTTTGATTGGCTTTGCGTAATCACGTGCGCAGTCAACTTAGCTTGGATTGGCTTTTCTGCAATCACGTGTTTCAATCACGTAATCGTTGACTTTCAAATAAATGACAATACGTTTTTGAAAGTCGATAATAGATGGAAGCACCTTCCCGGCGATCTAAGCAATCATAGCCATCTTCGTTACATAGACCCTATCAAAAATACAGAGGGCAACGATGGAGCCGACACTTGCTTTAATAGGGAAAAAAAAAAACATTTTTCGACCAAAGTCTGGCTCGTTCTTTAACCCTCATCGAACCGCACCAGAAGGAGTATAAATCCATGTTAGCAGAAATGTATAGTACAAGGTGTTTTTTTTTGTTCGGACAAGTGATTTTCCACAAAAACTACTTAAGGTAGAAATTTGAAATTTGTATGGTTAAGTAAATACACTGGGAGATATTGATTGGTGAAATTTTATCGTTTTCTGAAAATATGTTCACACTTTTATTTAATTTTTTATCACCACTAAATCAATTTTGTCAATTGAGAATTTGTAGAGCGTCAACTGGAACCTACGAATACCTTTGGTTCGATGGAAGACCTATTTATCACTTGAAAAATTGACATGATTGACAAGCCAAAATACACTTGTTTGATCCGGGAAAGAGATAGGAAAGATATTATTGCATTCTCGTATCATGGGAATCGACGGAAACCTACAAATAAGAAATACCTGTACTAGTTTTAATTAAATGTAAATGCCAAACACGCCGAATAGTTTGCATGTTCAAAAACAGTATTCGGGTTTTTATTAATACAATAATTTATTTCAAACACGCTAAATAATTGTTTTAATTATACCCCCATCGGCTGCAACGCAAGTTTGAGTTCGGACAATCATATCATCAAATGCATGCTCTATCATTTCTGGTGTTACTTCTTGGCAAGCAATTTGAATTATTCTAGGTTCTAAATAGCAAACTGTTGAAAGTCACTGACAGCTCGTTTTACTGTATTTAAGGGGGAAGACTACAGTGGCCATTGTCTACTTTCGCGCTATTTCAAGCTGAACTCTTTTAATTTTGTATTTTAACTTATAAAATTAATATTTAAGTGTATAACAGCCTCTTGTTTAGGGACTAAAATAAGTTTGACAATTTTAAATTTAAAAGTAATTAAGTTATTACGTTTTAATTCGGACCCCCGGAGCTAAACAAGTTGGGCAAGCGCCGAAACTACCCTTTAGTTAGGACCTTATATCTCGTTAACTATTAATATTAGAATTATCAAAATTATTTTAAGCACTAGAGGAAGGTTCAGCCTAATAAGAAAAATATAATTTTTAAAACAGAAACGTTCAGCTTGAACGAAAAAGAGGCTTTTACTGTATTCTTCCCGTTTGGAGGTCGCACTTGAAAAATCTCAGACACTCTTCTTGGATTCCAACCACCTTCTCCATATTTCGAAAGATGGACGATCTCGATAATGTTAAGCAAAAGTGGCTTCCATTTAAATACCCAAAATGTACGTGAACTTTAAACCATTTATGTCTGATTAAATGTTTCAAAATCCTTTTCCAAGATTTTAAAGACTAAATAACGTTCGTAACAAGAATAATGATTGAAATTTTAAATGACTAAGCTATGCTTTCGTAATAAGGATAAAACAAGTTGATTTTCACTTGCCCAACAATTTTTCAAGTCGCGTTTTTCAGGGAAAAATAGGTCTTTTTTTCCATCGAACCAAATTCTCAATTGACAAAATGGATCTAGCACCTAGTGGTGAAAAAATAATTTTTCTAAAAGTGTGAAAATATTTTAAGAAAACGATGAAATTTCAAAAATCAACATCCGCCGGTGTATTTACTTAACCATAAAAATGTAAAATTTCTACCTTAAGTAGTTTTTGTAAAAATCACTTGTCCGAACAAAAAGAACACCCTGTATATATCTACGATGATTTAACAGTAAAAAGGTTTCTGAAAAAAATAATTACTTTCTAAAACTTTTACCTGGATAAAAGATAGCTTATAAACAAGTGAACAAACTATAATTATATTAATGATAATAATCAGCAGCTAATACCTAAGGTACCACCCAAGGCCCAAGTCATCTAGCGACTTTTATTGCCCTTAATTCAGGTGGCCGGGTTACAATGCGTAGGAGGGTGGTGGCAAGCCCTTCATGCCACGCGAGCCAACAGCTCCCTGCACTAACTATTACCGTTAACCTCTACGAGTTTTCGGAAAGTAAGCCACCCCGAACTATTTTGTGCCGTGATTCGGTGTATGCTTCCGCGGTTCGACGAAAATATCAGCGCCCATTGCTTCGTTTTTATGGCCTGGATTATCTCGTATGTTGATTTATTATGTTCTTCTAATATTAGATAATATTTTGTCTAAAGCATTTTGTAGGGTTTACCCCCATTTCGCCCAAAATAGTTCTCCCAATTCCAGTTTCTCCCAATCCCATTTCTCCCAATTCCCATTTCTCCCAATCCCATTTCTCCCAATCCCATTTCTCCCAATTCCCATTTCTCCCAATCCTATTTGTCCCAATCACATTTGTCCCAAAATAGTTATCCCAAATCCCATTTGTCCCAAAATAGTTATCCCAAATCCCATTTGTCCCAAAATTACACTTGGTATATATTACATTAAATAAGTCCAAGTAATTCTTTATATTACTTCAATTAGGATATGCCTACTAACCTAATCTAACCTAACCTAACCTAACCTAACCTAACCGCGCAATTACCATATATTTGGAAAATAATGATTGGGAGAAAGGGGAATCCATATTTTTGGGAATATTGATCGTTGGGAGAAATGGGAATCCATTTTTTTGGGAAACTTGATCGTTGGGAAAAATGGGAATACATATTTTTGGGTTAAATGAACTCCGGTTCGGAGAAATGGAATTGGGACAAATGGGACACCATGTTTTTGGGAGAACTGATAACTTTCGGAGAAGGTAAAATTGGGTTAAATGGGAACATACCTTTTGTAGTACCTTTCGCGTTGTTGAAGGTGATTCTTAATGTCACGCCTCGCCTTAATATAAATCCAGAGTTACGGAATTTAGCGATATCTAGATATAATTTATAATTAATATAGAACGCCTCGTAGGATATTCGGCGTCAACAAACTGCGCGAAAGACGAAGATTTTTCGACTGTTTATCGAGTAAACAAAAGCCCTATTCAAACAGAACCGCTTACCTCATGTTTGATTAATATACACCGTCTGATAGTCTCGCGTTTCATTAATTTAATAACTTCGAAACACTTCTTCGATCTTGTACCATTATGAAAATTGGGCTTTAAACACCGCGGATTTCTTATTAATGAAAGATTCAGTTTTTGCCCTTCATTTTAAACGCGTTTTATAATCAAATAGTCGAAATGGAATGTGAAGTGGTTATACCATTCTCGCCTCGATCTCAACTTGTGGCACTGACTTGTGAGTTAAAATTCGGAACCACTCCTTCCGCGTTGAGTTTGTGAGTTATCTCCCTGCTGGTTAGAAGGGTCTTCCCCCTAGCGCTTCGGTTTCCCCTTTCCATAAAAACTGGATGAGGTTAACGGTAATAGTACCTGTAGGGAGCTGTTGGCTCGCGTGGCTTGCAGGGCTTGTCACCACGCAATTTAACCCAACCACAGGTTTTTGACTTTACAAGTCATTAGTTGACTTAGGCCTGTGTGGTTCATTGGGTATTAGCATAGCTGATTACTATTATTATGTTAGGGCGATGCTTAAATAAGTACCGCCCCCCTCGTTTAGCGAGACAATACTCTGGACTAGGCTTATGGGGCCACACTCTAAAGTTGACCCGTTCTTGACCTATTGAACTTCATCAAGATAGGAGCTTAAACTGACAGTTTCATGTAAATTGTAGCGCTGTTGTTGCAGTTTCGATAAAGCTAATTTTTATTTAAAATATACGCCACGAAATGGGAAAACATATAGCAACAATTAGCTACCTGAGAGCCAAAGTCAAACAAGTCAAAATACGTCACTTTTGAAAGAAATTCGAAGCAATTAAGTCTTAAGAGGATTTTCACAGTAAATTGACTTAATAATTAATTTTGCTATTGCTTTAACCTTATTTTTAGCATATTGTAATTATTCAATTATTATTGAAATTATCATAGATATAAAACTAAAAGGTCGCTTTTCTTAAAATAGTGTTTTGACTTGCTTGACTTTTGCTCTTAGGTAGCGCATTGAAAATTGAGAAACGGTTTTGTTTGATTCACATATTTTTAATTTAAGAAACTAGTCGGGTGATTATTGTTTTAAATAAAAACTCTCGCGCACTTTTTAAATTTCTTTGTTGGTTCCGTTTTCTTAAAATATATTTGTGCAGGTCGCTAAAATTTCTTTATTATTAACAAATTTTTTTAATTTTTAAACTCGCTTTTCAAAGTTTGATGAACTCCTGGGTGTAGTAGTAAGCAAATATTACGATCAAAATATATTTATCTGGTTGGACCAATTCGTTCAATTTCTGCCCCGCATCGTTGAAAATATACCCCTCCCATAAATACCATTCATTGTCTACAACTTAACCTAGCAATTACCGGCGGGTGGTTTGCAAAAAAATGCTTAGGTTTTTGATATCCCCGGACGAACCCGGTGTTTTCTCGTCGATCAATAAAGCGCCAATGGACGTATAACAATCTTTCATATTCTCGGGCTTTTTGGGCGATCTGTATTATTTAAGGAGAGCGCCCGCGAATACCCGACTCGAAGCAGCTGATCCGATTCGATCATCTCTTTTGCCCCTTTACCAATTACTGGCTTTACCCGTGCTGGTAAGGGGGGCGCCACCCGAATCTTCTAGTAATAGATGACTAGCCGCTGCAATTTTTTCTTCCGTGGATATAATGCGATTTTCGAGCGAAGGCTTTGAGGCCGATATTTGGGAGGTTTCAGACAGGCTAGCGCCAGGTTTGTTACCGTTTCAAATTTAATGTAGATTCTTCTTTTTATAGTTACGGTTGGTGTATGGGCAAACTACTACAGGACTCGCAATTCTATACTAAGCTCCCATAGAGTATTTCGCTTCGAACGGTCGCGCTATTCGACTGGAGCGTTACCGTGCGTTTTTCGCGATAATAAAAAATCTGGTACAAAATGGCGAGTATCTCCCTAGCCTGATTTACGATTTTATAAATAATTTTTTAGTTATGGCCCCGAAAAAATGTTATTACGGTGATTGTCGAAGTGATAGTAGGTTATTAAAAGGTGCAAACTTAAACTTTTATCGATATCCAAATCCCCAAAAGCAACTCATAAACAGTGGCGTAGCTGAGAACTCAGAGGCCCCCCCCTTTTAAATTTTTTATGGTTAGCGGGGCCCCCGTCCGAAGCTCGAGGCCCCCCAGAAGCTCGAGGCCCCCCCGCACCGCGGGCCCTGCGGTCCATCAGCTACGCCACTGCTCATAAAGTTTGAGCAATGATCAAGGGCCAGTGGTTGGGACTTGACTTCATCTGAAAAATTTATTTATTCAAAATCGTCTCGATATATTTGCTCGAAACATTAGAATTTTGCTCATGGTTGGTGTAAAGCCCCATTTTCATGCTCGCTGGTAGCGGGTAAAAATCGACAAAATCCGCTTCAGCTATACACTTTTTCCACTTTCCGCGTCGATCTGTTTCAAACAGATATTTTAGCTTTATTTTCACGCTTGCGAGTGGCGGAAGCGAATTTGGACGATTTTTATCCGCTACCAGCGAGCATGAAAATGGGGCTTAATGGTTTGCCCCTGGCGGGTTTCCTCTCCCTGAACTCCGGAGCTCACCGGGTCGAACACTTCTACAGGCGACTGACCTATTTTTTTAAAAATGACAAATTGAATTGTTAATAGCGAATTAAATGCTATTTTTTGAGGTGGAAATAAATTATTTTAATTAATTTAAATTTGTAATATTCCGTTTAACGTCCATTCTCCCGAATTTATCACGTCATTAAATATTAAAAGGTTCCACTCGCGAATACCATCTTCAAATTACGCGTTCAAACGCTTCTATCAAATATAAATCAGGAAACTATATAGGTATACACTTGGAATGTCTAAGGAAGATTGTAAGGCCGTGATGAAACGGGCGTGTCTTAAAGCGGGAAAACTCACGAGAAAACCTCTCGCGCCTCGCTACCCTCATTCGACGAAAACTCGTCATTAAGCCTAGTCATGGTTATTATATTATTAGCTTACCTGATTATCTCTTTTATAACCATACAAATACCTGAAATTAGGTATCACTAAACTTCTTTCGCGAAGAACGTTATAATTACTTTAAGATATTAAGTACGATAACAAATTGAGGTTTTTAAATCCATTGTTTTATAAGCCTATTGACCGATTTCAAAATTAAATTTTTGCGCGTGACAGTACCTTTACAATGTGAGGTATAGCAGACTTATTTACTCGCTTTTATGCCCTAACATGGCGGCGTATTTTCACGCGCAAAATGAATTTTAAGATCCCCCAATTTTGCGCGGGAAGATCGCCTATTTGTTACCATGACGACGCATTCTTTTCGCGTCAAACCTCGAGCCAATGAATTTGAAATGTCGTGTTACTTGACGTAGTTAAACCCCGCCTTTTTCTCGACGCGCTGTCGTATCACCGTCCCAATGGAAACTTAGACATTCCATGTGTATACCTCTATAGTTTCCTGATAAATATATTAAGTAGGTAATATAAGGCATTTTAGTATAATTTTTGGCACATTACGCATACTGCCTCCCACAATTCAGGGCAAAATGAAGCGGATTTTTTATTTATTTATTTATTAATTAATTATTTCTTCAATATTTTTACATAAAATTATATCAGCCTTGGCCCACCCATTAAGCACAGCTTGTTTTGGGTGGGCAAAAAAAATAACAATTTCACATATGGGGATATTAACTATTACATGAATACAAGTTTATGAGCGTAGCGCCAAGGAACTAATAATAGTATTTTAAAAAGATTCCAGTACTAAGATATTCAACATCCAATTGTATCTTTTTCTTAATGATTTTTTTAATACCACCGGGTTACCACACTTCCTATATTTAATCATTTTTCCTACATGTCCATTATCTTCCTATCACCTCCTATAACATATAACTTACTCCTATAATTTCCTATATTTTCCTAAAAATTACTCCTATAATTTCGTATATTTACCTTAAAATTACTCCTATAATTTCCTATATTTTCCTAAATATTACTCCTATAATTTCCTATAACTTACTCCTATAATTTGCTATATTTTCCTAAATATTACTCCTATAATTTCGTATATTTACCTAAAAATTACTCCTATAATTTCCTATATTTTCCTAAATATTACTCCTATAATTTCCTATATTTTCCTATAAATTACACCTATAATTTCGTATATTTTCCTAAAAATTACACCTATAATTTCGTATATTTTCCTAAAAATTACTACTATAATTTCCTATATTTTCCTAAAAATTACTACTATAATTTCCTATATTTTCGTAAAAATTACTACTATAATTTCGTATATTTTCCTAAAAATTACTCCATTACTTTAGGGTATTATAAATTTTGGGACCTATATAATTATCTTTTTCGAATTGATTTGGTAAACTCTGCATTAGTAAACCCGATAAAATACTCTTCCAAACAATTAAGTCCCGTAGCTCCAAGTTTTCGTAAATAAAATTGACCAAAAAAATTACAAAACTAATTTTTCTCGAGGTAAAAATTTCGAGGAGCAATTTTTAGTGTGGATTAAATTCAATATACGGTTTAACGTAGTTTTCTCGATTCACTCCGGGTCTAGAGCGTCACGATGTTTTCCGCCTGATATTTTGCCAATATTGCATTAGAAACTATAGTAGTATTTTCCTGATCTCCTTTTCTTTGTCGGAGCGGCAGCTCCTTTCTTGGAGATTTTTATGTCTCGGCCGTTGCATGACTGGCAATAACCGATAACCCAGCCAGCAGCCCCGACAAAAATTCTATTACAAGCTCGTATTTTTTCCTCCGACTTCGGAGACCCCTATTATCAAATCCTTTCTAGCCGTTTCCCTCGCTACAATGATAACTCGCCGAGAGCCGTTGTTTTCTTTAGCGCCTTATCTCTTTAACGCGACGCGGCCTAAGATGAAAGCGCCAACAAAGGCTGCGGAAAGGATTATACCAAAAACGACTCCGTAAGTGAAACGACGTAGATTTTACCCCCGCTCCAGCCTTTAACGTCATTGTCGGAGGCGTACGTTGTCTCGGATTTACTGGCGCTCGTTTTTTCTATACGGTAAATCAATCAAGGGCTGCTGGGGATGTATATACAGTGTGAACGAGTCCAATTTGCGCCCCAATGGCGCCTTATCCGCCGTACTCCTTTGTCATTCGTCCGTGATCTCGCCCCCCCCCCCTCTTCTCCACTTTGGCCGCCGTTGTCACTCTGGACCTCGTTTGAGTGTGTGCTTGATAAAGGGCTATAATGATACTCATTGGTTGGTCGAAAAATGACTATAAATGATATAATGAAATGAATGGCTAATACACAACGTTGTAATTGAGAAAAAAATAATCGTAACGACGAATAATTTAAAAAAATCTACGTCTGATAATTTAAAGAAATCTACGTCTAATAATTTAAAGAAATCCCACTTCTTATAATGTAAAGAAATCCCACTTCTTATAATGTAAAGAAATCCCGCGTCTGATCATTTACAGAAATCCCACGTCTGATCATTTACAGAAATCCCACGTCTGATCATTTACAGAAATCCCACGTCTGATCATTTACAGAAATCCCACGTCTGATCATTTAAAGAAATCCCACGTCTGATCATTTAAAGAAATCCCACGTCTGATCATTTAAAGAAATCCCACGTCTGATCATTTAAAGAAATCCCACGTCTGATCATTTCAAGAAATCCCACGTCTGAGCATTTAAAGAAATCCCACGTCTGAGCATTTAAAGAAATCCCACGTCTGAGCATTTAAAGAATTCCCACGTCTGATCATTTACAGAAAACCCACGTCTGATAATTTAAAGAAAACCCACGTCTGATAATTTAAAGAAATCCCACGTCTGATAATTTAAAGAAATCCCACGTCTGATCATTTAAAGAAATCCCACGTCTGATCATTTAAAGAAATCCCACTTCTTATAATGTAAAGAAATCCCGCGTCTGATCATTTACAGAAATCCCACGTCTGATCATTTACAGAAATCCCACGTCTGATCATTTACAGAAATCCCACGTCTGATCATTTAAAGAAATCTACGTCTAATAATTTAAAGAAATCCCACGTCTGATCATTTAAAGAAATCCCACGTCTGAGCATTTAAAGAAATCCCACGTCTGAGCATTTAAAGAAATCCCACGTCTGATCATTTACAGAAAACCCACGTCTGATCATTTACAGAAATCTCAAGTCTTATAATTTAAAGAAATCCCACGTCTGATCATTTAAAGAAATCCCACGTCTGATCATTTAAAGAAATCTACGTCTAATAATTTAAAGAAATCCCACGTCTGATCATTTCAAGAAATCCCACGTCTGATCATTTCAAGAAATCCCACGTCTGATCATTTAAAGAAATCCCACGTCTGATCATTTAAAGAAATCCCACGTCTGAGCATTTAAAGAAATCCCACGTCTGATCATTTACAGAAAACCCACGTCTGATAATTTAAAGAAATCTCAAGTCTTATAATTTAAAGAAATCCCACGTCTGATCATTTAAAGAAATCCCACGTCTGATAATTTAAAGAAATCTACGTCTAATAATTTAAAGAAATCCCACGTCTTATCATTTAAAGAAATCCCACGTCTTATCATTTAAAGAAATCTACGTCTAATAATTTAAAGAAATCACATGTCTGATAATTTGAAGAGAAAAACCCCACGTCTGATAATTTTCAAAAATATCCCATTTCTGATAATCCCTCTAATTTTCACATCTGATCATTTTCACGAATGAAATACACAATAACGTTAACGCGGAAGTTAAGGGAGTTACGCGGCGCACTTCACAATAATTAATATTAATAACAACCGAGAATGAAATTGTTTCCTCCATTTTCAGCATTATTAAACGAAGCGTACTGGTTCGAAAGTATTTGTCGTGGAAAATAAACGAATTTTCTCCGATCCAGCGTTATTTTCGTCATAACATTAATGGGATTTATCAAGCACGTCGCCCGTGAGGAATCAATACATCGGCGTCAATTTTACTCCTACGTTATTTACTTTCCATTCGTAACTAAATCAGGGTTGCTACACGTCAGGGAAAAGTCAGGGAATTTAAAAATTGGCCTAAAATGTCAGTGAAATGTCAGGGAATTTTAAGAATTTGTAAAAAGTCAGGGAATTAAATTTTCTTTTGTCACTTTTTGAAGGTAATTTTACTCTAGATTTATGACAAATTGTATAATTATCATTTATTTTCTTGAAAGTTTGGATAATTTTTTCAACATTGCAATAACCTTTTTACTGAAATATAAGTCAATTTAAATTTATTAACTTCTGATAAATGTAAAAAATAAAATAAACATTTTGGACTTAAAAAGTCAGGGAAAATCTCTTAAAATGATCAGGGAAAACAAGGAATAGTTATAGGGAATTTGAATCTCAAAATGTCGTGGCAACCCTGTAAATACGCGAACTGGGAGACAGGACTGACTCTATCTGTCATGTTGGGTAATTGTACGTTTGAAATTTCCTTGTTGTCTCCGATCTCTCGCGGTTCGTGCGAAGACTTAATCTCTCGTACAGCGAGTATTCCAAATAGTCCAAAAGGGTTGCCTCAGAAATTCCCTTGGAAGTCAATTTTGTCGGTATTGATTTAAGAGGAGGAAGCGCTCCCAGTTGTTTGAGCGGGTCCCTGTTCTCTTGGAAGGAAGCTTAAAATCCTGACACGTTCATTCCATGTTTGTCACAGCCTCTTCGTCCCTTCTCTCTCTGGGAACTCCGGCGACTGTCAATTTGACTCCGCTGTTATTAGAAAAATTCTTTGAATTCAACCCCCGCCGTAGGATTCTCTAGTTTCGTCGTCATTTAGTTGCGTACAAAATAGCGTGCCATTGAAGAAATTCCCTTGATTCGAGAAATTTCCACCCTCAATCCCATCGTATTAAATGAAGTCTTACTGGCCATTTCGAATTAACCGGGGAGGGTAATAAACAAGATGACCAGGGGCATAACAAACCTATCTTCTACGCTGAAATAGTTGCTTCTGATTTGGAATTAGATGTCACTTTTTTGTGGCTTCTTATTTGGACGTAGACGTCACGTTTTAGTTGCTTCTAATATGGACGTAGACGTCACGTTTTAGTTGCTTCTAATTTTGAAGTAGACGTCACGTTTTTGTGGCTTCTGATTTGGAAGTAGACGTCACGTTTTTGTGGCTTCTGATTTGGAAGTAGACGTCACGTTTTTGTGGCTTCTGATTTGGAAGTCGACGTCACGTTTTTGTGGCTTCTGATTTGGAAGTAGACGTCACGTTTTTGTGGCTTCTGATTTGGAAGTCGACGTCACGTTTTTGTGGCTTCTGATTTGGAAGTAGACGTCACGTTTTTGTGGCTTCTGATTTGGAAGTAGACGTCACGTTTTAGTTGCTTCTAATATGGACGTAGACGTCACGTTTTAGTTGCTTCTAATTTTGAAGTAGACGTCACGTTTTTGTGGCTTCTGATTTGGAAGTCGACGTCACGTTTTTGTGGCTTCTGATTTGGAAGTAGACGTCACGTTTTAGTTGCTTCTAATATGGACGTAGACGTCACGTTTTAGTTGCTTCTAATTTTGAAGTAGACGTCACGTTTTTGTGGCTTCTGATTTGGAAGTCGACGTCACGTTTTTGTGGCTTCTGATTTGGAAGTAGACGTCACGTTTTAGTTGCTTCTAATATGGACGTAGACGTCACGTTTTAGTTGCTTCTAATTTTGAAGTAGACGTCACGTTTTTGTGGCTTCTGATTTGGAAGTCGACGTCACGTTTTTGTGGCTTCTGATTTGGAAGTAGACGTCACGTTTTTGTGGCTTCTGATTTGGAAGTAGACGTCACGTTTTTGTGGCTTCTGATTTGGAAGTCGACGTCACGTTTTTGTGGCTTCTGATTTGGAAGTAGACGTCACGTTTTTGTGGCTTCTGATTTGGAAGTAGACGTCACGTTTTAGTTGCTTCTAATATGGACGTAGACGTCACGTTTTAGTTGCTTCTAATTTTGAAGTAGACGTCACGTTTTTGTGGCTTCTGATTTGGAAGTAGACGTCACGTTTTTGTGGCTTCTGATTTGGAAGTCGACGTCACGTTTTTGTGGCTTCTGATTTGGAAGTAGACGTCACGTTTTAGTTGCTTCTAATATGGACGTAGACGTCACGTTTTAGTTGCTTCTAATTTTGAAGTAGACGTCACGTTTTTGTGGCTTCTGATTTGGAAGTCGACGTCACGTTTTTGTGGCTTCTGATTTGGAAGTAGACGTCACGTTTTAGTTGCTTCTAATATGGACGTAGACGTCACGTTTTAGTTGCTTCTAATTTTGAAGTAGACGTCACGTTTTTGTGGCTTCTGATTTGGAAGTCGACGTCACGTTTTTGTGGCTTCTGATTTGGAAGTAGACGTCACGTTTTAGTTGCTTCTAATATGGACGTAGACGTCACGTTTTAGTTGCTTCTAATTTTGAAGTAGACGTCACGTTTTTGTGGCTTCTGATTTGGAAGTAGACGTCACGTTTTTGTGGCTTCTGATTTGGAAGTCGACGTCACGTTTTTGTGGCTTCTGATTTGGAAGTAGACGTCACGTTTTAGTTGCTTCTAATATGGACGTAGACGTCACGTTTTAGTTGCTTCTAATTTTGAAGTAGACGTCACGTTTTTGTGGCTTCTGATTTGGAAGTCGACGTCACGTTTTTGTGGCTTCTGATTTGGAAGTAGACGTCACGTTTTAGTTGCTTCTAATATGGACGTAGACGTCACGTTTTAGTTGCTTCTAATTTTGAAGTAGACGTCACGTTTTTGTGGCTTCTGATTTGGAAGTCGACGTCACGTTTTTGTGGCTTCTGATTTGGAAGTCGACGTCACGTTTTTGTGGCTTCTGATTTGGAAGTCGACGTCACGTTTTTGTGGCTTCTGATTTGGAAGTAGACGTCACGTTTTAGTTGCTTCTAATATGGACGTAGACGTCACGTTTTAGTTGCTTCTAATTTTGAAGTAGACGTCACGTTTTTGTGGCTTCTGATTTGGAAGTCGACGTCACGTTTTTGTGGCTTCTGATTTGGAAGTCGACGTCACGTTTTTGTGGCTTCTGATTTGGAAGTCGACGTCACGTTTTTGTGGCTTCTGATTTGGAAGTCGACGTCACGTTTTTGTGGCTTCTGATTTGGAAGTCGACGTCACGTTTTTGTGGCTTCTGATTTGGAAGTCGACGTCACGTTTTTGTGGCTTCTGATTTGGAAGTAGACGTCACGTTTTTGTGGCTTCTGATTTGGAAGTCGACGTCACGTTTTTGTGGCTTCTGATTTGGAAGTAGACGTCACGTTTTAGTTGCTTCTAATATGGACGTAGACGTCACGTTTTAGTTGCTTCTAATTTTGAAGTAGACGTCACGTTTTTGTGGCTTCTGATTTGGAAGTCGACGTCACGTTTTTGTGGCTTCTGATTTGGAAGTCGACGTCACGTTTTTGTGGCTTCTGATTTGGAAGTAGACGTCACGTTTTTGTGGCTTCTGATTTGGAAGTCGACGTCACGTTTTTGTGGCTTCTGATTTGGAAGTAGACGTCACGTTTTTGTGGCTTCTGATTTGGAAGTCGACGTCACGTTTTTGTGGCTTCTGATTTGGAAGTCGACGTCACGTTTTTGTGGCTTCTGATTTGGAAGTCGACGTCACGTTTTTGTGGCTTCTGATTTGGAAGTCGACGTCACGTTTTTGTGGCTTCTGATTTGGAAGTAGACGTCACGTTTTTGTGGCTTCTGATTTGGAAGTAGACGTCACGTTTTTGTGGCTTCTGATTTGGAAGTCGACGTCACGTTTTTGTGGCTTCTGATTTGGAAGTAGACGTCACGTTTTTGTGGCTTCTGATTTGGAAGTCGACGTCACGTTTTTGTGGCTTCTGATTTGGAAGTAGACGTCACGTTTTAGTTGCTTCTAATATGGACGTAGACGTCACGTTTTAGTTGCTTCTAATTTTGAAGTAGACGTCACGTTTTTGTGGCTTCTGATTTGGAAGTCGACGTCACGTTTTTGTGGCTTCTGATTTGGAAGTCGACGTCACGTTTTTGTGGCTTCTGATTTGGAAGTCGACGTCACGTTTTTGTGGCTTCTGATTTGGAAGTCGACGTCACGTTTTTGTGGCTTCTGATTTGGAAGTAGACGTCACGTTTTTGTGGCTTCTGATTTGGAAGTCGACGTCACGTTTTTGTGGCTTCTGATTTGGAAGTAGACGTCACGTTTTTGTGGCTTCTGATTTGGAAGTCGACGTCACGTTTTTGTGGCTTCTGATTTGGAAGTAGACGTCACGTTTTAGTTGCTTCTAATATGGACGTAGACGTCACGTTTTAGTTGCTTCTAATTTTGAAGTAGACGTCACGTTTTTGTGGCTTCTGATTTGGAAGTCGACGTCACGTTTTTGTGGCTTCTGATTTGGAAGTAGACGTCACGTTTTAGTTGCTTCTAATATGGACGTAGACGTCACGTTTTAGTTGCTTCTAATTTTGAAGTAGACGTCACGTTTTTGTGGCTTCTGATTTGGAAGTCGACGTCACGTTTTTGTGGCTTCTGATTTGGAAGTAGACGTCACGTTTTAGTTGCTTCTAATATGGACGTAGACGTCACGTTTTAGTTGCTTCTAATTTTGAAGTAGACGTCACGTTTTTGTGGCTTCTGATTTGGAAGTCGACGTCACGTTTTTGTGGCTTCTGATTTGGAAGTAGACGTCACGTTTTTGTGGCTTCTGATTTGGAAGTCGACGTCACGTTTTTGTGGCTTCTGATTTGGAAGTAGACGTCACGTTTTAGTTGCTTCTAATATGGACGTAGACGTCACGTTTTAGTTGCTTCTAATTTTGAAGTAGACGTCACGTTTTAGTTGCTTCTAATTTTGAAGTAGACGTCACGTTTTTGTGGCTTCTGATTTGGAAGTCGACGTCACGTTTTTGTGGCTTCTGATTTGGAAGTCGACGTCACGTTTTTGTGGCTTCTGATTTGGAAGTAGACGTCACGTTTTTGTGGCTTCTGATTTGGACGTCACGTCTGTAATGAAAATAGGACTGTTTGTTCGTCGTTAATGTAAGATGAAACTTTCCAACTTAGAAAGTAGATTAAACAATAGTGGTCTTAATTTACTTTTCGTTAAATTGATCGACATAGAAATAACATTTTTGCACGCGATGCTACCTGTATATGTTTGGATATAGCAGGCGTATTTCCGCTTTTTAGACCGTAACACGTAATTGAAACCGTAATCGAATGGTCTTACATAAATTTACCAATATTTCAAAATACGGTTATTTGATTTCAGAAACTCGAAACAAAATTTTAGTCCCAATTATGTTACAAATCCTAAAAAAATTGCCTTCGTAGTTACCATGGCAACCAAATATAAATAGCTCCCTACAGCAACCAATGGAGGCCAATTTTTCGGAAATCTCGTTCCGGAAGTAGGTAATCACTTCGTTACAAAACCGTCGATAGGAACTAGAGTTCTATATTACCTTTGGTTCGATACGACGGTACAGCGTGTTAAAATCCATAAACTATCACTGTAGCAACCTGCAATAGCGAAGAGGCGGCAATATAAATCTATTTTTTTGTCAATTTGCTTTCGATTCTCTTTCTCTCCGGCGTAAACATTTTCAATCTCCCGCGGGAGCTTGTTTCTTTCGTCTTTTATGGCGGTGGGATCCGTCTGCTAGTGGCTTTGGCCCTTCGCCGCGGCTTTTTGCTCTTATCCAGGGTAATCCCCCTGGCTAAAGAATACCCCGTTTATTTAGCCCCCGAAAAGTCTCAATGTTGACTTCACCCGTCGTTGCGCCTTTCGCGGAAGCGTTCGATATAATCCGTCAACTCCGATGTAGAAGAGATATAAGCCTGGTTTTCACTTGGCGGTTTTTGGGCGAAAAAGCCCGGCGTCGACGGAAAATGGGCGAAAATTTCCGTCGACGCCGGGCGGAAATTCCGTCGGTTTTCGGTTTTGTGTGGCGATTTTCATTTCAATTTTTTTCGCTCAGTTGGACGATTTCGCTCTTTTTCAACCAATCAAAAACCATTTTCGAAAGGTGACTGTGACGTCAGGGGGGATGGTTAATGCTTTTCTGTGAATTTTTTTAACGTGTTTTTTTTTTCATGATACCCTTGTTGCCTTCTTTTCCAGTATGTTTCTTTCACACAAACCGATCTTTCGTAACTCATATTTCTTTGAACACGATAGATCATGTAAAATAATATTAAATTTAAAATGCTTACATGAGCTTTAATCAATAGTTCACTATTATGATCAGATAAATCATCCATTTTTAGGCCTAGGCTTAAATCTCCACAATCAGACGAAAACCGACGAACTCGCTGGAACAAAATCGCTTTATTTCCGCCCAAAAAAACGCCAAGTGAAAATGCTTAAACGCCGACAGTGAGCGAAACGTCGAAAACCATATCGCCGACGTCGAACTTTCTGTCGGTGATTTTCCGCCAAGTGAAAACCAGGCTTTAAACTTTAGTGTGTTTCGTCCGAAACCTCTCTTTATATATTTCGAGGCTCGAAGCTGTTTTACGGTCTTTTGGACGCCGTTATAGTGAATTTTGCTCCGTTCAGGAAGGAAACCATTATAGCTTGGTGAACCCCTCCATCCCCTTATAACCCCCCTCCATCCCCTTATAACCGTGCCCAGTTCGTGGGCCTCAATTTTATAGACCAAACTCGTATAGAGTTCTTTTATACCAGCTTTATACCTGGTTTTTAAGAAATTGTACGCTATACGTGGAGATGATTTTTCGCTATACGTCCAGCGGCCATTACGGTTAAAAATGAACTGTCAAAGCAAATGGTGGTTAAAATGACCGTCTACTGCCTATAGGGATTGATCAAAAAATGTACGCGTAACCCAAGATGGCAGTGGGCGTTTAATCGCCTTAAGTTCATCCTGTACTATTTCGTCAGGAGTCATCTAAAGTTTTAAATATTTTTAACAAATTTGATTTAATATTTACACCAGAAATCGTCCATTTCAAATAAAATTGGTGATTATTAGTTGATTAGGTAAGGAGATATACACTTTATACAGTCATATCTCACCCTAGGCTTTAGAAAATTTACTATTAATTATGATATAAAATAATATAATATAAAAATAGTAGCTTCCTACTAGAACTTAAACTGTTTAAGACAATGGTCATCCCCCTGAAATAAGAGTTCGTACACGACCTGGAAAAGGTCAGGGAAAAGTCAGGGAATTTTAGAATGTTTCCATAAAGTCAGGGAATTTGAAAACCACCACAAAAACATTCTGTCAAATAAATATTTGAAAGATTTATTAAAAATTCATAATAAATTTTTTTTAAGATTTTACCCCATTTTACAAAAATGGTCAGGGAAAATTTGGCAATTTGGTCAGGGGAAACCTGGAAATGTCAGGGAATTTAATCCCGGAAATTCTGTATGAACCCTGGAAATGAGCTATGCTTGAATGTTTCGTTTGAATCGATACTTGTTTATCGCGTCAGTTCAAAAGCTCCTTCCGGTCGAAGTTGAATATATTAACGCTGCTAGCGTATGGAAATCCTTTTTTCCCGTTCGAGGAACGTTTTTCTGATCAAACGGATCGAACATTGAGAAGAGGGACACTAAATCCTTTTCTAAAGAGCCTCCGAATTCAGAGTGAAAGGAATATATATATATATATATATATATATATATTTCTAGTTTATCGAATAAATTCCAAGCTGAATGCCGTTTCGACTTTAAAATTTAAGCCCCGTATTTTGTTGCAATTAATTTGGTTTCTCTATAATACCTGGATTAAACTTAAACTAGAATCTCTTTTGTTTTTGTATAGGAAATTTTCCGATTGCAACGTTTCAAATCCGTTCATTAATTTGAACGAAGACAAATCTCGAATGAAATTGCTTTTTCTATTTTGTTTTATCCTGGACATTTTTTACAAGCGTCGTAGGAACAAAAGCTAGCAATTACAATGGCGATAAATCCCTTCCAACAATTTCGTGTCCGTAGTCTCGACACGAAAGCGCGCTTCTTGAATTACCAGAACTCCCTTACGCCTTAAGCCCAGATTATCCACGCTTATATTAAAGCTTTGTTAACACTTCATGGATCTTAAATTCCCTTAAAGAACCCCCGCGTACGCGACCCAGGTCTAACTAACTACTTCGCGGTAGACCCCGCGAGCAGGTGCGTTTCAACTTCCCTGTTAAACAAGATTAGCCGCCATCCGTGTCAAAAGGCCAATACCCCTACTTTACCGGTCCTCGAAGGTTGGTACCTACCACGAGGTAACTCTAATTTTTAGCGGTTTCCAGTACTCGTCTTTATCAAGCTCATGACAAGCTTATTATTTAAGTATATTTTTACCCTCAAGATAAAGGAACGTTTTCGAAATTACTTTCTCGCGATTAAATTCTACCTTCGATTAAAATCTCAATAGCTTTTCCCAACACTTATCTCGATCTCATTGAAAAAATCCAAATCTTCAAGGTACGGCCCTTGCACCTGTTCGCTTCTTATTCTTTCATCTGAAGTTTCGCGGGCTCTTAACTCCTCCACTCGGTCACGATCTCTTCGTCACGATTGACCTCCGACCTTTGGTAATCTACAATCCCATGGATACCTTTTTTTTTATATATTTTTTCCTCTTACGCCGCCTTCTTGGGTTATATGTATCTCACCCTTTATGTTGGTAATGTATTTTTACAGCCTTTAATAACACTGTTTTTAAGAAATATATTTTTCCTAAGGTTTAATTTTACGGGAAACTTTGGATTATATTTATTTTTGGTACTGTTTGCGAATTTATACCGGTCTTAAATACGGATAGATAAATTTCGTCAAGAATAATTTATTATAAAACGTATTTAAATACCACAACTTCCTCGTGATTATACGTTAGATAAAACTAATCTATTTAGCTACGCTGATAATCTATCGACATAAAACCGTGATCGTACATTTCCTTTTAGCGTTGCCTCCAATACCCTTCATGCTAAAAAAAAAAACTAATCAGCCCGAAATATCATTGGTTTCTAAAAGCGTACGTCTTGCTACTGGATTGAAGCACACGCCGGTGACTGTTTTCCTTCCCCCACCACTCGTGCCGGGAGGGGGGAGGGAATTTGACCAGGATGGATACGGATTGCCTCAAAATAAACATTCTTACTAAAAAAGAGAGTACCCGAGGTGTTTATTGCCGATTTGGTTCAAAGTCGGGCATAATGTAGACCTATACGAGATATGAAATTTCCCAAAAGGAGACGTTGCACTACCCATTCGATTTGCCATGGCAACCGAAAATGGTTTTGACCACTTAAAACAAAAATAAATACTACTACTTATACTTAAATAGAGTAGAACCATCCTTGTTTGGTAGGGTGCGCCATAGCTTCTCTCTTTTCTCGCTCATGGCGCTAGTCTAGAACGATAGTAGAAACACCCAATTCTTCTATTAAGGGGGAAGAATACAGTAAAAGCCTCTTTTTCGTTCAAGGTGAACTTTTCCGAATTAAAACGTAATAACTTAATTACTTTTAAATTTAAAATTGTCAAAATTATTTTAAGCACTAAACCAGAGGCTGTTCTACACTTAAATATTAATTTTATAAGTTAAAATACAAAATTAAAAGAGTTCAGCTTGAAATAGCGCGAAAGTAGACAATGGCCACTGTAGTCTTCCCCCTTAAAGGAAGCGTGCCCGCCCCGAAGAGGTTTTCTCACTTGAAACCTTTATTGGTTCATATTTAGTGTTTCTTTTTTAAATGCACCCTTAATTAACATATAAACAACAATATCCGAGCTATAAATCAATTATTTGCATTATAGTTTGGATATTTCAAATATAATTTCTTAATAATGAGGTACGTGGTTTTAGATTCCAAAGCGGGGAACGGGGATACTTTTAGTGCAATAATTCCTCAAAAAACACTGTGTTTCACACTACGTATACCACGTGGTTAGAAAAATGAGGGGAGGTAATTATGTATTGCCCCAAATTCCTGAAAAGAATATCCTCCCTCTAACAATCAAACGACTTAAATAACAACGCGTAACGTAAATGCCTAAATCGTCGTTGAATGTAGAAATTTGTTATTGCATTGTAGAAGCATCTTTTTGCGTATCGTTTAAGTAGAATGTCTCCTCGAGAAAACCAACTACCGTCTCGTGCAGTCTTTTGAATATAGTTCCCTGCCGTTAATAGGTGTATAAATATGGCCATCACGGTAGGTATAACACGGCGAAGAATTTCTTTTTGGGACAACAAAAAAACTAGAAAAGATTCCGATCTTTTGTCGTAGCGTATATAAACGGCCCTTTTTATGATAATTTTTTTACGTACGGCGCATAATTTAGCTCGGGTGCTTTATCGCCCTTTTTGAAAAATAAGCCCTATTATTTTTTACTTGTATATTTTTATGTTATTATCTTCGCAACTTAGCGGCGCTTGTCGGGCTATTTTACGGGTATTTATTTTTATTTCCAAGAAAGATCAAAAGATGGAGTGGACGGGTTGCTTAGCAACAGTTTTAATGCCTTTGAAAGAATTTTTATGACGTTCTTACTAGCGCGGCGATGGTACAGTTTTCGCGTTTCTTAACTAGATAACCAAGACGTTGGAGATATCTAATCTTATTTTCTCTTTTTTGAAAATTTATACGGAGGAGTTCCTTAATCGTAAAAACGCGCTCGTTATTTTCAATGTATTTTTCTCGTAAGTAAGAAGAAAGTACGCTAATTAGCCATTTCTATTCATTAATTCTATTATACCATTATTTTCTAACATTCATTAATGATATGTTACTTAAAGCGATGAGATATTCCAGGGTTCGTACGGAACCTGGATATTCCGGATAACCTGGATAAGTCAGGGATTTCCAATTTGGTGAAAAAAGTCAGATTTAAATAATATCGTAAAAAGTCAGGGATAAGTCAGGGATTTCCAATTTGGTGGAAAAAGGTCAGGGATAAATCAGGGATTTCCAATTTTGTGAAAAAAAGTCAGGGATAAGTCAGGGATTTCCAATTTTGTGAAAAAAAGTCAGGGATAAGTCAGGGATTTCCAATTTGGTGGAAAAAAAATCAGGGATTTCCAATTTTGTGAAAAAAGTCAGGGATAAGTCAGGGATTTCCAATTTTGTGAAAAAATGTCAGGGATAAGTCAGGGATTTACAATTTGGAGAAAAAAGTCGGGGATAAGTCAGGGATTTAAATAATATCGTAAAAAGTCGGGGATAAGTCAGGGATTTAAATAATATCGTAAAAAGTCAGGGATAAGTCAGGGATTTAAATAATATCGTAAAAAGTCGGTGATAAGTCAGGGATTTAAATAATATCGTAAAAAGTCAGGGATAAGTCAGGGATTTAAATAATATCGTAAAAAGTCAGGGATAAGCCAGGGATTTAAATAATATCGTAAAAAGTCAGGGATAAGTCAGGGATTTAAATAATATCGTAAAAAGTCGGGGATAAGTCAGGGATTTAAATAATATCGTAAAAAGTCAGGGATAAGTCAGGGATTTAAATAATATCGTAAAAAGTCAGGGATTTAAATAGTATCGTAAAAAGTCGGGGATAAGTCAGGGATTTAAATAATATCGTAAAAAGTCAGGGATAAGTCAGGGATTTTCTTAGTCAACAAACTTTGCATCGCAGAGAACAATTAGGAATCTTCTCATGTGCGCTCATGGCTGGCACCTTTTCCGGAGAGAGGAGAGAGACGCTATCAGTATGATCTTATAAAATATAATTCAGTTTGCGATATTTAAAAAAATATTGTTTCACTTTGTACTTTTACGTATGAAAACATGAAATGATGAAAATGAGCAGAAATATTGCCCAAAAGGTCAGGGATATTGCCTAAAATTAATCAGGGATAACCTGGTTAACGTTAAAAGGAACCACCTATGGACTGCATTGCAAAGGATGAAACCTGGCTAAATCCGAATATGTTGTACTAATAATACGTTATTCCCAAATATCTTCATTACATAACACCCTGTATATTGAAATTGCGTTTAACTAAAAAATGGACCAGGGCGAATATCTCAAAATGTGTTTTAGCTACGATTTTGAAATTTTAGGTTGTTATAGAGCGCTCAGGGGGTCAACCAACTATGAAAATTTCAATGACCTTGAACCATGTCTTCAAGGACGTTCGAAAATTAACTTGAGAACCGTAAGAGTTACGAAGTTGATTCCAATTAGAAAGTTGTTCCCCGTCACATTTTATGGTTAACTAGCTTGAACTGATTTGCGAAATAGGAAGTCGAGAAATGTTAGGCCAAAAACAAGACGGTCGTTAAGTTGATAACGTGTAGAAGACGAGTTTTGGGAGTTAAAATTTTCAAACTAAAGACCCCCAACCACGATGAGGTTGTCTAACAAATTTCAGTACTCTAACAAGAGTACTTTTAAAGTTATCATTTGAACATTGTCTTTTACACGTTATCAATTTAACGGCCTTCTTGATTTTGGCCTAACATTGCTAAACTTACTATTACGCAAATCAGATCGAGTTCAAGCTAGTTAACCATAAAATGTGACGGGGAACAACTTTCTAATTGGAACCAACTTCGTAGCTCTTACGGTTCTCAAGTTAATTTTCGAATGACCTTGAAGACATGGTTCAAGGTCATTGAAATTTTCATAGTTGGTTGACCCCCTGAGCACTCTATAACAACCTAAAATTTCAAAATCGTAGCTAAAACACATTTTGAGATATTCGCCCTGGTCCATTTTTTAGTTAACACCCTGTATATTTCGGAGTGAGAAGAATCCTAAAATACCATTTAAATTCGAAGTTAATGTTTAGCGATGGTGCTAAATCTGGCTTACATCTTTGAGAAACCTCGAATATAGCGGTACTATCAGGCTGGTTTTATCGTGGCAACTTGAACTTAGTTTCCAAACAATGCTATCCGCTTCCATCTTTTCGGCGTCCGTTCTAATTGATTTCCCGCTACAAAAGAGGCCACGTCTGAACCAGGCGACCCAAAATTCCCCCACTCAAATTTGCATTCGTAGAAGCAATGAGCATTCGCCTCATTAATTTCGTTATAACGGCGGCGGTTGGAAAACAGATTTAGACGTAAAATTTCCGCTTCCCTTTTCCGATATATTTTGGACGCGCCAAAAGCAATACTCGAATATTCTAATGAGTGCATTAATCACGACCGCGGAATTGGCTCAAGTGTTACGGCGGACCTTTTTAGTTCAGAATGGTTCCCGTCGACTTTACTCGCTTCCTTTGCTTAGGCTGAATTGTCGGGTGGCGGGAAATGTTACAGCCACCCGGTTCCACCGATCCAGCTATATGATTTATCAGTCTTGAGACGCGGGGATTTTGTTACGCGTCATTTATAAAGGGAACTTTCACCGACGAGGAAGAGGAGGAGACTTTTTGTGACGTCAGAGGAAGGGTGCAGACTGTGTTGATTGCTGATAAATAGTTTGAAGTATAATAATAATGCGAAATCTTGGTCTTTTATTCCAGTTATTTCTTTCTATTAATGAAATATAACATTTTAATTAAAACTAATTTAAGTATAAAAATTGTTTATTTGACATTATAAAATAGGCTTCAAATTCAAACAGAATAATCTAGAAGATCTTAATTTTAGAAACTCATTTAAAAATATTTACTGCTTCTCATATTTACTTTTTATAATGGTAGATGAAGTTATGCTTTGAAATTCTAAAAGTTGTAAATTTTGTGTACAATGGTTGATCAACATTCCGAAAAGTTATATTAGAATTGCTTTGTTTTCAGCCAAAAGTGTAGAAGATTTATTGTAATTGTTAGGCAAAGAGATACTACACTTTGCATTTAGCCAAAAAATGTAGAAGCTATACTATAATTGTTAGGCAAAGAGATACTACATTTTGTACTTATCCAAAAAACCTAGAATTATACATTTTAATGAACCTTTAAAATAATTAGCACGAACCAGCCAGGCATTCCTCCTAAGGCTACAACTTTTGATCTCAAAAGTAAATAAACTGTAAACCGGCAAAAAGGGTGATAATTCATTTGCGCTATTAAGTGGGGTGGCGGAGTGGTTAGCACTTTCGCCTCGCAGCAAGAGGAGCCGGGTTCCCATCCCAGCTTGTGGCACTGGGTGAAAACTCGGAACAACTCCTTCTGCGTTGAGTTTGCAAGTTCTCTCCTCACTGGTTTAAGGGGTTTTCCCCCGAGCTCTTCGGTTTCCCCTTCCATAAAAGCTTGAGGTTAACGGTAATAGTTAGTGTAGGGAGCTGTTGGCTCGCGTGACATGAAAGGTTAGCCACCACCTTCCTACGCATTGTAACCCGGCCACCTGAATTAATGGCTTTAAAAGTCGCATGATGACTTAGGCCTTGGGTATTAGCCTAGCTGATTATTGTTATTATTATTATTCTATACCCTTTTTAAGTTAGCAACTTATTATAGTGGTGTTAAGCCTAAATTAATTTTTTTCTTCGTAAATCGACTATGTTCAATTATTTTGACATAGTGATACTAACAAGGAGACATCCCGAGGTGTTTCTCCCCGATTTTTTCAAACTCGGGGTTTAAATATGTTTTTCAAAGCTCAAATTGAAACTTTCTCTACGTAAAATAGTGTGGAAAAATCACGGATTGTAATTAAAAAAATTAAAAAATTAAAATTTTGACAAAACAATTGAGTAAAATCGATAAAATTCGGTTAAATCAATTAAATATTAACCGTGATTTTGCCATGCTATTTTACGTAGAGAAAGTTTAAATTTGAGTTGTTTCAGGGATTTGGGGCAAAACATTTTCTAACCACTAGTTATACGTAGTGTGAAATACAGTGGTTTTTGAGGAATTATTCCACTTAAAGTATCCCCGCTTTGGTGGCTCTTTAATTTATCATATCTACTAGAACCCCTTTCGTGAATCTAAAACCACGTACCTCATAATTAAGAAATTATATTTGAATAAATATTCACACTATAATGAAAATAATTGATATATAGCTCGGATATTGTTGTTTATATGTTAATTAAGGGTGTATTTAAAAAAGAAACACTAAAAATGAAACAATAAAGGTTTCAAGTGAGAAAACCTCTTCGGGGCGGGTACGCTTCCCCTAATAGATATCGTTCTAGACTAGCGCCATGAGCGAGAAAAGAGAGAAGCTATGGCGCACCCTCCCAAACAAGGAGACTCTACTCCCTTTAACCTCCGAGTTTGAAAAAAAAAACAGGGGATAAACACCTCAGGATATCTCCTTGTGAATTAAGTATCTTATTTTCTTTCATCAGACAACTCTATTTCCCTCATATTGAAAGCGCAAAATGAACAAAGAAGGATGAGATGATTTTCGCGGGGCGCTCAGTTTGGTTAAAATTTTAATTAAAAGCGAAATAATGACGCAAAAAGCAAAGTATAAATTCAAAAGAATTTGAGCACGTCCCCGAAGCGAAGAAATCCTTTTTTTTTTCTTTGGTGACTCCCAGATTTTAGGCAGACGTGATTCGATCCCTAAGCCTAACCAGGTTGGACATGACGTCACTTCTCTCTCCCCTTTAATGGATGTTTTCCCGCAACCTAGGCAAGCTGGACTGGCAAAGGCAATCGATTACTTAATCAAGACGCTAGAGGTCTCTCCTTAATTCGAAGGAGCCACGGCTTCAACCGCTTCGTCTTCCCTTTTTTATTCGTAAAGACGACCTCTAGCGTTCGATACCGGAAACTTTCGCTGAATCGGCGACGCTGGTTTTTCTTTCTTTATCGCGATAACCCTCCTTTTCTTTGAATCCTTTCTACTCGCGACTTTTTAATAAATGGCGTCTTTTCAAATAGGGGATTATATTTCGCAATTTCCGAGGGGTCGGACACTTGCCATTATTTTGTACGGGATTTTAGGATTTCGTAGAGATTTTGGCGATTTTATCATTACTTTTTGAAGTGATTTTGGGATTTCAATGTTAATTTACCATAGAGAGAATTAAAAGATTTTGCGATTTTAGACAAAGTGTACGGGATTTTGGTAAATGTCCGACCCCTCGGCAATTTCCCTTTAAAATGCCACAGCCATTCGCGTACCCAATTGCCGGTAGCGTCGTACACGACCTGGAATACCTGGAAAACCTGGAAAAGTCAGGGAATTTGAAAATGTTTCCAAAAGGTCAGGGAAAAGTCAGGGAATTGGAAAATATTTCCCAATGGTCAGGGAATAGTCAGGGAAATTTAAATTGGTCCAAAATAGTAAGGAAAATTTAAAATGGTCCAAAATAGTAAGGGAATTTTAAAATGACCCCAAAAACAAATCCGGCGAATAAATTTTTGAAAAATGTATTAAAAATACATAATTAACATTTTTCAAGATTTTACCTCAAAACATAAATTTATTCTACCAAAATGGTCAGGGAAATTTGGCAATTTAGTCAGGGAAAACCTGGAAATGTCAGGGAATTTAATTCCTGACATTTTGTACGAACCCTGCTGTAATCTTTTCTCCTCGTTCAATGGAATCTCAGTTAAAGTCCCACGCGGCGTGTTTTGCTCTTTCAATTTGAAGTGATACCAGCTTTAATATTCTTCTCAAAAATCTCAACGTTCCCTCACCGTTATTAAAAATGAAACTTGAACGTCTTCGTCAAATTAACAGATTTTGCTGGAGTCTAAAACCTCAACATGTTTTCATGGAAAGTTGAAACCGAAGAGGTCGGGGGGAAAACCTATTTAACCAGTGAGGAGACAACTTGCAAACTCAACGCGGAAGGAGTGGTTCCGAGTTTTTACCCAGTGTCACAAGCTAGGATCGAACCCGGCTCCTCTTGCTGCGAGGCGAAAGAGCTAACCACTCCGCCACCCCACCCTATAACGTCTTTTTATTTTATAATTTAACATTTTTGTTCACATATTTTTTATCTAAAGTTGATATTAGGAATTATATTGTTTGACTTCTCCTCGAAATATTTGACGGAAACCTGCGGGTGATTTCGTCTACGGGGACTGGAACCTTAGCATATTTAAAGGGCCAGCCTTAGACCTTATCTGTCAGGGCGACTCGTCCCAGGAGTCGGCCCGGTTACGATCGGTAAAAGAGAGGAGTGGAGAAGGGGAAAATATTCGTTTCGTTTTGACGCGTCTTAACGATCGATCGTGGCGTCCTCAGTGGCCAAGGCTTTTTATCGCTTCATACCGGTACTGTCGGTACAAGGTATCGCCGACAAAATAGCTAGTAGGTGCGGGTATATAGAAAGGAGACAGGCTGAAGAATGGATCTGCTTAAACACTTCACTGGCTGCTGAGGTCCGCCTTCCAATTTTATTTTTTTTTGTTTCCATGGTTTCGGCTCCTTTTTATTATCTTCCGTCCATCGCTCCGTCCTTTTTTCATCCTCTCGTCCCATTGGATTTCTTTGCAAACTCACCCGATTGTCCGCTGGAGGCTAACTGGACAGGTAAAATTTGTAGGCGTTTGGTTCTTGAAGAGAAAGGCAGGACGGTCCAATACTCTAGCTCCTTACTTATGGTAGAAACTTGGACGCAGGCTTAGCGAGTTTGGTTGGGGAAAGCTTCTGGGAAAAGGGAAAAGGACCGATAGACCATCTAACAGGCTTTTAGAGAAGTTACAACTGCGCTGTCCTTTGGGGCTATTTTTAGAATCTTTTCCCAGGCCTTCTATCCTAAGCCCAATGGTGTAGCATGAACGTAATGCGTCAACATTTATTATTCTTAAAAAGGCTTCTCTCCTTGTGATGTTAATGTTATGAATATTTTAGTATTGACGCAAAGTTGCGTCTCGATGTTTTCTATTTCGCTAACTGTTTCAAATGATGGATTGGGTTTTACGGGGTACCTCATCGACGGCTCTAAGAACATTTTGATTTGACCTTGACCGAACTCGACTCATCCTAGGAGGCGGAGTGGTTAGCACTTTCGCCTCGCAGCAAGAGGAGCCGGGTTCAAACCGAAGGGCAGATCACTTTCATGATTATTAGGACACCCTACGCGCGGTTAAATTATGATTAAATCTGATTGAAATAAAATATGTAGCTTTGACTGCACAAAGATTAAAAATAATTAAATCTTGATTGCATAATAATAATAATAATCCGCTAGGCTAATACCCAAGGCACCACTTTAGGCCTAAGTCATCTAGCGACTTTTAAAGCCATTAATTTAGGTGGCCGGCTTACAATGCCACGCGAGCCAACAACTCCCTACACTAACTATTACAATCATGATTATTTAAAAGAGTGACCTGCCCCTCGTTCAAACCCCGCTTGTGGCACTGGGTGAAAACTCGGAACCACTCCTTCAGCGTTGAGTTTGAAAGTTCTCTCCTCCCTTGTTAAAGGGGCTTTCCACCCGAGTTCTTCGGTTTCCCCTTTCCATAAAAATCTGTCGAGGTTAACGGTAATAGTGAGTGTAGGGAGCTGTTGGCTCGCGTGGCATGACGGGTTTGCCACCACCCTCCTACGCATTGTAACCCGGCCACCTGTTTAAAACATTAAAGTCGCTAGATTACTTGGGTGTAAAGTGGTGCCTTGAGTATTAGCCTAGTATTAACGGTAATAAAGAGTGTAAGGAGCTGTTACTCGCGTGGCATGACGGGTTTGCCACCACCCTCCTACGCATTGTAACCCGGTATACCTGAATTAATGGCCTTAATATCGCTAGCTGACCAAGGTTGTGCCTTAGGAATTAGCCCAGGCTACCGCTGAGGTTTTCAAAATACTTTTCGTCAGAAAAAGTAGTGCGCTGGAAATTCTCTGTTACGGTGATTTTCTAAAACTATTTCATCGGGAAAGTATCGTTAAATAAGTAAATTTTCCTAAATTGTAATTTTTACATTTTACATAGTCAGGCGGAGTAATACATTAGGTGCATTTTGAGCCGTGATTCGGTGTGTACATCCGCGATAAGGTTTTTTCCATTTCGCTTGTTCATGGTGTTCAGTGGTGTTCTAGAACAGGTTGGACGAATATTATAGAAATACTGTATCAAATGGCTTTGACAATTGATTCTCTTTCGTACTTGGAGTTCAGCGTTTGGATAAAAATTAACCACTTATTTCATTTTTATCCATAACCTATAATTATCCGAAAATATGAATTATTTTTTGCATGTTAAATCGTTGGATAATATCCATAAATAAACAGTTAACCAAAATATTTACGATTAATCGAAATTTTGTCAGTTAATTTACAGTAGCGGTGCCAGCAATAGACCGGGGTAGGCCTGGGCCTACTTGAAATTTTGGTAGGGGCCTCGAAACGTCGTCTTAAGGGGCCTCCAAAATTTAATACATGGGCCTCCATATTATTTAATATAAAAAATTCTGTAATTTGTTTGCGAAATGATTTATTTATTTATTAATTTTCAATATTCAATGCGAGTGATTCGCTTAACGACACTGCTGTGTTTATTCCTTTCAAAGGTACGAGTCACTTTTCTGCGACAGTAGTTTATTTTTTAGATTTAAGTTGTCGCGAGCGCTACTATATCCAAATTGTATCTTTAATTTTATCTTTACAAATTAATGGTTCTTAAACTTACGTAACTTACAATTGTTAGTGTACCTACGTACATTCATTTTCGTAAAGTTGTAAGTTCTGATGTAAGGGATGTACACGCGAAGTACCGAAGGAATGAATGTAAATTGACAGACTGGAATTCAGTGGTAGAAATAAGTAAATATCCACTCATTTTTTAAGTGTTATCGGTACACAAAAAAGGATCAACACACACTCAGTTTTTAGTAATGTTTAAATTAATAATCAGCTAGGCACCACCTTAGGCCTAAGTCATCGAGCGACTTTTAAAGCCTTTAAATTCATAATTAACTCTATTTTGTCGTCGCGTACCCATTTTACCCAAAAATTTCACAACTTGCTTCAAAAAAATTAAATAATCCACGTGGATGGATTTGAAAAAAATTTGGTGGGGCCTCCAAATGGTTGGCCTACCTGTCCAAAAATCCTGGCACCGCTACTGTTAATTTGTCTGTTACGCAGAGCTCTACTCGTACTGCAAGGCCCCTTTTACTTATCCACAGGAACTTTTCATTGTTTTAGTTCACAGTCCGTTTAACTCGGGCGGAATTATATAGACTCCGTTAAAGTGGTTCGATTTCTTCGCTTTTCAACAAAATCTTTCTTTTTCATTTATTCCGAATGGTGCCTCTTCGCCGGAACTGCTTCATTCTGATTCCGGAGACTTCTTTCTCTCTGTGTGTATACCTGTGCCTTTCTCGCCTCTGTTTCTGTTTCTGTTTCTGTTTCTGTTTCTGTTTCTGTTTTCCCAGAGATTAGATCCTTCTTTCTCTTTTTATTTTGGGCGACTGCGTTTTATTTTACCCGTGATCCTTAAAACAAGGAAGTGAACTTCAGGAACGGTTCTCTTTTGGCTTCCCTTCTCGATTCCAAACTTCTATTTTCTGGAGAAGGAAGAGAAAAAGGCTCGCTTTCTACATAATATTTCAGAGCTTATACGGCCTGCTTTTTGCGCCGTGTTCTTTACGTTTATTCTTTTCTTTTTACTTTGGCCGGATTTCGTCGAAAGAGACTTTTAAGAAGGATTTAACGCGAAACCTCGCGAATGTTTAGTACTGGCGTGTGACACTAGATGGGGTAAGACCTTCTTTAGCTTCGCGCTGTATCGACTTCTTAGGATGAAATAAATTCTGTCCAACCAAGTTGTACGCTTCAAAACATTGACTTATAAATAATTCGAGTCTCCATCCTTAAGAAAATAAAATTATTGGAACGTGTTCAGAAGTATTGAAAGAATTATATGTAGTATAAAACATAATTTTTCGAGGAACATATGCGTTGAAAAAGATGGCCAAAGTTATTTACACTCCACAAAAAAACGAAAAATGATAAATAACTGAAATATGTGTTTTTTTTTTAATTTCAAATATCTATGGAAAATTCTTAGTTTAGAGGGATATTTCCTAGTGTCAAATTGAATGACCTTGAACCATGTCATTCAAAAACTAACTGGAGAGCCGTTGGGTTTACGGATTTGGTTCCAATTAGAAAGTTGTCACTCGCCATATTATTAGTTCAAATAACTTTGATTTGATCAAATTTGACCAACCAGTAGCCGATAAATTGAAGATTTATGAATTCAGTTTTTGATAATAAAAAATCTGATTAGTTTTAATTCGACTAAATCAAATAAATACTGAATAATTTACAACGGTTCAATTATGCCACCGTCGGCTACGATACATGCTTGAGCTCGTTTAACGACGGAGTTCAATTATTCTAAAACTTGTTGTCATGACAACCAACATTACAAAACTCTGGTTCAACTCATTCACCTTCAATTTATCGGCTTCTGATTGGTCAAATTTGGTCCAATCAAAGTTATTTGAACTAATAGTATGGCGAGCAACAACTTTCTAATTGGAACCAAATCCGTAAACCCAACGGTTCTCGATAAAGTTTTTGAATGACCTTGAAGACATGGTTCAAGTTCTTTTACACTAGTAAACGTCCCCCTGCGCGAGAAATGTTCCACAGAAATTTAAAATTTTTCGAAAAAACGTTTTTCAATTATGTATTCTTTTTTCGTTTTTTAGTGGACATAATATATTTTACTTCAAAAATTAATGGGGTGCCTAAATTAAAAATTTAATTAGAATGTTTTGAAACGTCACTCAAATGCGTGAGCAGACGAACTCTTAATTATATTTCTATACTACGGATGCACAATTTTCTTCAAAACTCACTGGAAATCAAACGTGTGCACAAAAAGATTTCCAAACGCCAAGAACCGCAGCGAGATCGAAACGAGGCAAAACGTTTCCGAGGATACGTGTGAACGTGGCTTTTTAAAAATGCCCGTCAAGTTAACAAATTTTTAATTTCTGAGTATTTCAATCATGTTTACATTCCTTTTAAATCTGTAAACCATATACTAAAATTGTCAACAATTTCGATTTTAAAACGGCTCTTGTAATTTAACCTCCTTATATTCTGGCAAAAATGTATTCGGGATTAGTCGCAACGATATGTTAATAGCAGTTTTTGCTAGGAACACGGATGTCTCGGTGAATATATTGGTCTAGTCTACGTGGCGAGTCGATCGAAACCGAGTAAAAAGAGTAAGGAAATTTAAAAGTAAACTTTGGGGATTTTAACGTATTTCGCCGAATTATTTTCCATATATATATTTATGTTTAAGTATTCACCCCGAAGCGTGAAAAAAGACATGTTGTAGAAAGGGGGTCAAATATTTCATCCTTTGCATCCCAAGACGTCGTATCATTTTTGCCTTTAGTATCCGAAACACGTTTTTTTCGCATTCCTTAACATATTTTTGTGGCTCCTTCGATGGCGTTTTTACCGCATGGTCTAACCCGATCTTGTAAAGATAGCCCGCAGTGAAGTCTCCCCGCTGCCTTCCAACGGGCTACGTCGACGTAAAGGGCAATTGTTGAACGCGTACGTTAAGGAATCGCGACGGGCGTCGAGTTGCGTAAGCCTCAAGGCCTTTTCTTCAAAGAGCCGAATTTCGAATCCCTCGAGATACGATGTATCTCTGACCGAACGCGTTACCAGCTAGTTCGAGCAAACAAGGGAAAAGGGTAAAGTATCGCGCTTTCGGTGGTCCGTTTCCTCTCTCTCTCTTTTAAAAGTCTCGCGCTAACAGTTGGTCATCTTTGAAAGAATCTATGGAACTTTTGGAGGGTCATTTTTCCGAATTGGTTTTAATATGTATTCCGTCAGTTAGGGAACGCTCTACAAAGTCGACAATGCCCTCAAGGCTGCTTTTAACAATATCGAATTCAATAGATTATATACGCATTCCCGCTGTGGCTGTTTTGCCAATATTATTTTTCATAACGTGATACGCCTTAAGCCGTTACGAAAGAGTTTTTCAAATATTGTTCGAAGAATTAGCATATTTCAGTTCATAGACTTTAATTAAAATTTCCAATATTTTCCCATTAACTTTTAAAATGACGAAATAAATCTAAAAATTTCTCGACAAACATGTTTTTTTTTTGTTGCGATAATTTTATGTTTTCCATGTAGACGGGTAGCGTATCAGCTCCCACATCTCCGGAAGAGAAAAAGGAAGTCATTTTGCGTCATTTGCAGAGGAAATTCCCTGATTACGCCGATGTGATAGCTCATCCAAGGCCTTCATCTCGTCTTTCGCAGCAGGTAGTAAGAAAAACTACTCGCAAATCGCCGAGCAAAATATCGGATTGCCTGGAATTGTGTCGCATCGTTTTTCGCTGTCGTTCGGACGCACTTGTATTTGGCAAACATCCACGTATTTTTTCCACGTTGCTTTCGCGTCACTTCGCTATTCAAATTCACTTTTTTATACACACCAAAAAAAAATGTTTCTTTGGCTTATTTTTCACGTATTTCTCTACTATTTTGTTGGGTTTTACTATCGCCTTCCTTAAAATTTTCTACGCTTCTGTACGTTTAACTGTACCGTCTATCAACCTTTGTTAGTACTGTCGGGTTACTTTTGGTCGTTAAACCCAAGGATAGAGTAAAGATAGGCCTTCGGAAGAATCTCCATAAAAATGTGTTTTGGTAGTTCTGGCGTATGCCGGGTTAAAAAAAAAGAAAACAAAATGTGATGGAATTTCTTGAAAGCCACTTTTTTGCGGTACATAGAAAAAATAACCTGATGTTTCGAGAAGCTGCTCTCATAAAAAATACCCTGCCCCCTTCTCGTTTATGGTCAAGAGTGCTCTCGTTTTTAGCACTTATTTATTCTTAATTTTGTTGACGTTAGTGTTATCGCTTCCGCACTGTAGTGGTTTCCCAATCGTTAAAAGCTATTTTTTCAAATCGCGCCTGGTGGTGCGCTTCGTCCCGAACAGCGGTGTACCGCGGTTAGAACACTTCTACAGGCGCTAGTAGGTCATTTGTAGATCAAAAATGAATTCGCCTCAGTATAAATGATTTTGTAAAGATAGATAAATTAACTTCCAAGTTTTTCGTTTCATCCGTTACTTTGTCGATGACGTTTGGTAGGTTTTCAATGTTCGACAGGTCTGACACGCGTAACTTGGACTGACGTAACGAGATGCATTATGGATGGCGGGGGAGGTTTAGCTTTTCCTTGACACCTGTTCCATCTCGCTTCACGCTTCTCTTCCCACGAAACGCGCTCATGCTTTACACGTTCGCCGACACTGGCGCCCCCTGGAATATATATTTATCGCTCCCTCTCTAACCTGATCCTCTATTCTATTTCTGAAGTTGCTCAATGGAGAAGTAGGCTTACGGTTAAACGCAACCCAATTTATATCTCATTGAGTAATAAGAACTATATTATTTTGTAATACGAGGGGGTGTGGTTGGATTATATTTTAGGGTTATAAATATAAGGAAAGCGTTGGTGTATTACTGTATTTGGTAAGCATACTACACCGCGGGTAGAAGGCAATTTATTTCGAGCTCTTAGGAAAATAAGAACAAAATGCAATTTGTCCTAATAGCGGATCTGTGTTTTCTCACGGCATGTACATACATATAATTCCTTCCGGGGCCGATTTATAAACCGTACGAGTCTCTCGGGGATACGCGTTTATTTCTCAAATCCAGACTACCCCTCTTAATTTGTTTTGCCGATTATTCACCATGGAATAACACCAAAACATACTCATTGAGCGCGCTAAAAATTATGTCCATTAAATTTTTCTTACCGCGTTATTTACTTAGTTTTACAACATAACTTGCACCATAAGTAACGTAATAACGTAAGTATGACCATTAGCGTAAATCATCACCGAATTGATTTTCAGAACTATTGCGGGTTTAATATTTAAGTTTTCACAGAGCACACTAGTGACAAAAAATGCCAGAGATTCAGTGGCGGATACAGAAAAAAACTCAAGGGGGGGGGGGCGCTAAAAGACATCTTGATAACAGTGAACCGCGCTTGGTGCTGGGCCCCCCGCGTCTGAAATGATTTCATATACTACCACTAAGGTCGATAAAATAATACCAGGAAACTATAGAAGTATATACATGGAATGTCTACGGTTCCATTGGGACGGTGATACGAAAGCGCGTCGAGAAAAAGGCGGGGCTTAACTACGTCAAGTGTAAGACGTAACACGACATTTCTAATTCATTGGCTCGAGGTTTGACGCGAAAAGAATGCGTCGTAATGGTAACAAACAGGCGATCTTCCCGCGCCAAATAGGCTTCTAAAACAATGGATTTAAAAACCTCAATTTGTTATCGTACTTAATGTTTTGAAGTAATTATAATGTTCTTCGCGAAAGAAGTGTAGTGTTACCTAATTTCAGGTATTTGTATGGTTATAAAAGAGATAATCAGGTAAGCTAATAATATAACAACCATGACTAGGCTTAATGACGAGTTTTCGTCGAATGAGGTAGCGAGGTGCGAGAGTTTTCCCGCTTTAAGACACGCCCGTTTCTACGAGCTTCATCACGGCCGTAAAAACTTTCCTTAGACATTCCTAGTGTATACCTATATAGTTTCCTGATAATACTCAATTCGGTTGCGAGTCCAATTTGGAGTTTTACGAGAGTGTCATTGTCGATCGAAAATTAGATACGAGTATTACGGAAGTGTCATACTTATGGTTATTACATTACTTATACTTATAGTCGTCTACTATTTGACCCCTTATATTTTAAAAGCTCAACACGAATTTGGCGAATAAACTTCATCATTGATTAGGATTTTATACTTAACGACCCCAACAATCCCATTTCATCCAAGTACGATAAAAATATATATTTCCTTTTCCACACGCGTTTCCCCCCAACTCGACACGAGTTAACTTAAAAAATGTCGTGCCGATCTCCGCCTCCAGCTAGTTGACGCTGCGGAAAACTCAACGTGGGAATAAAACTATACGTCGAAGGCCTAGTCTCCACCTTCTTAGACTTTCCCGAAACCTTTTCTCAACGCGAAGTGCATTAGAAACGGCTCGTTAAGATTATTGAACGGAATCCGCTTCTTTCCCCTCGCTTTGTAAAAGTAAGACCGAGGCTTAAGACCGAGGCTTAACGCCGGGCCTCGGTCTCGTCGGAAGAAAGAAAGATTTTGCGAGGAATTACGTTCTATTTTTAAAATCAGAAATTGTAGGTGCTGCCACTCTCTCGAATCTTCCGTTACACCGTTTGCTCTTCCTTTTAAATATAATGTCTTGGTGCGGTCGAACGAAAGAAGCTTCGCTTTAAAAGTGCAGAGGGAGCCACTTAAATTTCTATGTATACGCCCCCTCCCCGTGTGCGAAGACCATTTTTTTTATCAGCGTACACCGAAATTGACGGAGCTTCCGCAATCGTAATTTGGTTTTCCATTTATCGATGGAAACTTCTCTCTTTTCTATGTTAATACCCGGGTCTCCCCTTTTGTGTTTTTCAAGTAATGGCGCCTCGCTTCAAGTGGGACCGTTGCTTCAATCTTTGGTTAGTTTATCAATTGTACCATAAGTAACATAAAAACAATAAGGCTGTCAATTAGGAACTGATTTTCAGAGTTCTAGGTTTAGTTCTCAGCACAGAGCCTCCTGGTGTCTAAATATGGCTAAGGTGAAATATGCCAAGAACGATAACATAGTACTTGGTTCGAGTGCTAGTTCAAGCTGGAGCTTGGTGAGAATGTCAGTGTCGACAAAAGTGACATAATTACCAAAAGTGTGACAATCCCTAAAGGTTTAATGAATGCTCGACTCGAGATCGACCACATAAAAGACTATTTATTGTCGCCTTTCTCGATCTTTTTTTTAGTCTATGGTATTATATCGTAGGTAGATGGCGATAGCATCTCCACAGAACGACGAAATATCAAAAAATACACTAACTTTGACCAGTGCTACTTAGCTCCTCAGTTCCTCACTACGAGGCGTTATTTGTTTGTTTTAACTTAATTCCCTCCCAACTTGTATTCCGCTCGTAACATTCATTCAGAAATAGGTTCGATTGACATACTTTTGGTAATTATGTCACTTTTGGTGTCGATAAGTCGGTCATATTAGGAACTGAGTTTCAGAGTTATCTAGGTTTACTCTCAGCACAGAGCCTCCTGATGTCTAAATATGGCTAAGGCGAAATATGCCAAGAACGATAACTTACTACTTGGTTCGAGTGCTAGTTCAAGTCAGAGCTTGGCGATAATGTCAGTGTCGAAAAAAAGGTTTGGTCAGGAAATTAGCATTAAAACAACAGGAAGTGTCATACTTATTGTTATTATGTTACTTATGATTGTACGTAAAGTGAAAATTGAATTAGTCTGACCATATTCCTACTCGAAATTATTGCTTACAGACTGATTCACAGGGAAACAAATTTGTAGTACCGGTTAGAGATTCGTTTTAAAGTTTTTATTTACACTAGATGGCGCAAATTTAAATTTGTGGCGCAATTTTTACACGATTTTAATACTTAAATAATCATAAGCTAATATCCAAGGAACCACACAGGCCTGATCTCAGGCCTAATTCAACTAGTGACTTGTGAATCCAATTACCGGTGACTGGGTTGGCGCCATCTAGTAAGACTTAGGGTATTTAAAAATCGACCTCTAATGGCGTTACCCCTGTGAAATATTTTGTACTCCGTCTCTGGAGAAATAACACCATCCGGAAAGTACGGCTCCCAGTTCATTTCGAGAGCGCGAGAAAGACAAAAATTTAATTACCTCGAAGTAGCTTTTTGAATTTATGTCGCGGAGATTAATGAAATATTTAGTTTTCTTCATTGCCGCGGAGAGAGAAGCTTGCCGGGAAATTAACTTTAGCCTTTTCCAACTATTTTAGGAGACTGTGTACACTTGGAATATTTCGTATGTAATTCATTAGGCCTATTTTCTAGATTTTTCCAGAACTTTTGACCAAGTCTAAAACGACTTTTAAAATTAGACTCACCCAAGTATAAGCGTTCTTGGTTATAGCGAAGATAAAACGTCCATTAGTTTTATAACTATTTTATTCGTTTAAAAGTTACAACGAAAAAGCACGTTAAAATGTCGTTTGGAATGGACGTTCGGCTTGCACGCCATCTACCGTGACAAATCGATATGAAGTAATTTAGTTTAATGGAAATAAAATAAAATGTACCCGTCGGTATCATCAATACTCTGATAATATTTCTACGAAATATTATATATTTAGTAGTTAATTCATCCAGTTTCCCTCCTCACGAGAGGTAGGAAATAACGTTTTTCAGCGCGTCATGAACCAATGAGATCTTGATTTCATAATAAAAAATAATTCTCAGTAAAACGTTGTTTAGTTTCGAAAAACATTATTATTCTATTTTTGAATCTGTAGGAAAAAAATAATAAAATATTAATATTAATGGTCCGCCTGGCATATTGCGAGATTCTATCCGCATGTCACTAAAAACTTAGTAGGAAACTAATCCCAGTAAACTTCACCCAGTCCCGGCTTTTTATTTAAATATCTAGTTATCCCGGAGGCCACGAAAAACTATAGATAACGGTAACAAAATTTAAATCTGGGAAATGAATGTTTCCAACGGTGAAATTCAATATGTTTATCTCCCTACTTTGCAATTCGGATTTCGGTTGTCGAGATTTTAGAAGCCCCTGGGGTAAGGAAGAAAGAGAGACGAAAAAGTCCTTTGAAATGTCTTCGAGACGTTTCGGGTACACTCTCATAAGTAGTCATCACTTTTTCTTTCGCATACGTTAAAGATGAGAATTTCCCTCCAATATTTCTTTATTTTATATATATCTCCGCGGTTGAAGTATTTGCCAAAATGCGTTCGCTTATATTAAAAGATGGGTAAACATTAATCCCACCCAGGCTAAAATTTGAATACGCGCGAAGACCCATTTCCGGTCTTCAAAAAACCAAATTTCGCGAGGAACGAAAATTGGTCTTCGTAGGAATTTCATTTCTGGGTTGAATCAGGGTTATTCAACATTTAGGAGGATAAGTAGTATTTAAAACGCGAGTCTCGCAATAAGTCAAACTTCCCCTCACCTGAACGAAGAAGTGAAGATTTCAAGTTAATGTTTTTACAGAGCCCTCTGTATCGAAAAAATTATAATTATAACTTAGATAATAAATAATATTTTTAGTAAATTCATATTTCAAAATTATGCTGAATGTAATGAACCTAGATGGCGCTTCCATGCAATAACGGTTACCGAGGGAGAATTTTAAGAAAGTTAATCTGACTTATGGGGAAAATACCGTAATCCAACCTCTTGAAGTTATATAACCCTGGTTGAAGCATTTTATTTGGGTAGGATATCCACGCGTCTAAATTTCATCGATTTTTGGTGCTTCCATGCAATAACGGTGAACGAAGGGGAATTTGGGGAAAGCAAGTCTGACTTATTGGGGAAAATACCGCCATCTAACCTTTTCAAGTTATATAACCCTGGTTGAAGATTAGAAGCATTTTATTTGGGTAGGATATCCTCGCGTCTAATTTTCATCGATTTTTGGTGCTTCCATGCAATAACGGTGAACGAAGGGGAATTTGGGGAAAGCAAGTCTGACTTATTGGGGAAAATACCGCCATCTAACCTTTTCAAGTTATATAACCCTGGTTGAAGATTAGAAGCATTTTATTTGGGTAGGATATCCACGCGTCTAAATTTCATCGATTTTTGGTGCTTCCATGCAATAAATTTGAACGAAGGGTCCGAATATGTGGAAAGCAAGTCTGACTTATGGGGAAAATACCGTAATCCAACCTCTTGAAGTTATATAACCCTGGTTGAAGATTAGAAGCATTTTATTTGGGTAGGATATCCACGCGTCTAATTTTCATCGATTTTTGGTGCTTCTATGCAATAATGGTGAACGACGGGGAATTTGTGGAAAGCAAGTCTGACTTATGGGGAAAATACCGTCATCTAACCTTTTGAAGTTAAATAACCCTGGTTGAAGATTAGAAGCATTTTATTTGGGTAGGATATCCTCGCGTCTAATTTTCATCGATTTTTGGTGCTTCCATGCAATAACGGTGAACGAAGGGGAATTTGTGGAAAGCAAGTCTGACTTATGGGGAAAATACCGTCATCTAACCTCTTGAAGTTAAATAACCCTGATTGAAGATTAGAAGCATTTTATTTGGGTAGGATATCCCCGCGTCTAATTTTCATCGATTTTTCCGAGAATCTTCGTCAGTTACCTAAATGTATTCCATCCTCTCCACTTTAATGACGCTTGGAGCTCAACTTAATCCTAGCTGGCTAATTGTCTCCGTTCGTGCCGAAATCAGATCCTAGCGAGGCTAGCGATGTCGCGTCTCTACTCTCTAGCACTATTCCGTGTTTGTCAGCTCATACGTTCCCTCGCCCAATTGCGCTCTGTATAAAATAAGAGTTAAAAATATTTTTTAATCAACAGCCTTTGTATTTAATTACTTTCTACTTTTAATTAGAACAATAAAAATTTCGGGCGCTAATTATAATTGCGCGTATTTCTATCGTGTCTTGGGCTGGATTCTTTAATGTCCGGTTCAGTGATGGTCTGGAAATAATTAGGTACTAATAAAGACATTCAAACAAGGATAAAATTTCGTTGAGAGTGCGGTCTTTAATAGCCTTCAGGTAGATCTGCAAAGGCCAATTTTCATATCAATAATACATTTTATCAGTCGAGAATGACAATTGTAAGTGTGGGTGGAGGAGTGGCTAGCACTTTCGCCTCGCAGCAAGAGGAGCCGGGTTCGATTCCAGCTTGTGGTACTGGGTGAAAACTCGGAACCGCGTTGAGTTTGCAAGTTCTCTCCCCACTGGTTTAAGGGGTTTTCCCACCAGACCTTCGGTTTCCCCTTTCCATACTTTTCGAGGTTAACGGTAATAGTGAGTGTAGGGAGCTGTTGTGGCATGTAGGGCTTACCACCTCCCTCCTACGCATTGCATCCCGGCCATCTGTTTAAGACATTAAAAGTCGCTACATGATTTGGGTCTAAGGTGCTGCCTTGAGTATTAGCCTAGCTAATTATTATTATTATTATTATCCAAATTAGGAAAGTCCGTAGACCAACAATAAAAAACGTAGGTAGGGATTAGCGGGATAATATTTCTTTGGACAGTTACCGCTCGAATAAAACCTTTTCCGCGTTATTGCCTTAAGAAATTTCTTAATTTGTTTTCTATTATAGTAATAAGTTTTAAATCTATTTCTTTACATTCTTCTTAATTTGTTTTCTATTATAGTAATAAGTTATAAATCTATTTCTTTACATTCTTCTTAATTGGTTTTCTATTATAGTAAAGTTTTAAATCTATTTCTTTACATTCTTCTTAATTTGTTTTCTATTATAGTAATAAGTTTTAAATCTATTTCTTTACATTATTTAATGAAAATATCCGTTGTTGTTTCCTTTCGTCCTCAGACTCACTTGGGGTCGCAGCGTAACCCGGCTTTTTACCAGCCTCCAGCCAGCGTGTACGACGATGATCCGGGAATCATGTCAGAGGTGGAGACTTCGGCCACAGGCTTTCGGAGGGCCAGCAAAGTCCGTTCGAGTTTGCCCATTGTCCGAACTCCTTCTAAGACTCAGGAAAGACCGCTTGGTGAGTTGGAACTCTTCTAATCCACGCTTTTGTTTTGTGTTTTTATTTTATCCATCCCAATCCCAAATAGGGATGCACCGATATATCGGCCTATTTTTCTAATATCAGTATTGGCCAATATCGGCTTAAAGGAGAACTGTCACCACCCTAAAATTGGTTAAAAACCATTTAAATGGATAGAGGAGGTCCGAAAATGGTTATACAAAAAATTTCATGTTCATATTTCCAGTATTTTATTTGTTATTAGCAACCAAATTTCGTGTTTTATTCCCCCCCCCCCCCGACTCGAGAATCTCAGAACCGCTTGGTTGAACCTACCTGCAGCGCCATCTCGTGAACGAAATTTTTTCCCCCGGTTTTATAGTTTTTCGATCGGAACTGTCGTCTGCTACGACATTCTCCTGGGCTTTTTAACCTAGTTATATTGCTAAATTGTAGTTTATCGTGTTTTTAATACGCCTTACACGCCGCCCTTTCTCAAATCTTAGCCGCTTCATTCTTTTGGCGCTGCACGTAGGTTCAACCGCGATTTCTGAAATTTTTGAAGCCGTTTGATGTAGGTTGCGGAAAAAGTAGCGTAACTTTTTAAATACTTTATCAATAACTATAAAATTTCAGGGACATAATTATTAATATATTTTCTATATTTCTATAAAAAAAACCTCGTAAATTTTGGTTTTGGTGACAGCGATATTGCCCTATACCGGTAATAGAAAAATATTTTCAGAAAAACATTTAAAAATAAGAAAATTATCGATTAACTAACTACAGGAATCCATACTTGGAATGCTTATCGCGGCAGATTTTCGTCTCGATGTGGCTGACGGTTTTTTTTTGACGTCACTATGTTAACTTAACAAACAACAACGTGGGAGGGGAGCGCGCGCAGAGGAGATTTTTTTCTCTAGTAGGTGATGCCAAAGCCGTCAGAATGATCTTACCATACACAATATGGCAGGATAAGCATTCCAAGTAGAGGTATGGATTCCTGCTAACTATTAATAATATACTATTTGATTGGCCGCGCCACGTACGCCACACTTAAGAAGTTAGATAATTCTTTTTTTTAGACAGGGTTAACAAATAAAAAACAACGATATTCGATTTGTGATAGAAAATTAGAATAAAATGATATGACAGTGTACTGAACCGTCTTTTACAATGATTTTATATATCGGCTGTACCCATATCGGTGCATCTCTAATCCCAAGTTACCTTGCCACGTTGACAATTAGATAATGGAAGCAAAGAGGCGAAAGTCCAAAGTCGAGTAAAATAAAAATAAAATTTAATTAGATTAATAACCATGTTAGATATTTAGTTGGAAATCAGGCCCTGAACATGGAGTTAAAATTTCATAGCTCCAACAACTAACAAGGAGACATCCCGAGGTGTTTCTATCCGATTTTATTCAAACTCGGGGTTTAAGTAGACCTTTATGTACCTTGAAAGCTCCTAAAGGGAAAAGTTTCAATGGCCATTCGTTTTGCCATGGCAACCAAAAATGTTTTTAACAGCTCAAGTTTAAACTTTATCTACGTAAAATAGCAAGGCGAAATCTTTTAAAAATTTTAATTTTAAATTTTTTTTAAAACCCGTGATTTTCATATGCAATTTTACGTAGATAAAGTTTAAACTTCAGTTGTGATAAACAATTTTGGTTGCCATGGCAAAACGAATGGCCATTCAAATTATTCCCTTTAGGAGCTTTCAAGGTACAGGGAGGTCTACTTCTCTATTTTATCTGCAAAGGCTAATTCTGGTATCAATAATACATTTATCACAGCAAGAGGAGCCAGGCTCGATCCCATTCCCAGCTAGTGGCACTGTTTGAAAACTCGTAACAACTCCTTCCGCGTAGAATTTGAAAGTTATCTTCCAACTGGTTAAGGGAGAAGACTATAGTAAAAACCTCTTTTTCGTTCAAGCTGGACGTTTTAGTTTTAACAATTACACAATCGAATTGTATTTTTATTAATAGGCTGAACCTTCCTCTAGTGCTTAAAATAATTTTGATAATTCTAATATTAATAGTTAACGAGATATAAGGCTATAACTAAAGGGTAGTTTGGGCACTTGCCCAACTTGTTTAGCTCCGGGGGTTCGAATTAAAACGTAATAATTAAATTACTTTGAAATTTAAAATTGTTAAAATTATTTTAAGCACTAGACAAGAGGCTGTTCTACACATAAATATTAATTTTATAAGTTAAAACACAAAAATAAAACAGTTCAGCTTGAAATAGCGCGAAACTAGACAATGGCCACTGTAGTCTTCCCCCTTAAAGGGGTTTCCCCTTTCCATAAAAACTTGTTGAGGTTAAAGGTAATAGTAAGTGTAGGGAGCTGTTGGCTCGCGTGACTTGAAGGGTTGGCCACCACCCTCCGACGCATTGTAGCCCGGCCACCTGTTTAAAGGCATTAAAAGTCGCTCGATGACTTGGGCCAAGGGTATTAGCATAGCTGATTATGATTATGACCAGTGGCGTAGCCAGGGGAGGCACAGGTGGCACATGCCCCCCCAAACGTATGGTCGTACGTACAAATATTTTAATTTTTTTACTTTTTTTTCAATGGTGTGCCCCCCCCCCCGAAACAAAATCCTGGCTACGCCACTGATTATGACTATATTACGTAAACTGTTATTTTCATCTTAGCCTCCTCCTCATAAATTCAAAGCCCAAAATTGATTCATGAATGTTTGATTAAACTTGCTCAAGGGTCAATTAATATTTATAAGTAATATCTTCGGTCCGCGGAGGGCGTTGCCGCGGCTATCCTCGTATATAATCCCCCCCCCCCCTTATATCCCCAAATGGAAAAAAAATTAATTCAATTAATCATCAGACGAAAGAGGCAGACAGGGAAAAAAATAGTCTATACAAAAATAAATCGTTTGTAGGAAAATAAATGGGAAAGAGGACCTGGTTTTCTATTCGGAAATTTATTAAATTTATCGCAACATCGTCCGGATAAAGATGGGAGAAGCCCAAGAGGGGTGAAACACGTAAAATCATTTTCCGAACCACTACGTTTCCAATTCGACGTTATTTTTCCAAATTGAGGAAAATGGAAATAATTCTAGAGTACGGTTTTTAATATACAGGGTGTTTCAAAAGGTTATGCAAAACTTTTAAGGACTTATTAGAAGTTTCTTTAAAGCAAGGAATACCTCCGCGTATTGTTTCATACCAGAGTGACTGAGAAAAATCATATCACTTCGGGCAGGAATCGAACCTACGACCTTTGGGTATTCCTTGGTTTAAATGAAACTTCTAATTATATTAATTCCTGCGTAATAATAAAAATAAATTCTCAATTTTAAGGACTTGTAGGGGGTGAGTTGATAAGTATGCCTGTTTTTTTCCCATTTTCCTGCGATGAGTTAAAAGAGCGCCAGAGAGCTTCAAAGTGTGGCCTACTAGCCCCTGGAAGTAGGCTGCAACAAGCGCTAAACCAAGCAGCAGGGACTTTAAATACTGTTTAAGATTACTTTTTACGCTGGTTACCTCGATTTGTTACCTAAGTCCTTTTTCTACCTATCACACGAACCCAAACCTTAATGTTTGCATTTCCCTGCTGCTTTTTTTTTGTGCTTGTTGCTGCCTACTTCCAGGGGCTAGTAGGCCACACTTTGAAGCTCTCTGGCGCTGTTTTAACTCATCGTAGGAAAATGGGAGAAAAACAGGCATACTTCTCAACTGACCACCTACAACTCCTTAAAATGTTGGCATAACCTTTTGAAACACCCTGTATTTCACTTTCCGGTCGCCGGCGGTTGAAGCGTAGGGCTGCGAGGAGGGTAAAGTGATCGCGTGTTAATAGATTAGGCCTAGGCTTCATACTTTGCTCACTTTTTACGTTTTCGTCATCTACTCGGCAAGATAATTTCGGAGCTATTATCGTCCGCTGTTATTATATCTCTTCTCTCTCCTTTTCGCGAAAACATTTTTATTTCTATCTACCATATGACATGGTCAGCTTTGGCCCTGATAGGGGGCAGTCTCTCCGCATTGCGGGGTTTTTGGATAAACGGCCCCACTGTTGAGCCTCGGCTGATTTTTATTTAGTTTCACTTTTCTTTGCCAACCAACTCTCCTAATCTCATTTTTATTGAATTTCTTACTTGTTTTTTTTTGACGGCGAGAGAAAAGGATATTTTTTCCAAACAGTTTTAATTGGTCGACATAATTCAGGAGGGTGGATTGAGGATTTAAAGTTTTTTAATTTAATTTACATTTTAATGAGGTGTAAAATTCTAGACTAGACCTTTTTTTGTGCGGGATTTTATTAAATTGACAGTTTTAGAGAGTAGAGGATTTTTTAGCTGTGATTTCTGAAAAACAAAAAAAGTGTTCATCTAAAACTTATTTAATCGATAATTTTGAAGTTAACAATGGGAAGCTTACATACAAGCGTTAAGGGACTACACCAATTTCGAAAATATATTTACAGGGAAACAAACATTTAGAGCGAAGCCCTTAAAGCTTCGATTTCCATGCTTTTACTTATACTAGATGGCGCTAATTTCAACATTCGAACGGGAAGGGAATAGTTACACACTTATTTAAAAAAAAACACTTATAACACTATTTTAAAGGCCGACTACATATAAATCTTCGGTTTACTCTGTCTCTCACTGGAAGTCGGCTGACTGCATGGCACACGTGTATTGCAGTCAGCCGACTTCCAGTGAAAGACAGAGTAAACCGAATATTTATGTAGTCGGCCTTTAAGAAATACGCGAATTTACGAAGTTTCACACCGTTTAGAATAGGAATATTTAAAATCGAATTCGGCATAAAATGAAACACGAAAAATAATTTTTCGCGGCTTTTAGATAATTTAAAATTATTACGTTTAATACTGATGGCGCCATCTGGTAAATTTTCGAGTATTTAAAATTCGACCCCTAAAGGCACTACCCTGGTGAAAGCGTCTTTTCTTTTGTTATATTATTTAGTTCTATACTAGCTATACTCCGGAATATTACGACCAGGATGGCCACAGGTCAGTGAAAACAGAGTACTCAGGGAAAAGTCCAAGAATTTTAAAATAGGCCTAAAGCTCAAGATGATTTTTAGGAATTGGTTAAAAGTCCTGGAATTTAGTTTTATCTTGAAACTTTTATGAAGGTAATTTTACTATAGTTTTGTGACAAATTTCTGAGACTATTATTTAGTTCCTTAAGAGCTCTGGTCATTGTGCAATAAAATGTTTTTTTTTGTTAAACATTAGCTTCTGATAAAAGTAAAATTACAATATAATTTATTTTTATAATTTTGGCCTTAAATAGTTCAGGGATAACTTCTAAAAATGTCAGGAAATTTTAATCTAAAAATATTTTTTTTAGTAAAAAAATACTTTATTTAAATTAAATAGATTAAAATCAGCCAACCCAGCATGAAATAGAAAAGGCACTCGTTTTTTACATTAATCCGTACGGACTTTCCATCCTAAAAAACAATCAACATCGCTTCTGGCGAAAAAACCCAATTTCGTTGGTCTAGCATCAAAACATCCTACTTTATACCCCACCGAGAATCGATTTACCAAAGGGATAACTTAGAACCGACTCAGTTTTCATTTCCAGTTTGTTTCATTTATTTTTGTATGACTCAGATGAAGCCATCTAGTGACCGCAATTGAAAGTATTAATAATGGTAACTTTCACACATACCAAATTTTCCCAAATTTCTATCCACTTGTACATGTACTTTCGGAAAATGTTTTTAAGAGAATGTTATACTATTAATTACTCATGATTAAAATTACATTATATATATATAAAATAAAACATCAAAGTAATATGAATAAAAGACTCAGGAAGATTAACTTATATAGATTAACGGTAATAGTTAGTGTAGGGAACTGTTAGTGCATTGTAACCCGGCCATCTTATTTAAACGCAGTAAAAGTTCCTCGATTACTTGGGCCTAAGGTGGTACCTTGGGTATTACCGTAGCTGGTTATTTTCAATTATTTAATTACTAGAAATCAGGCCCTGAATATTGAGTTAAAATTTCAAATCTCTAGAGCTAACCGTTCTCGAGTTTTTAGGAACATGACATACAAATAAATAAATAAATAAATAAAAGGACAAACTTTAAGACTTATAGTTATAGATTACAAAATATAATTTATTTATAAAAATATTATATTCATAATAATAATAATAATTAATATAATAATTCTAAAGAATGTTTCATGGTCCTTTCAAGAGATGGTCAGATGGCGCTCTAGCTTAGGTATTAGCCTAGATGATGATTATTAGTATTATTGTTATTATTATTATTATAAATGGCAGTCTTGTGTTCCATGGACCAAGGATCTTAGGGAACTCACTGTGTAGGCTTTAGCACGCGTTAATACTGGGAATAGGAAAATCACGGTTAATTTTAAACTTGACGTCGCTGAAGTCGATTTCCGGCGTAGTTTCGTAGAGAAGCTGGAGCGTGCACGTTAAATTTGGACAAAATGGCGCCGTTGTTGTCGGTTAAATGATAAGGCTTAGTAAGATTTAGACCTTTTATTTTTGAAATTGGTTCTTTAAAAGTGTAAGTAATGGTAATTAACCATTGTGTTAAGTAAAAATAACCAGTAAGCAGCGTATGGCTGAGGGTTTTTTAATAAAATTTACTGGAATCCATTTATTTCTTAACTTAAAAACTTTAATGAACTAAGCCTAACCTAACTTTCTCGCATAAGCCCCGACTAAGATTATCGAAGTCGGGGTGGAGGAGTGGTTAGCACTTTCGCCTCGCAGCAAGAGGAACCGGGTTCGATCCCAGCTTGTGGCACTGGGTGAAAATTCGGGACAATTCTTTCCGCGTAGAGTTTGCAAGTTCTCTCACCACTGGTTAAAGCCCGAGCTCTTCGGTTTCCCCTTTACAAAAAAACTTGTTGTGGTCCAGGGGCGTAGGAACCGGGAGGGGCAGGGGGCAATACCCCTCCCTAGAATTGGGCTGGGAGGGGCAACTAATGTTATTGCCCCCTCCAGCTATTTGGTCAGTTAAAATCTTCAAAAGGCTCAATTTATCATTTTAAAAGCATATACAGTTTATAGAACCTCAACTGTGTTTAAATTTCAGTCTTTCCCCGCCAATTTACATAGTAGTAACAAGTACACATGCATTCGGAGAAGCTACACGCCATTAAAAATTAAAAACCATTCTCCAGACCCCTTTTCGTTTCTCTTTGCCCCCTCCAACTTCTAGAACATTCCTACGCCCCTGTTGTGGTTAACGGTAATAGTTAGTGCAGGGAGCTGTTGGCCGCCACCCTCCTACGCGTTGTAACCCGACCACCTGAATTAATGATGGCAGTGGTAGCTACGGTGTTTTCCAGTGGTGTAACCATGATTTTTTTGGGGGGCACGTTAATCCTGTGTCCCCCTGGCTACGCCACTGCTGTTGGCGTACTTTGGACTTTAAATAGGATCCGGAGCGACTCTGTTTTGATTATGTCTCTCCTCCATTTCTTTCCGCCTCTCCTGTCTGGCCCCCGCATCCTGGAGCAGGTTTGGTGTTTCTACAGTACAGAAGCGAGACCAAGCGGGCCTTACTGCCCAATGAGATCACGACGCTGGACACGGTCAAGGCCTTATTCGTACGCTCCTTCCCTAAGCAGCTGACCATGGAGTACCTGGACTCCAACCACATTCGCGTCTACATCCACGACCCTTCGAAAGACATGTTCTACGAGCTGGAGGACCTGAGGTAAACATCTCCTCTACTTTAATTACCTGGGAAATCGTATATATTCTCATTTTTTACCATGGTTAAAATGAAATTATTTAAAGTTTTAAAATCAATAGATGCGGCTGAAGAAGGACCTCGGTCCGAAAGCTACCAGTGATTAAATTATTACATTTAAAAAATAAAAGACATACCATGAAGTATCAGAACTTTTTCTTAAAACTTAAATTAATTACCTGGGAAACCTGGATAAATCAGGGATCTTCACAATGTCGAGAAAGTATCAGCGATAAATCCGGGAAAAAATTACGGGTTAAGTCATTTTTTCAATCTTCACGGGATAAGTCAGCCGAGTATTATTCCCTGAAAAAGCCAGCCAAAAAATAGTAGCACATCTAGTACTTTATATTTTATTTTATATTTTCTATTGGCTAAAATTGGTCAACGATATTGGCTAAAATTGGCCAACGATATCGGCTAACATTGACCAACAATATTGGCTAACATTGGTTAACGATATTGGCTAACATTGACCAACAATATTGGCTAAAATTAGTCAGCGATATTGGCTAAAATTGGCCAACGATATTGGCTAACATTGGTTAACGATATTGGCTAAAATTAGTCAACGATATTGGCTAAAATTGGTCAGCGATATTGGCTAAATTTGGCCAACGATATCGGCTAACATTGACCAACAATATTGGCTAACATTGGTTAACGATATTGGCTAAAATTGGCCAACGATATTGGCTAAAATTAGTCAGCGATATTGGCTAAAATTGGCCAACGATATCGGCTAACATTGACCAACAATATTGGCTAAAATTAGTCAGCGATATTGGCTAAAATTGGCCAACGATATTGGCTAACATTGGTCAACGATATTGGCTAACATTGGTTAACGATATTGGCTAAAATTAGTCAACGATATTGGCTAAAATTGGTCAGCGATATTGGCTAAATTTGGCCAACGATATCGGCTAACATTGACCAACAATATTGGCTAACATTGGTTAACGATATTGGCTAAAATTGGCCAACGATATTGGCTAAAATTAGTCAGCGATATTGGCTAAAATTGGTCAGCGATATTGGCTAAATTTGGCCAGCGATATCGGCTAACATTGACCAACAATATTGGCTAACATTGGTTAACGATATTGGCTAAAATTGGCCAACGATATTGGCTAAAATTAGTCAGCGATATTGGCTAAAATTGGTCAGCGATATTGGCTAAATTTGGCCAACGATATCGGCTAACATTGACCAACAATATTGGCTAACATTGGTTAACGATATTGGCTAAAATTGGCCAACGATATTGGCTAAAATTAGTCAGCGATATTGGCTAAAATTGGTCAGCGATATTGGCTAAATTTGGCCAACGATATCGGCTAACATTGACCAACAATATTGGCTAACATTGGTTAACGATATTGGCTAAAATTGGCCAACGATATTGGCTAAAATTAGTCAGCGATATTGGCTAAAATTGGCCAGCGATATTGGCTAAATTTGGCCAACGATATCGGCTAACATTGACCAACAATATTGGCTAACATTGGTTAACGATATTGGCTAAAATTGGCCAACGATATTGGCTAAAATTAGTCAGCGATATTGGCTAAAATTGGTCAGCGATATTGGCTAAATTTGGCCAACGATATCGGCTAACATTGACCAACAATATTGGCTAACATTGGTTAACGATATTGGCTAAAATTAGTCAACGATATTGGCTAAAATTGGTCAGCGATATTGGCTAAATTTGGCCAACGATATCGGCTAACATTGACCAACAATATTGGCTAACATTGGTTAACGATATTGGCTAAAATTGGCCAACGATATTGGCTAAAATTAGTCAGCGATATTGGCTAAAATTGGTCAGCGATATTGGCTAAATTTGGCCAACGATATCGGCTAACATTGACCAACAATATTGGCTAACATTGGTTAACGATATTGGCTAAAATTGGCCAACGATATTGGCTAAAATTAGTCAGCGATATTGGCTAAAATTGGCCAGCGATATTGGCTAAATTTGGCCAACGATATCGGCTAACATTGACCAACAATATTGGCTAACATTGGTTAACGATATTGGCTAAAATTGGCCAACGATATTGGCTAAAATTAGTCAGCGATATTGGCTAAAATTGGTCAGCGATATTGGCTAAATTTGGCCAACGATATCGGCTAACATTGACCAACAATATTGGCTAACATTGGTTAACGATATTGGCTAAAATTAGTCAGCGATATTGGCTAAAATTGGTCAGCGATATTGGCTAAAATTGGCCAACGATATCGGCTAACATTGACCAACAATATTGGCTAAAATTAGTCAGCGATATTGGCTAAAATTGGCCAACGATATTGGCTAACATTGGTCAACGATATTGGCTAACATTGGTTAACGATATTGGCTAAAATTGGCCAACGATATTGACTAAAATTGGCCAACGATATTGGCTAACATTGGTCAACGATATTGGCTAACATTGGTTAACGATATTGGCTAAAATTAGTCAACGATATTGGCTAAAATTGGTCAGCGATATTGGCTAAATTTGGCCAACGATATCGGCTAACATTGACCAACAATATTGGCTAACATTGGTTAACGATATTGGCTAAAATTGGCCAACGATATTGGCTAAAATTAGTCAGCGATATTGGCTAAAATTGGTCAGAGATATTGGCTAAATTTGGCCAACGATATCGGCTAACATTGACCAACAATATTGGCTAACATTGGTTAACGATATTGGCTAAAATTGGCCAACGATATTGGCTAAAATTAGTCAACGATATTGGCTAAAATTAGTCAACGATATTGGCTAAAATTGGCCAACGATATTGACTAAAATTAGTCAGCGATATTGGCTAAAATTAGCCAACGATATTGGCTAAAATTGGTCAACGATATTGGCTAACATTTGTTAACGATATTGGCTAAAATTAGTCAACGATATTGGCTAAAATTAAACAACGATATTGGCTAACATTGTCCAACGATATCGGCTAACATTGACCAACAATATTGGCTAACATTGGTTAACGATATTGGCTAAAATTGGCCAACGATATTGGCTACAATTGGCCAACGATATTGGCTAAAATTAGTCAACGATATTGGCTAAAATTAGTCAACGATATTGGCTAAAATTGGCCAACGATATTGACTAAAATTAGTCAACGATATTGGCTAAAATTAAACAATGATATTGGCTAACATTGGCCAACGATATCGGCTAACATTGGCCAACAATATCGGCTAACATTGGCCAACAATATCGGCTAACATTGGTTAACAATATTAGCTAACGTTGGTTAACAATAATGGCTAACATTGGTCAACGTTATTGGCTAAAATTAGTCAACGATATTGGCTAACATTGGTCAACGTTATTGGCTAAAATTAGTCAACGATATTGGCTAACATTGGTCAACGATATTGGCTAAAATTAAACAATGATATTGGTTAACATTGGCCAACGATATTGGCTAAAATTGGTCAAAAATATCGGCTAAAATTGGTCAGAAAATCGGTGATTTTTAAATCAGAAAATGTTGCACCAACCCTGTATTAGAGTATTGCCCACTATTCCTTCCAATACACTGTTTATATTTACACTGGCAACAATAAATTTGAGCGCTATTAGCAAACCTTTTAAGACTATCTTCAGAAGCCTTCTATTTTTAAAAGCACCATTTCTTGGAAATAATTAGCCCATTTTAAATCTTAGTAATGCAATGGATACCCATTTCCTTGGTACAAAATCAATTTTTAAGTGAAACCAAACACTCTTTGAAGCCGTGTAAGGTCGGTCTGTTTTATTTTCGGCTTTTTATCATTTCCTTTTAAAATTTAATAGTCTACGCAAACAAATTTGCAGCCATCCCGAAATAGAAGCTCCCAAGTAGCGGTAAGGAACAAATATGACTCGCGATGGGCCGTAAAAATAAAATAACACCAGCTATTAGCTAAGGTTTGTGTTTGTTCTAGCATCTTTCAACTAGAGCGCAAATGTTATTTCAAGCAACATTGGCTGACGGCTCTTCTCTAGAGCGCCGGGGGGGGGGGGGGCGCCAATGGGGAGGTCATATTTCAAATTCATTCGACGCTCGCCTTGAATGTATATATCACTCATTACATTAGCCCGTAGCTTCCCGCAATTATTTACTTAATATATTCAAGAGGGGTTTAATTTTTAACGACCTAATTTGTCGCGCCTTGCGCTAATTATCGGCAGAAGATTTTCATCACTAAACAAATTATTATTTATTTACGAGTGTTTCCGAAATGCGATTACATTCGCGGTTTTAACAAAGAATATACAGGGTGTTTCAAATGTTATGCCAAAATTCGAAGGACTTGTTGGGGGTGAGTTGAGAAGTATGCCTGTTTTTTTCCCCATTTCCCTACGATGAGTTAAAAGAGCGCCAGAGAGCTTCAAAGTGTGGCCTACTAGACCCTTCAAGTAGGCTGCAACAAGCGCCTAACCAAGCAGCAGGGACTTTAAATACTGTTTAAGTTAACTTTTTAACGCTGGTTACCTCGATTTGCTTAAAAAGTCCCTTTTCACCTACCATACGAACTCAAACCTTAAGATTCGCATTTCCCTGCTGCTTGGTTTTGCGCTTGTTGCAGCCTACTTCCTGGGGCTAGTAGGCCACACTTGGAAGCTCTCTGGCGCTCTTATAACTCATCGTAGGAAAATGGGACAAAAAGACAGGCATACTTCTCAACTCACCCCCTACAAATCCTTAAAAATTTTGCGTAACCTTTCAAAATACCCTGTATATAAAAATATTTCTATTACAAATTTTATTAAAATTGATTTCATTGCCATGTTGACTAAGCATTTCGAAACGATTTCAAAGCTGTTTGAAAATATTGTTATGTTTTAAATAAATTTATAATCGCCTGTAACACATTTTGGCACGAAACTTTTGGAAAACGAATAGTGAATACCTAACGTAAGTGTTTTCTGTCCCACGTGGCGAAACCCTCTACCTCTCGTAAGCGCGTTGAAAAGGTTTCAGTCTTGCGCTGGTTGACGGAAGGGGAGATGAAATGCTAACAGAGGCGTTCGTTCGTTTGGCAAACATTCCAACTCACTTCCGCCAAGAGGGAAAGAAAAAAAAGGATGTACAAGGAAAAGGGTTTATTTCGAAACTACATAGCTGATCGTTCGCATACCGAATCGCGAATAGATAAATTTAATGCGCATTCTACAACAGATTTCAACCTTGGACAAATAAACTAATGGACAGGGTGAGAAATAAGGATTTTTTTTTAACCGGGACCTGTGGCCAGTAGAGCCTAGGTAGTTTAATTAAAAAACTGGCCATTTTTAACCTTCAAAATCAGGCTTTCATAATTTATGGTCAAACTATCTATTCTTGAAATGTGCTATAGACCCGACCCGAACAAGCCTACTGGGAGAGAGACTGTTTATATTTCTTTTGGCTAACTGCTAAATTCGCTTCTAGAAGCAAAGACCAAACAATTTTAGGGATTAATATAGTATTTTTTTAATGAATTAAAATCTTGAAGGGAAAAAAACTTTGAATTAATTAAGTGGTCACCAGGGCCACTTACACCGCAAGCATTTAATTTTTAAACTGGCGATTGCCTTGTGATAGTGCCTTATTTCTCACACTGCTATTGGACCCGCCCTTGGTTGTATTAGAGCAACGCCGCTTGTAGCGCCACGGTGTCCGTTTTTTGAAAGATTTCCACCCAGAAATTTAATGCGCATTCTATAACAGATTTCAACCTTGGACAAATAAACTATCGGACCCGCCCTTGGTGGTATTAGAGCAACGCCGCTTGTAAAAAAAACAACCGATAAATTTATCAAAACAATTGGGGTCAAGGAAGAATAAAGATTTCACATTTGCGTTGATTTCGATGTTTTTTAGGCTGATTTTTGAGAGCTCGTAACTCTGAAACGTGGCTTTTTAGGACCATGGTTCATATGACATTTTAAACTCGTAGGGACCCATAGAATACAATATAAAAGTTTCAGTACTCTTCTCCGTAACACCCAGTATAGGCCGATATTTGATCGTGGTGGGGGTGTTTTCGTGTCTTGGAATGGTATTTTAGGCATTTGTTTCGCCCTTTTTCATCTCTTTTGGCTTAGGGACATTCGAGACCGGTCCGTGCTTCGAATCTACGAGCAAGACGCCAACGGCGGCGGCGTCTACAACAGCACCTACGATAACGAAATGAGCTATTTCTCCGAACCGGAGTTCGACTCGGAATACCAAAACCAGCATATCCACAGGGCAAAGGTCAGTATACACTCTTTACATTCATATTTTAATCCTTTCGGTTAGGAATCCATACCTCTTCTTGGAATGCTTATCGCGGCAGATTTTTGTCTCGATGTGGCTGACGGTTTTTTTTTGACGTCACTATGTTAACTTAAAAAACAACAACGTGAGAGGGGAGTGCGCGCAAAGGGGATTTTTCTCTCGTAGGCGGGGCCAAAGCCGTCAGAGTGATCTTACCATAAGCGATACGGCAGGATATGCATTCCAAGTAGAGGTATGGATTCCTGTTTCAGTGGATTACGCGTTGGTGATCTTTTAAATTAAATTACTACAGAATTGTTTCAACTTTGAGTGTGGAACCATATGTTACATAGTTCCTCATAAGTATGCATCCATGGAAAAATTTCAATTAGACCTTGTTTCACGTGGAATATACAATTAACGGAGCCAAAAAGCAAAATTTCAAAATAATACTTGCGCTATTGAAAAGATTACCATGGAAACGAAATCACTTGATCGCTAGTCACGAGCTAAACTCTAGATTGTTAAAGTTAGAAGCGCGAAAGGATTCACTAAAATCCGTTTCCCTTCTATAAAGTAAATTTATGACGCTTTTTTCGTCACAGAGTTGGAAGTGACGTAATTTACTTCATATTCGGTGAACAAGGTTTCATCGAATAAAATGCTTTTATGGCATATTTATGAGTAATTATGTTAAATATTTATGAGTAATTATGTTAAATATTTGTGAGTAATTATGTTAAATAATTGTGAGTAATTATGTTAAATATTTATGAGTAATTATGTTAAATATTTATGAGTAATTATGTTAAATATTTATGAGTAATTATGTTAAATATTTATGAGTAATTATGTTAAATATTTATGAGTAATTATGTTAAATATTTATGAGTAATTATGTTAAATATTTATGAGTAATTATGTTAAATATTTATGAGTAATTATGTTAAATATTTATGAGTAATTATGTTAAATATTTATGAGTAATTATGTTAAATATGACGAAACTACATAATCACGTGTTTTGAGAGGGGCTAACCACTTCCTTAAATTCTGTACACCGATTACAGCGAGTACAGCCTTTGGTAGTGCTAAATCTGTAATCGATTACGTAATAACTTTAGTACAGTCAAAGCTACGGGCTTGTACACTGATTACGGACAGTGGTCAGCCCCTCTGAGTATCAGTGACGTAGCTGGGATTTTGGTTCGAGGGGGGGGAACGCAATTTAAAACACAAAAACAAAATTTACCATCGTTTCTGAATTTCGTCCTGAATTTTTCGGACGATTCCGTGGACCTTACAGTTGTTGGCGTCAAATTCAGGCAGTTGAATTGAATGTTTTTCTCTTTGTTTCGCCCGTATTTTTCGGTGATAGAAAAATGGGAGCGAGAAAATGTTTTCATTTCGAGGGAGTCAGAGAGTGATAGAAATGACGGTCGTTAGGGGTCGCTTTTATTGCTTTCTAAAAATAGCCTATCCCGGCAAAAGGGCTCTGAGAGTCTCTTTAATGGCTCTCTTCTATAGAGACGACTTGTTTTCTTTCCCGTTGTTATCCCAGAGTCCTATTATATGGTAGGATGAAAATGTAATTTACTTTTGTTCGTTTTCGATGTGGTTTTGGTCAGCGATCAATTTGGACACGGTAGAGCTTGACCCGTCAGATAAAAGTTTAAAATTGGGCTTTTTTATATGAAAGCTCTCGCAAAGGTGGTCGAAACGTATTTTTAGCGTTGAAACAGTCACATGACGATTATCTGGAACATTATTTTGTAATAATATAAACGTTATAGAAATTTTGCTAGAAGGATTTTTTTAAATTTGACCAGTCGGATATTATATTTTATTAAATTTGAGCAGTCGGATATTGTATTTTCTTTTAATTTTAACAGACGTATAATATATTTTTTTAAATTTGTCGAGTCTGACATTATATTTTTTAAATTTGTCGAGTCTGACATTATATTTTTTTGAAATTGGACCAGTAGGATATTTTTTTCGTCAAATTTAACCAGTCGTATATTATATATTTTTTTTTCAGATTTGACCAGTCGGATATTATAATTTTTTCAAATTTGACCAGTCTGATATTATAATTTTTTTTCAAATTTGACTAGTCAGATATTATATATTTTTTAATTTGAACAGTCGGATATTATATATTTTTAAATTTGAACAGTCGGATATTATATATTTTTAAATTTGAACAGTTGGATATTATATATTTTTAAATTTGAACAATCGAACATTACATATTTTTTAAATTTAACCAAACCAAGAATGTATTTATTTTTACTCAGGGAGAATGAATATGTCGAGAGTATCGACGGACACGTTGAGGCCCTAACCCCGTCACGCTAAGGGGGGGGGGGGGAAAGTAGGCGGTCTTATTTTTTGCGTCCTCGCAGCAGCGTTAATCGCGTCGAAAAACGTAATTTTTAAGAACCAATGAGATTGCAGTATTATTTGATTTTATTAAAGGGAATATAACCTGCCAAGCAATCTTTACGGAAGACCCCTTCATTTTTTCAAATTACCCTGTGCAGTGGCGCCAAACATTTCTAAAGTCAAAGGCAAGAGCGGACAGAGCTGCAAACGTTGGTGTTCCACACCAAATACCTGAGGTTATATTCCCTTTAAAGCGGAGGAGCATACCGGGGGGCCCAACGGGTGGAATTGGAGAAACGCTAAAAATAATCTCGACATATTCATTCTCCCTGAGTATAAATAAAAACATTCTTGACCAAACTGATAATTTTTTCAAAATTGGCCAGTCGGATATTTTTTTCTTCATATTTGACCAGTCGGTTTTTTTTTTAATTTGACCAGTCAGATATTGTTTTTCAAATTTGACCCGTCGGTTAAATAAATAAAATTTGTCTAGTCTAAATAAATGAAAAGCTTCGAGGCCTTATCAATATTTAAAAAATCCACTAATCCGACACTTCCAGGTTGATCCTTTAATTTTTGGTAAATTTCAAATCTGTCCCCACCCTTTTCACGCACCCATAAGTACCGTTTTAATTAAAACGCCCACTCGCAATAGTTATATAGATGCTATAAGCTAATCGGAAAATAGAAATATTACATAAACGCTAAAAATAGCTAAAACGGCGAAAACCTTTCCCTATCTAATCAGTCCGCCGTTCGCTCTCGTACGTATATTCAGATAGGAGAAAAAGCTCTTCCCTAGCAATCGCTCGAGAAAGAGAACCAAGACAAACCGTTTCCCCGTCGCACTTTCCAAATTGGCGCGAAGGTCCTCCTGCCTGGAGAGTAAAGCCTGGTTTTCACTTGGCGGTTTTTGGGCGAAAAAGCCCGGCGTCGACGGAAAATGGGCGAAAATTTCCGTCGACGCCGGGCGGAAATTCCGTCGGTTTTCGGATTTTCATTTCTATTTTTTTCGCTCAGTTGGGCGATTTCGCTCTTTTTCAACCAATCAAAAACCATTTTTGAAAGGTGACTGTGACGTCAGGGGGATGGTTAATTTCCCGCTTCTCGCATCCGGAACTCGGCCACGTGCTTTTCTGTGAATTTTGGAACGTGTTTTTTTTGATACCCTTGTTGCCTTCTTTTCCAGTATGTTTCTTTCACACAAACCGATCTTTCATAACTCATATTTCTTTGAACACGATAGATCATGTAAAATAACATTAAATTTAAAATGCTTACACGAGCTTTAATCAATAGTTCACTATTATGATCAGATAAATCATCCATTTTTAGGCCTAGGCTTAAATCTCCACTATCAGACGAAAACCGACGAACTCGCTGCCAGAAAGAAATCGCTTTATTTCCGCCCTAAAAAAACGCCAAGTGAAAATGCTAAAACGCCGACAGTGAGCGAAACGTCGAAAACTTTCTGTCGGTGATTTTCCGCCAAGTGAAAACCAGGCTTAAAAGCGTCATTTTTTGAAAGAGAGAAAAGATTCCGTGAGTCACTCTCGAGCAGACACGCGTACATCTTGTAAATTATATTTCTTTGGCGGCTCCAGCCTCTGGCAATCACCGCCTAAAAATCTGCAGACGAAGTCGCTACTCTTCTCTCAAAGAAGACGTTTTCTCGCCTCCTCCTCCGACCTCGCTCGTTCAGTTTTTCTCTCAATGTCACCCGCGCGCCTAACACGCTAATCCCGGAATATTTTAATTAAAAAGCGTTTCGCTTTCGTCCTTATTAAATTGGCGGCTTTAGCCTCTTAAAAAAGTGAATTCAGTATCGACCCTATTATACGGAATATTCGACTTTTCTCGGAAAAGACTTCTTCTTGTGATATTTCTTAAGCCTTGGATTACTTATCGGTGATGCGTTTATACTTGCGGTGTTAATTTTAAGAGAACATTGTAGCCATTTGATACGTTTATGGGTGATGTATTCCTTTGGCCTTTCTTTGAATCTAGTGATTACCAAATTTACGGAAGATATTTTTTACTCGTAAAAGTACCTTTTTATACAAAATCGATTGAATAATATCCGTAACTAATTATCGTGGAATTTATTATCTAGATTATTTTATAATTTATTAAAACGATTCAAATGGTTATGGATGTAATAATTTGCGTGATATCATAAGGGCGGTGGTCATAAAGTTATTTCTACCAACGCGGTTGCGTAATTTCATAAAGTTATTTCTACCAACCATCGTATTTTTGACGGGGAACTCCTCGTTTAATTTGGGTGGATGATAGTGGCGCCATTCGGTTGCTAAGCCTCGGCCATCCATCGTGAATCACTTCGCCTTTCCCTTCGAAAGCAAACAACGTTTCCTTGACGTAACTCGATTGTCCAATCGGGCGACATGAGTTCTGGAGAGAGACACTTTTGGAGGGGAATATCGGTGGATGGGGTTAGAGCCCCCTTACAGCGCAGCAGTAGCGCCACCAACTACAGAATGGCTCTGGAGCGACCACCCGCGGACGGTAGCCATACCCTACGAAGAAGGTTCTCAGAATGTTTGGTCCGTTACAAACGTTCATTTTTCTCTCCAAAATTAATCACTCCTATTGGTAAACCTAATCTAACTAAATTTACAAAACTAATTCCTTCGAGATTTTTTTAATCGAATTTTTGCGATGTTTTATTAACAAAAATCTGGAATGCCGTATCAAAAAATAGGTCATCCTTGTTTCTAGCTTTTTGTATTTTTATTTATTGGCAAAGTTGGAAAGTTTTATCTGTAAAAAGTGGGTTTTGAAGAAGTTTTCTCTATAAATCCGTAATTTTATTTTCGTTCCGGGACTTTTATATTTATCTTATTTTTGTTTCTTAGTTTTGTCGAATTTTTTAGCTGTATTTTATATCTCTTATAGAATTTATATTTCAGTGATTTTACGAAAATAAACACGCGAGGTTTTGTATAACTCAAATAGTAGATTTTTTGTCGGTCACTCTCACTCGCCGCGAATATTTCGAACACGGCAAAGTTTTTCTTACTTTATCTGATTCTTTCGTTTTTGAGTGGGAAATGTAGTTTATCACTTTTGTTGTTCCGCCTTAGTGTTAGCTTTCCCGTACGTCCCCCTCTCTATCCCGGATTTGAAGCCACGATTGCAACGTTCTATTTTCTTTTCCGTTGAATCAAGCAATACGCCTCTTTAAAATTGAAAAATCGAGATTTATCCTTTCTTCAAGATGAGATTTGTATTTCATACAATGCTATCAAATTGAAATTTATACGACTTTTTACGTATATATTTTATACTTTTTCCGTACTGATTTCTTTACAAAGATAGTTATAGGTTATTATTCGAATATTTTAATTTAAAAAACATTTCTGTTTGAGAGCTTGTATAGAACATTATCAAGAATATTCTTTTCAAAGATAGTTATTGGTTATTATTCGAATATTTTAATTTATTTTATTTAATCTATGTTGGGGATAGCGGCCAATGAGAAATAACGCGTAGTCATTGACGTCAATCACCACACTAAAATTCAAATTATTTTGGCCGTTCTACTAATTACTTCTAATTAACAACGAAACTTTATATTTGGGTATTTTAAACGTAAGCGCTTCGTTTACTAACAAAGTTAAGGCGGTAACGAATAATTTGCAACTTACTCTTTTATAGACGCTAGCATAAATTATTCGTGTCTTGTTCAACTTGTTAAAATGTACCACGCGCTCTTTAATATTTTAGCGTAAAAGGCTCGCGCGTTTTTTTATTTCATGGAGCACGCGCGAAATCGCTCGAGCCCATTTGCGCTAAAATATCAAGACGCGCGTGGAACCTTTTAACAAGTTAAATAAGGCATAACTAGAGTTTATGCAAATTATGCTAGCTAGGAGCAACAAACACAAGGAGAACGCAGGTAGCCTTTAAACACGGTAACGCAGTGCTGTGTACAAATTTCATTGGACGAGCCTTTACGCTGAACGTTTTAAGGGCGGGGGGGAGACAATTTCCGAATTTCCCCCTTCCGACGGCAGCAGGCACTAAAGCGTCTAACCAATGAAAAATGTACACAAGAAAATCCACGACTTTTGACGGGTTTCCCCTAGATGCTAGCGTCTATTAAAGGGAAATTAAAAATTTCGAATGATAACTAGAACGAGGATGGTGTAATTTGGGGCCAAGGCCTAGGTTTGGAAGTATATAGTAGTGGACCTTCGTGCCATCTAGGAGCAACAAACACAGCAACCCGTCAAAAGTCGTGCACTTTCTCGCGTACAATTTTCATTGGTTAGACGCTTTAGCGCCTGCTACCATCAGTAGGGGAAAATTCGGAAATTGTCTTCCCCCTTTTCCCTAAAAAGTTCAACGTAAAGGTTCGTCCAATGAAATTGTACATAACACTACGTTATCCTTGTATTTGTTGCTCCTAGGTGCCACCTATGAGCAACAAACACAATACCCCACACAAGGAGAACGCAACCCGTCAAAAGTCGTGGATTTTCTTGCGTACATTTTTCATTGGCTAGACGCTTTAGCGCCTGCTGCCGTCGGAAGGGGAAAATTCGGAAATTGTCTTCCCCCCGCCCGTAAAACGTTCAGCATAAAGGCTCGTGACGCTCGTCCAATGAAATTCGTACACAACCCTTCGTTAGCGTGTTTAAGGCTAGCTACGTTCTCCTTGTATTTGTTGCTCCTAGGTGCCACTGTTGTCGATTTCTCATTGGCAACGAGGTCACCCCGCCCCCACACAAATCGTATAGATCCAGCTTTACCATTCTGTGGCGCAACTCTTTCTTCCTTTAGAAATGGAATATATCGCCTTCACGCGCGCCACAACTGGCGTGATGACGTGTGTCCAACCGTCACCCCGCAAAGCCCACTCCAAAGATCCTATCTCTTCTCCGGGAAACATACACCCGTTTCGCGTGATACGAGGGGATGGCTTGAATGGAAGATGAAGTGTCGAAAGTAAAGGCAGTTGAGCTTCAAGGAAAATGAAACATTTTCACAGCCACACACACAGACACTCTCTCTCGTCTAGGCCTTGGATTTATCGACGTTCGTAACGAATATTGTGACCTCGAAGCGCGAGATATAGACGACTATACTCGCCAAGGGTTGACTCGACTTACAAATCGATACGCGCGGTTAGATGAGGATCTATAAGGCCAGGGGCGCCCGCGCAAAGTTTTCAAAGGGGGGACCATATTCATACCTTTATTAGTGCATTTAGAGCTCATAAAAGGAGAGCATTGGTTCCGCCCCCCTTGTATATGGCTTACTTTGTCAGACTTTCAACGAAATAACGAGGAAAATAAAGGGTGTTTCAAAAGTTGTAGGGGGTGAGTTGAGAAATACCTGTTTTTTCCCCATTTTTCTACGACGAGTTAAAAGAGCGCCAGAGAGCTTCAAAGTTTGGCCTACTAGCCCCTGGAAGTAGGCTGCAACAAAAACCAAGTGCAGGGACTTTAAATACTGTTTAAGTTTACTTTCTTACGCTGGTTACCTCGATTTGTTTACAAAATCCTTTTTTACCTATCACACGAACCCAAACCTTAATGTTCGCGTTTCCCTGCTGCTTGGTTTTGCGATTGTTGCAGCCTACTTCCAGGGGCTAGTAGGCCACACTTTGAAGCTCTCTGGCGCTCTTTTAACTCATCGTAGGAAAATGGGAAAAAACAGGCATACTTCTCAACTCACCCCCTACAAATCCTTGAAATGTTTGCATAAAACTTTGAAACACCTTGTATAGATATATCTTCTAATATAAATTGCGATGCTAAGCATTCTTGTAACTATGTTTGAATCGACTGCCTTATTTTGACTAATTACTTAACAAATTATTGACTAATACCATTTAAATAAAATAATTTAAAACAAAATTACCCAAAAAACTCCCAAGCATTTTACTTCATTAATGTACTTCCGATAGTGTAATATGATCCTTGAAATATTTTAATTTGAGTTTTTTTTTTCTTCCAGGGCTCGAAGTCGTCCGCTCCGGCCCCTCTGCCTCAACCGCAGTCCTCCAACTATTACGGCATTGTCAGCCCTTACACGGCTGGTAATCGAACCGCTTCACTGCCCCACGGTGCCTCTTTGCGGCCTTACTCCCCAGCCCCGCCGGAAAGACCCAAGTCGCAACCCATTCCTCCTGGCAAGTACTCTTCTTTCGCCATCACGTTTCACTCGCGTATTTGTGTCTTTGTCCTTTCGTTGTTGCCTTCTTTGTTTACGACTTAGCGCGTTATCTGTAGGTGTGTTTATTTGTGCTATAGTGGTTAATTTAAACTTATCATAAGGTTAAAATATCTCTTTTACGACGGAAGTATCCCTTTTTATACACTGCTAACAGGGCTCATACAGACCTAGAAAACCTTGAAAACCTGGAAATATCAGAGAATTGAAATCTCGACAGAAAGGTCAGGGAAATACCAGGGAAAATGCAATTTATTTATCCTTTTACAATTTTTAAGGGATAAAGACGACTTTAAAAGCCTAGGTTCACCGCTCTTTGCCAAAAAAGGGTTCAAACATCCTTTTTACTTCCCCCTCGAAACCCCACCATTGATAGCGACGGGTCAGCTCGCTCTCCCGACCTCTCCATGTGGAAGGATTAAGTCCGGCATTGTTAGCGTTCTCAAAATTGTCAGCAGTTACAATGCCCTTGAGAACCGCGAAGTCCAAATTACGAGGTGACCGTCGCTATCAATACGGGGATAGCGAAGGGAAAAGCAAAAAGATGTTTGAACCCTTTTTCGACACTGGGGGATGAAATTATCTGAAACTAGGCCTTTAAAGGGGTAATATTCATCCGAGGTAACGTGGTGATGACGTTATTTGTTAGTAGATGGCGCTCTGATAGCAGCATGACGTCATAATTTTGATTTTCAACGATTGGTTGAAAGTTTTCAGTTTTTAGTGGAGAACGGTTTTGTCGAGATTTAAAATACAAAATTATCTTCCTTGATTGGATAGTTTAATATCGTATTATAGTGCCATCTATGACGGAGTGTTAACTACTGTTAAAATTAAGTGTTAATTTAAATTACCAAAATTATATAATTTAATAATAAGAATTTAAAGTAATTTAGTAATTTTTGGTTGCCATGGCAAAACGAAAGCCCATTCTGGTCCACCTTTTTAGGGATTTTCAAGTTACATGAAGGTATACTTACCACCCGAGTTTGAACCAAATCGGAGATAAACACCTCGGGTAGTCTCCTTGTACGTTTATTAAACTAGTACAGACTAAATATTATTTGTAAATAAGTGTGGATACTTCTCTAGTTCGAGATATATTATATACTTATGATCGCAAATGGTCTTTTTAATTTCCTTGAGTCTACATCCCGGAAACCATTGCAATTTATTCAGGCCCGTACATGGGGGGGGGCGCCAGGAGATGCTCATAGCCCCCAAATGAGTACTTGAGCATCCCCAATCCGACCGACCCAAAAAAAATCGATTGCTCAATTACCGAAAGATATGATCTAAAATATTTGTATATTAATCAAAAAGGAAAATTACTTTTACTAGAGAGCTAGTATCAGTAAATATTTGAAACCATTTTACTAAAGTTTTTGAAAATTGCTTTCGCGCGTCTCACTGCACTAGAAAAACTTTTCAATTGTAGAAATATTGAACCAGCTTATCAAAAATGTTTTGACGGATATTTTAGGGCTACAACCGGATTAGTATATTTACTAATTTCATAGGTGGGGAGATAAAAATTACTCAAGGTATTGGCACCCCCAAAAAGAATTTGAGCGCCCCCGAGTTTTGGCGGCTGTGTACGGGCCTGAATTTATTTAAAAATGCTATCCTATATTTAGCTTTGTTTTCGTAAATTGTGTCATAATGATGTAATTCTATAAAATGGGAGGAACATGGTTGAAGTAGCAGTTTTTAATGGTGATTGTTATGTCTTGTCACGTCAAAATCCACACCAAGCAACTGCCCATACTTCCTCCTTATAAAAAAAACTTAAAACAAAAAAATTTATTGTGTTGTACAATGTTATTCGTCAAACGTGTAGGCCCGAAAAAAATTCATTGTTTATTAAAAATGATTAAAAAAAAATCGCCCGTAATAGATCGATTTACAGTTTTTGACGGGCAAAGACGACTTTAAAGGGGTAAAATTCATCCGAGGTAACGTGGTGATGGCGTTATTTGTTAGTAGATGGCGCTCGGATAGCAACATGACGTCATAATTTTGATTTTCAACGATTGGTTGAAAGTTTTCCGATTTTAGTGGAGAACGGTTTTGTCGAGATTTAAAATACAAAATTATCTTCCTTGATTGGATAGTTTAATATCGTATTATAGTGCCATCTATGGCAGAGAGTGTTAACTATTGTTAAAATTAATTGTTAATTTAAATTACAAAAATTATATATTTTTAATAAGAATTTAAAGTACTATAATTTAGTAATTAATTAATAACATTTTAAAAGTGTTTTTTTTTTCATAAACTTTATAGTGTCGCCATCTACCCCTAACATTATTAAATAGGAAGGTACCTCGGGTGGATTTCGCCCCTTTTTGCATATACCTGTAGGCAATACGTGAAACTAGTGAAAACCAGTCTTAAAAGCATCGTCTGAAAAGTGTATTAGCCTTCATTTTTGTTGGGTGTCTTAATAAGCTTAGACCTATGGTTTACTAAATTTGTGTAATGTGTTTAGCTTGTGTTACGTGTTTTTCATGGGTATAAATTTAGCTGGTGAATACATATCATAAACCGCTTCTTATTTTTCATAATAAGAAATACAAACTTTACCCGCATTTATAGTACTATACGTTTACACGTGGTTTTTGTTTCTGTCTGTCCATATTTATTGAAATAGTGCCATAAGAAAAAAATCATAAGAAAATCATACCAAAAACAATAACGTGTCCTGTGTTGTGAGAATAATGTTGTGACGTACAATCCATAAAAAAACAAAACAAAAAAATCATCTAAACATTGTCTGGGTACTTTTATCATGTGTAACATAATCATTCATAAGTATGCCATAAAATCATTTTCTTTAATGAAACTTTGTTTACCGGATATGAC